>NC_141761.1:57486419-58086419 GCF_982258835.1 Parasteatoda tepidariorum
TCTGTCTCCAAGCTTCTGGAAATCACCCTTAAAACAAAACTCCATCGTGGCTGGTAAAGCGTCCGGGGGCCTTAGGTTCAATTTATCAAGGGCTGCAAATCTTTTCTGAATTAAGACTCCCCGTCTCAAGATTCTAGAATGGACGGTTTGAGGGGAAGCATGGGGAGGGGTGATATACGTTGGTTGAGGGGAGGGGGGTGAGGGGGTTGGAAGGACTAGAAACGATGTGCTTTATGGGCCAGTCCTGATTACGAAGGCATTAATTGCGTTCTGGACAGTCTCCTTGGAGCTGGACGTCTTGGATGCCTGAGTGTGAATGATTTTATTGCAATCACTAGAACAGGTAACGTAGTGGTATCCAATCTTGTGATGCGTGGAATAAAGATAGAAAGGGGATGAGGGGGATAAATTCGTGGATTATGCCTTGAAAGATAAATGGGTAATGGCAAAGATGGGCTGAGGTAAGTTGGCGTTCCATGGAATGGTTTTGGTGGGGATCGAAGGAATCTTAGTCTTGTCCCTTTTAGCATTGATTAACGGTAATCAAGACTTAAGTACTGTAACTATAATGAGTGCTGTGAGTATGAGATTAAGCAATTATTGCTGTAAATTAACGTGTTTTTCTTGTTTGTTTTAAAATCAAAATTCTAGTTTGACCTTTTTGATTTTAAAGTAGGATTGTGAAAATAAAATCTGACTGCAAAAGTGAATAAATAAAATCTGATAGTCGAAACGAAGGTGCTTTTGAAAAAAAATTGACGCTTATAAATATATTTCCAATAAATTCATTTTTTTTTATATCATTTCATATGTTTCGTATTAAGAATACGTTGAAATGCTAAATCATATTAAAAATAAGTAGAGTTTACAAAACAGTGAGTTTGTGCACAATTTCTAAACTTCTGGTTATTTAATTTCATTTTATAACAGTCGGTAAACAGCTGACCCAATGCTTGGGTTTACGACTACTAATGTTCAATTACGTAACCTTTTATTTTTGAACCCAATCCAGAAGACAAGGAAAGTCCTGGATCAAGTATTGGGAAAATTTGCCTTCGTGGAGGACTTTTTGATGGAACTAACCCGCATTTGCGTTACATGGAGAGGGAGAACACGAGAACCTCCCACGGTTGGCCTGACTGTAGGGGGACTCTAACCCATGATCCGTCTACCACTGAGGATATTTCACGTCAGCACTGTGGTCGGTGCAAGCACGATGCGGAAATCGTATTTACAGGGATTCGAACCGTTTCACCCCATTGGAAGGCAATTGCTCTATCCTCTGAGCCATCGCGGTTCAAACTTCTGGTTAAAACCAAAAATACAGATGCTTTGGATTCACGTGCTAATAGCAGTAGTAGGGGTAACGCAGAGCTACGAAGCAGTGATATCGTGAAGGGCCAACTGACTGGCCAACTCTGGCTATTAGTAATTTATATTAAAAACTAAAAAAAAAAAAAAAAAAAAAACTGGTGAAGAAATATTTTTTTATTTGCATTGCCATAATTTGATATAATTATGTGGATGAAAAATCAATTCACGAAATCAGTATAATATTTCTTGAATACTCTTTTGGAAATTTGTCTCCTTTGGAAACTTTGAAAATTGAATATGAGTTTAAATTTACAGGCTAAAAGTGATGCAGTTTGATTTTGAAAGGAAAAATTAACTACTGATTTTATGTATTGTAATTGATAATACACTGAAATTAATATTATATTAAGTAATATTAACTATATAGCACTTTTTATGCGTTAAAAAATTGACATACAAATAAAATATTGAATTACATACGCAAATAAAATATTGACATATAATTAAGATATTGAAATAAGTACATAAATACCGGTTTATGATTATCGTATAATTAGTTTCATTAACAAACGGTATGCCATTAAAAGAGGTTATATATGCATTAAATTTCAGTTCTATAAATTTGTAGTACTAGTGATTTAAAGTATTTAAGCTGTCCAAACGGTATAGTAGTGACGTTCCTTACCTTTCATCGCGTGGAGGATGGTACAATTCCTTTTTGTAGAGGTTGGTTGTATCAAAAAAATTCATTTTGATATAAAAGTTCGTGTTTGTAATCAAAATTATTCGAATGAAATCAAATGTGGTTTCTGAGTCGCAGAAAATATGTAGACAGTTTTGGTTTTGAGAAGCGAGGTGTACTGTAAAAAATTTCGGATCAAATTACTGTAAAACGTAAAAAACCGTACATGAACAAAAAATCTAAAATATTGTAATTTTTATTGTAAAAATTATCATGAAATCACTGAATTCCTCTAATTAAACAAATACATGGTTATTCATAATTCCTTCCCGGATTTCGAAGCGTTATAGAAAAAAAAAAGAAGACGAATATGAAAAAAAGAAGCATATGAAATTATTCCGAAACTATTCAAGTTTTACTAACATACATTACAGGTGCTCTACGTGTGAACCCTTGGTCACACGGCATACATCAATTCTATAGTCCAGTTCCTGCCCGGAGGGAATTATGAATAACCCTGCATTACTATGAAAATTACGGTTTAATATTTTAAGGTAAACATTGATTGTACGGTAATACTAATTTTACGGTAAAAATTGATTTTACAGCTAATGGACACAAATGCAGATTCTTTATACCTTCATTTGATCCGGAATTCTTTTGCAGTGTGTGGAGACTGGGGGATTAATGATCTAAAATTTACCCAATCAAATTATAATGAATTGCGAAATTGGATGAATTTTACTCGTAAAAATGTTTGAATACAGTTTAATATTTGCATTTTATTAAATGCAAACTTCAAAATTTTATTGATGCGAAGATAATTAAATATGTAAAATAAAATGAATAAATTGCAGATTCGTTACATTTTATATACAAAAAACAGCGCAATTTGCTTAGAACGTGTATTATCCACAGCACTGTATCGCATACTTATCCGCATAAATCACAAATAAACTGAAATCCTCTACAAAATAGCCTAAAACATTTTCAACCGTTTCAACAACTCCAGAACCATCTTATCACCATACCCACATTCATCCTCGGCAATATTCGAACGAAAACATGCTATAAGGCCATTAAATGAGTTGTGTTTTGTAGGGATTTTGAAACGCCTTCGTAAGGGGCGGAGTACTAAGAGAGAAGTAAAACTTGAGATTGTTGGTTGAAAAGAAAATAGAGATATAAAGTGAAACTAGATCTCCAGAGAATGAAACTACCTCTCTAGAAATTTCTCCTCTTATCTTCTCGATTCGATTCAATCTGCTTTTATTCACAGAGCGAGCTAGAAGATGAAAAATAAAGGACAAAATGATTCAGAGGTAGAAGTGGGGATTTTTTCGGTGATTTCTGTTCTAGCATGATACGTGGACGCGATGCAGTCTCGGGTTCGTTCTAGAAGGAGGAAGTATGGGACGATAGATACGGAATTTTATGATTCAGAAGACTTTTCAGCAAGTTTTTTCACTCCTGGGATATTTATATGAAATATTTATATCACCAAATGCACTCTGGTTTTTCTTCCAAAACTGTATCCGGCATGGTAAGGAATATAAAACCATTTTTGCATAAAGGTATCTCAATGGTAAAGCAAATTGAAATAAGTAACTTATATTAAAAATAAATATTAAATTTCCAAATGTAGAAATTGAATAAAATATATATAATGAACATTTTGGGATTCGGCTAGAAGTTTTTCAGAAAAATATTTTTTAAAGGAACGGTTGCATCTTCCAATTTTTTTTCGAGTATCAATGGTTTAGTTCACAAGTTCCAAAACTGTATGTAATTTTACAGTTTATTTTAGACATTTTTTGAGTAAACAATATTAATAAAATTGATACAAAAAGTTTTAAAGTTACATTGTTGAAAAATAAATCCATATTAAAAAGAAATTAGATTACCCTATTAAAAAGAAACTATAAACTTAAAATTTACAATTAAAAGAATGGACAGACTGCTATCAACATTTTCACTTGGAGGAGAATTTAACGACAAAGAGGATTTTAAAATATTTTACATTAGCGGCTTAACCCGGTGTTAACAAACTTATTCTTGATAAGTTTTGTATATTTGCTTTTTTAGCTGTTATTCTAAAAATCATACATTAGCGTAAATGATACTTGATTTGGACCTAAAATAATTATTCTATGGTAAAAATATCGTGATGAGTAAACATATTGTAACTAACTTTCGTAGTAATGATTTGTATGCATTACTTTTGCCCCAACAAGCTTAATAAACGTTTTAATTTACACTGCATTTTATGGCGACGTATATAATCCTGATCACTTTAGCCCAGCGATTCTCAACCTTTCAGTATTCGCGGCCCAGTTTTCAATCATAATTTTCATCGCGCCCCCCACTTACAGTAAAATGTATACAACAATAATGTATATTGAGTATTTTGAATTCTGTCTTTAAAATATTTTTAACTAACTGCCAAAACAAAAGTAAAGTAAAAACCAGCAGCAATTGAGATTGCAAAAACTATGTTTGGAGTTAATTTTTCAAAAGAATTACCATCCTCTTTCAAACGATACTGTTGCTCCTCAAATTGGTGACACAGCTGAAAATGTAGTGTCAGCTTTTCTCGATGTTGCGTGACAAAATGTTTTCAATACAGTTTGATGAAGCATAATAAAGATGCTCATTTAATTGTCTATGTTTGATTTTGTGATAATATGTCAGTAGTAAAACTACTTTTCTGCAAATCAATAGAACTCAAAACAACAGCGCTAGCATTATTTGCTATTTCAAATGAAGTTATGAATGAGGCAAACATAGAATGCAAAAATTGCATCGGAATATGCACCGATGGTGCTCGTTCAATATCCGGAGGGTTCGAAAGTATACAAGCACTTGCAAACTTGTAAAAAATCGCCTCCATGCGTCTGGACACATTGCATGATCCACAGAGAAGCTTTGGCTTCAAAAGAAATGAGTCCCTGGTTTTAATATTGTGTTAACTACGGTTGTAACGATTGCAAATTATATAAAAATGAGAGCCCTGAGATAAAGAATCTTTTCCGCTCTTTGGGCCCAAGGAAGT
Source organism: Parasteatoda tepidariorum (assembly GCF_982258835.1). Taxonomy (NCBI): domain Eukaryota; kingdom Metazoa; phylum Arthropoda; class Arachnida; order Araneae; family Theridiidae; genus Parasteatoda; species Parasteatoda tepidariorum. The sequence goes on from NC_141761.1 coordinate 57,491,468, forward strand.
CACTAAAAATTATTAATTTCCTTTTTAAATTTAGTATGCTTTGATTAAGTAAGGTGGGTAAGCCAAAGGTGGTCAGTGCTCCTAACGTAGCCCACCCACCAAAGTAAAATTAAATTTATTTTGAATCATAAGACGTCCCTGCTGCATTGTAAATCTTGTATCTGAGGTGCACGAGGCTGAATTGGAAGATATTTCCTTGAATGGCCTCCACTCTATGAAGTGATTTAATTATTTGCAGTTGTTCTAATTTCCGGGTGAGAAGATATTGTAATTTATATGTGTTCAAATTCCTAGAACTTTGAAAGTTTATTCCTTTTTCTTTAACCACATTACTTTAATTCTAATTAATCTATCAGATTAATAGTTTTAAGTCGTGCAAATGGTGACCATATGCATGTTCCCGAGGTGGCCCGACACGTAGCATATTATTTCTCAAAGAGGAATGATTGAATTGAATGCCAATTGATTTATTTCATTTTAAGCAAATATGGAACCTTGGTTTTCTTTAAACTTTTATAATATTTTGACGTTCTCTGCATTTTAGCAGAAATTGCGATATTTTGCTACAAGTTTTTTGTATTGTTTGCATTTTAAAATAATTTTTCAGGTATTTTTTTATTTTTCTGGGAATTATGAGTGTTTTTGTGGTCGATTCTGGTATTTTCTTGTGAATATGGATATTTTTATACTAGTTATGGGTTAGGTTAGTTAACTATAGTATGGTTATTTAACTCTTGTTAGTTAATCCTTTTGAAAAAATTAACTCAGTAATAAAGATTAAAAGAATCGCTAGTGACTTCACACAAGAACTATCAATGTAAAATCAATAAACAAATTATACACTCTGAAAAAACAGATATCTTTTTCAAAATCGGGAAACTTGTTCCTACCAACAAGACACTTAAAGTGCCTTTTTAAAAGACGTTTGCCAGTCTAAATGTTTTTTCTAAGGATAATTTGCGTAAGTGAAAAAGTGATTTCAATATATGGCTCACCTTTGGAACCTGTAGGAAACCTTAGGCGCAGAAGCTACAATTTTGAAATTGTACTATAAAATAAATGAAATTTTATTTTACAATTAAAAGTATACGTGATATATATTAGAGATAGGTGTAAGATGTTACAAAAAAAAATTTCAGCCACACAGACTGAACCATAAAATTAGGAAAAATCCTCAAAGCAAAGCCATCTTTGGCTCATTACCTTAAGTTTTGATTCAATAAGTTGTTTCAATTTAATAAGTTATTAAATATGTCGAAATGTATTTTGCTTTCTATGTGTTAGTGCGCCTTCCTTTCATACAGTTAATCAATTTTTTTTAAATAATATTTTCTCTTGAATATTCTAGCGCCACCCCTCTAGTGTGCTCGCGCCCCCCTAGGGGGGCGCGCCCCACAAGTTGAGAATCACTGCTTTAGTCCGAAAAACTATATACTTAAGTATAGGTATTTTCTGTTTGATTTTACATGGCTAACCTATATAAAATTTTTACCCGAAACTTTTTTCATTAACCGGTGCAGAACCGTGATGGCTCATGGATAGAGCTTTTACCTTCCAATGAGGTGAACCGGGTTCGAACCCCAGTGATGGCTGGTCAAAACGAATTCCGCATTCTGCTTGCACCGACCGCAGTGCTGACATAAAATATCCTTAGTGGGAGATGGAATTTTGCAATCGATTTTAAACTAACTTCCCGACTAGCTACAGACTTCAAATTTGGCACGCAGTTCAGAATTGGATGACAATGCATAAAAATGAAGAGAAAAAAGACATACAAAGTAAAATAAAATTAAAATTAAAGAAAAATTAATATTTTCGCGATTGTCTTTTGTTGTCGATTCAATTATTTCAAATTAGTGTCACGTGTCAGTTGAAAAGTTTTATGTACAGTGAGTGAAAAAATTGAGATCTTGGAAGTGAGTACAAAAAAAAAATCAAAATAAAAAGGATATTTTTAAAAACCACGTCTTTGTAGTGGAGAATAATAATTAAAAAACAAAAATTTGAAAAACAAAAAACGTGGGGTGCATGAAATACATAACAGTACGTATACTCATACATATACACATTTTTTAACTCATACACATGCACAACCACATATACATCCACATACACATGTATATACACAAGCATATTCCACAGACACATTCAGATACAATTACAGAAATACATACACATATTTTTATGAGCACACATACTGTTAATGTTATGTACTTCATGCTCACCACGTTTTTCGTTTTTCAAATTTTTGTTTTTTAATTATTATTCTCCACTTCAAAAACGTGGTTTTTAAAAATATTATTTTCCTTTTGATTTTTTTGTGTTAGCTTTTTAACGGGTTGTATCCGAATGTTTAATAAATAAACCAATATAAATATACCAAATTTTGGCAAACTGGTTGAAAATTGCGAATTGGTATGCAAAATATAAAAACTCACAAGCGTTGAGTCTATTGTAATGGCTTAATTTTTTTAATCTAATTTTAAAATTCAATTTTAGGACTACTCATAAAAAATACTAGATATATATAATTTTTTGCTACTTGCGTTTAGAGCAGAAAATTAAGTCACATATTAAACTATAAAAATTAAAGCTACAACAAATGTCATAGATAAAGCATTCTCAACAAATCCTTTTATATTTCAACTTGACTCCATTCAAATATTTTTAACGAACAAATACTGAGTTTAATTTCGTTTACATTCTGTCCAACAGATATTATAATATTCTAAAGAATATTCTTTTGTGCGAAAGATAATTGCAATTATTTGCTCAAAGGAAACCATGGGAATTAAATTAAAATTTTCTTTGATTTCTCTCTTGTTTTGGATTGAAGAATCATAATCAAGTTAGATTTATATTTTTGTTTATTTTTACTTCTCAAATATCAGGAACCGTAAGGATTTGATAATAAACAAGCTGAATTGGAGTCCTTACTTTTTAAATTATATTAAGAGTTAAATTTATTTTTAAGAAGTCTTATTTTGAGAAAAGCTTTATTTTATTTTATTTTTGAAGAATTAGAACTAAATGGCAATCATTTATATTTTTTGATACTTGCCAAAGAAAATTCATGTTTCGTAACATAAGGCATTAAGAACACATCAGTTTGTTTTTCAAGTGGTTTAGAATTATTAAAATCAACATTTTTAAGAATTATTTGTAGGAATCAAAATATATTAAAATAAATATATTAAAATAAATTTCTTAACATCATCATGATTTTTACACAAACTTTAGAATATTAAGTCTCAAAATATTTATTTTCGGTTATTTTCTTTATTTCAGCTATAATGCTTTTTAAATTAACGACATTTTACAGCTGTCTTGGGATATTCTTGAAAAACGTCCTCTTTCAGATTTACAAATAATAGTGATTATTAAATTTTCAACTTATTTTTTATATATACGTCTGAATTTTAATTTAATATGGTTAAGCATATATTTAGGTGTTATTATTATACGCTTTCTTTTGAATTTACAAATTATAGTGATTAATAAGTTAAACATCCCACTGATTTTAATTCATAAGGCAAAAATATAAAAATATTTAACTATATTAAATATTAAAATATTTAAGCATCCATTTCTTATTTTGGGGGTATCAGAAAAAGATTTCCCCAGTAGATTTATAAATTAGAGTGATCGTTAAACTAAATTTTAAATTAATTCTAGTTTCCACTTAGGCTTACTTTATAGTGAGTGTTCAGTTTTCAACAAATCTTGATCTGTGAGGGACAGTAACCCTGGACTTACAGCCAATATTTAGAACGTTTGATAGTGTTATATAGGATCTGCTTTCTGACATTGGTAAGCACTAGATTGAATATGGATGCGGTATGATTAGTGAGAAAACAACGACATACCGGCAACGACATCAAATAGTAAAACAAAAACGGCAAAAATATCCTTGTTTACCTTGTAGTTTAACCCCTTCCTTCTCGCTCCCGTGAAAATGACGAGGTGAGGTTTCGCCCTCTATTTCTCGCTCCCGTGATATTGACGGGCTGGAGATTTTAGTAGTAACGTGCCAATAAGAACAAAACTAATTCATTTCTTTTGTCCAGAAAAAATTTTATTTCTAATTTTACACACCAGATGGCAATACCAGGATATTTTTAAGGTAATTGTAGATAGTTATGTTATTTTAAACTAGATGTCACCACTAATCAAATACGTAATACAAATATAAAAAGCCGAAAAAATAGGCACTTTTATGATAGTTTTCTTGAAAATTAACCAATGGGGCTAAGTTTTACTCCAACTAACTTTCGTATCTTCCGTATCTCCGCAAAACTATCTCTGTAAGCAAATAGATATCATTAATCTGTACACAAATTAAGGATATCTTATATCTAATCCATAAAATGCTTGAATTGTTCAATAATAATTTCTATTTATTTCTTTATAACAATTTAAAAACATTTTACTCCCTTGACATTATTTAACAACACATAATATTTTACATCAGATGCAATACTTCAAACTGTTATTCCTAGCTCTATATAAATAAAAAAAAACATTCAGAAGAAATGCAATTAGCTTCCAGTTGACCGAAATTCATCAGCTTATATTTCTTATGAGACCATATGAATAATATGAACCACAGTAATGGCTTTACAATAACATACCAAATTGCTTAGAAAAATTTCGAAGACATTGATTAGACAATTTCAATTTGTTACAGCATTTAGAAGTATCATTCATGATGTGATAGTTAAATTTAGAAATTAATATTGATCATCAACTAATCCTCATCAAAAATTATTAAAAACACCATCTACGCACTTCGAAGAAATTTGTTCTTCTGTTCTCATTTATAATGTCTATTACTCCATTACTTATTATTGACAACGCAGTTGAGAAATAATATAAGTTATAAGTTACGCGAAATTTGGCAGGACATATTCTTCATGGAATATATTAATAGAGAAAATTCTTATACTTTGAGACAAAAAATCCCTAAGAAAAAAAATTCATAACCACTGATTGAACTGTTTCAGTTTGCTTTAGCATACATATTCTTCATGATGTGATAACTTAGAAACTCAATTTTTGAAATCATCAGCAAAAGCAACTAAATAACTCATAGACACATTTCTCAAAAAATTCGTTGCTCCTGTTATCATATACTGTGCCCTTCCTCCCGATTTCTTTTTGTTAGCAGTATATTTGAGAAATAAGTAGCTCTTTCAGTTTGTTTCCAGCATTTTTAAGTACTATTCGTAACGTGATATCAAAGAACGGAGATGCTAAAAGTTAACGAACAAACATTTAAAAGCTACAACACAGTTTGAAAAGTAAAAGAATTCGAGGCCATTGAAGAAACTATTATAGTTTGTTCCAGCATAAGTATTGTGACATAAAAAGGTAAAAACGAAACGGATCTCTTAAAAGTTTAATGACAAACAATTGAAAATTTCATCATCTATGTGAATGTTGTCATTCACAATGTAATTTAACCCCATTACGCAGTTTTTGGCAATACAGTTGACAAATGAGTTTTTAGTTGTGCAAAATTCTGAAGCTCAAATTTCTTATTGAACATATGAAATACAGAAATTTCCCATACTTGAACAATAATAACGATTAAAAAAATTCGAAAAATACCATAGAATAAGAATTCGAAATCATTGAATAAGCTATTTCAGTTTATAGCAGCTTTTAAAAGTACTCTTCGCATTGCGATATGGAGTAGCTTATAAATCCAATTTTTAAAGGTTAGGGGACAAACATTTAAAACAGTTTGAAAGCAGAATTTCTGTTTTGTTCTTATTTACAGCGTATGTTTACCCCATTGCATCCTTTGAACAAACTAGCTGAGCAATAAGTTGCGCGAAATTCGGAAGCTAATATTTTTTTATGATATGTAAGAAAACCGAAATTTCCCATACTTTAACAATAACAAACAAAATCCTTAAGAATAAGAATTCGAAGCCATTGACCTAATTATTTCTCTTTGTAGCCTGTTTTAAAAATATTCTTGTTGTTGTTACACATCCCCCTGGAGAAAGCCCCGTCGCGTCAGTTCCCCATTTATCTGCAGAAAGTCCCGATCAACCAGCAGCTGCTTTAAAGAAGCGCCAAGGCAAAAAAGATGGTAATCAGGACTTGCAGGTTGTGAGCAGGAACAAGGTTGGTAAGTCTTCTCCCCATTTTGAAACCCTAAACACTTAAGATGGCCACTACGAAATCGGCCCATGCCCGATTGGAAAGGCCGAGAGCCGCAGCATGTTAATGATAGGCCAGGGCGGTTGCCAGCATACCACTGATGGGAAGGAGTACGGTGCCACACTGGAAGCAAACGATGTTTTCCCAGGGAGTGGATATCAGTGGGAGTACGACGGCTAAAACAGTTCATAGGAAGATCACAGCCATTCTTGGCGAGCACATAGGCTGTCTCATTGCTATGTGCCCCGACATGCGATGGGATCCATTGGAGGCTTATTGGTGTCTTCAGGCCTATGTCAGATAGAAGCTTCATAATCTCCTGGCCAGGAATGTTAAATATTTCCGGCAAGTTCTTGAAATACGATATGTTAATCGTATTGTGATACGGAATAACTTAGAAACACGATTTTTGAAAAGTTAGGTAGGTAGATAGGTACTTTATTTACGCTGCACTGGAGCTGCACAATGGGTTGGGTTATTAGCGGCGGTCTGGGAAACATCCCTGAGGATAATGCGAAGACATGCCATCGCAATTTTGATCCTCTGAAAAAGAAGATGGCTAACCAGCTTTGGTAGCCCGATGACCTCCGCGCGAAGTCGAGCACTTTACGGTAGGACAGTTTAGCGAGGACCTATACCGCCCATCCTTCTTCCCTACTCAGACTGACCAAAGTGGTCACCCATCCACTAAGTGACAACAGCCAGTGATGATTGACTTCGATGTTCTACTGGGAACCGTGTCTTTATTATCAGTCCACTGCGGGACTTTAAAAGTTGAGAAACAAACAATTAAAACTCCATCTCACAGATTGTAAACAGAATTTCTATTATGTACTTATTCACAGAGTAATTTTACCCTGTTGCATACTTTGAACAACTGTGAGTTGCGCGAAATTCGAAAGCTATTTTTATGATACGTAAGAATACAGAAATTGATATCAGACAAAATTCCTAAAAATAAGAATTCGAAGCCGATGATTAAACAGATGATTTCTCCGATGTGAGAGCCGATGATTTTTCAGTGTGTGTCAGTTTTCATAAGTATTGTTCATGATGTTATATAGAAACTTAGAAACGCGATTTTTAAAAGTTAGAGAACAAACAATTAAATCTCCATCGACACAGAGCGAAGAAAGTCATTGTTCTGTTCTCATTCACATTGTCATTTTACCCCAGTTCGTATTGTCCAGTTCGATTGACTTCGGTGTTCTACTGGGAACCATGTCTTTATTATCAGTCCATTGCTGGACTTTAAAAGGTGAGAAACCAACAATTAAAACTCCATCTCACAGATTGAAAACAGAATTTCTATTATGTACTTATTCACAGAGTAATTTTACCCTTTTGCATACTTAGAACAACTGTGAGTTGCGCGTAACTCGAAAGCTATTTTTATGATACGTAAGAATACAGAAATTGATATCAGACAAAATCCCTAAGAATAAGAATTCGATGATTAAACTATTTCAGTGTGGGTCAGTTTTCATAAGTATTGTTCGTGATGTTGTATAGAAACTTAGAAACGCGATTTTTAAAAGTTAGAGGACAAACAATTAAATCTCCATTGACACAGAGCGAAGAAAGTCTTTGTTCTGTTCTCATTCACAGTGTCATTTTACCCCAGTTCGTATTGTAATCAATGCAGCTGAGAGGCCATCTTTTTATTTCTTTATCTAATGTACGCACATGGAACTGTACGGCGGAATTAATTATTTGAGGCTTAAGCCCGAAATAAACGAGGCGTACAATATTAATTGATTTTTGAGACGAGTCATCCGTGTGTAAAAGAAGACCCCCTTCAGCGAAGGATTCATTTTGATTCACATCTTGTGTTTTCTCTTTTCAGAAATGAATTCATTCGATTCCTTTTATTTTCAGATTCAATTTCTCTCTTCAAGATCACTTAATTGAAGATTCAAGGAGAAGAGAGGATAACTTTTTTATTTTCCCGTTTCTTCTAATCCAGGAATTTGGAGCTTTATTTGTAAAGTTTTTATCCGCTTCAGTCTCGTTCAGTTGACAAACAAAACAAAACTCTCAACATCAAATGAAGTATAGAAATTTTTCAACTTTTATGAGTGGATTGTATTTATTTAAGCTACTTTTTGACCCGAAATAAATCTTTTTTCTCCGACATTCTTGATAGTATTTTTAAAACCATGGTATGATTTGAGCGGTTTTTAAAATTATAGCACATCGCTTTATTTTTGTAGTACTTTTTAAATAATTAATTTTGAAAATGCACTAGCTGGGATAAAAATAACAGCATTGCACCCCCCCCCCCCTAATTTTTTTTCATTGTTCTTGATAGTGTACCAGTTTTGTGCTGCAAAAAATTATATAACTTTATAGGAAGATAACAATTACGTTAAGAAACAATTATAAGTGACACCGGAAACTAAATATCAACACTAAAATAATTTTACTTATTTTTAATACTTAGACACTACCTTATTTTTAAATTTTGTGAAAGGAGTGATAGGTAAAGATTTTGAATAATTTTTAAAAAAATAAAAATATTACCCGGATATTTTGCCAGTTTAAACAAGACATGACGTCATTTGATTCTACATAACTAATAATCTTATCTTCAACATATTTTCCATAAGTTCAATGTATTTTGTGCGTAATTTAAGAAAATTTAAAATTCTTTCTTTTCTTTAAAATTTTTCTTCAGCGATGTGAGGTTGACCTAGGACTTATTAGTTGGCAGATTAGGCATAAAACACAAACAAAGGAGAAGTTTTTCATCAGGAACATTAGTTCACTTATCTATCGGCGATGTCATATTAGGTTTACTTTCTACACTGTTAGAATTTTCTGGGAAAAACAATTTAATTGTTTTTTAACCATACTCAAAAAAATAATCAAATAAACCGTTCATTAACTGCTTTGACCTAATACGATTAAGCAACCAGAATTTTATTGCACCAAGTAGACCCGCCTAATGAAGCCACTTAGTACCTTGCAGATGAGATAATATAGAAGAGAGGGAAAATCTGTTTATCTCATGACCGACAGAATGCGGGTTCCAGCACCACAATATTGTCTCCAAACTTTTCAACACATGATGAGTTTCCAGTGCTCTGCACTGCCAAATATATGACCCTGGGCTGTTGGAACACGATAGTCTCATTCACGAATAAATGTCAGCACAATGAAGCTGCTAAACTATCTCCTATGTTCAGTTAAATTTCTTTTTTATGGTTTTGAAGCTATTTTAAATGTAAATGGTTAAAAATTCCCATAGTTTTGCAGTCATGGTTTTTTAACCATACTAGCTGTAAATGGTTAGAAATCCCATAGTTTTGCAGTCATGGTTTCTTAACCATGCTAGTTGTAAACGGTTTCACAACCGTAAAGGTGAAAATGTTCCTCACCGTAAACTTTATAGTTAATTGGATAATGTCGGTTATCTATACCTAATAATAAACGCGGCTGTGTGTGTGTCTGTAATCACAGTATATCGCCCCAGAAGCCTCGCCCAGGCACGAAACTCGGCACATAATTGTGTTTTGACATAATGAAGAAGTATTTATTTTCTTTTTCAAAAATTTGGATTAGTTTTTTAGTTATCAGTCATTTTGTAAGAAAATCTATGCTTTTTCTTCTTCAAAGAGCGATATTCAGAAAACTATTAAAAAATGCATATACTTTTCTCCACTCTTATAAACGTATGCTAATGCGAACCTTACAATTGAAATATTAATTTTCGACAACTTAAACCAATAATATACGAAGGAATTAATAATTTAATTGTAAGGTTCGGATTAGTTTAAGTGTATAAAAGTTTAACTTTTGTATTAAAAATGTGGCAACATATTCGATACGTAAATAGAACGCTTCGCTTTGATTTATTTGTCGCTGTGCATAATTGTTATAATAAGTTTTTTTTCTTCTTTCCACGCTCTATTTTTTTTTCTTAAGCGAAGACGATAATTTTTGTAGCGATATAGAAATAGAAATTGATACCATAAAAATTATATAGAAATAGAAATTGATACCATAAAAAATTAAATCGTTTTCGTGTTCTTTTCATGTATTTAGCATTTTAGTTTTTTTCTTCTTAAGCGTTGTAGCTATATAAAATAGGAATTTAATTATTTTTGAAGGAACGATCACACTTACCTTGGATCTCTTTGGTTTTTCTATTCTTTATTTTAACAGTTTTTATTAAATGTAATTAGTTATTTTCAGAAAAGCTTCAGTTTGCAGGTAAGCACTTAGATTTTAATATTGAAGTTTCATGATTTGCTTTGATAGTAATTGTTGTTCTAAAGTATTCGTTGACTTCTTAAAAACCCGATTACTGACATGGCAGAACCGCCTTCCAAAAAACTTTGTATTTTGTCAAAGAAAAAGATATTAAGAGATTCTCAAAGAAGAAGGGCCCAAGAAACGTCTGTGGAACGTGAAAGACGGATGGAACATGACCGAATTTTGACAAGCAATTCTAGAGCCCAAGAAGTATCAGAGAAACGTCAAAGAAGATTAGAAGAGAATCGTGTCTCAACTAGCAGTGCCAGGGTCCGAGAAACACCTGAGGAACGCCAAGGAAAATTGGAAGAGGATCGTGTCTCAACTAGCAATGCTAGGGCCCGAGAAACACCTGAGGAACGTCAAAGAAGATTGGAAGAGTATCGTGTCTCAATTAGCAATGCTAGGGTCCGAGAAACGTCAAAGAAGATTGGAAGAGGATCGTGTCTCTACTAGCAGTGCTAGGGCCCAAGGATATGAAGACAAAATTGCAGGACAAGACCACTTTAATTGTCCACTAATCTTCAGATTTCCTGCTATGTTTTAAAAAACTTTATTTGTGAAAACCTTTAGAGTGGCGGACAGCTGGCCGCCTTAGGCGGCTAGTTTTACCATAATTTTAGAGTGAAAATTCTAACAGTGTAAGAAACCAAAACTTCTGGGTCAAAAGCTTTGAAACAACGCTTATAATCTTTCACATTCTTAAGACACATGAAAAAAGGTTTTCACAATAATAGTTTCCTTATGGTCTCGATCACAGTTACTAGACTAATAAGAAGCTAAAAGGAGTCTTTATTATTTCAAATTTTTGGCGGCAATTCTTTTCGAAGAAAATATATTACTGCTGATAATATATAATGCTATTAGTCACACAATCAATGCTTTGGTCATCATGTCAATTTTAACAAAAAAGTAAAAATGCATTTAGTATATGAATATCATTTGCAAATGCATCTATTTTGTTTTTCACTTTATCCTCTTTCCATGGTCCTTCCTGGTAAGAAAAAGGACCCCCTCAATATCTCTGTTTTTGAATTTAAAACAACATTTGTCGAATAACGAAAAAAAAAATCAATCAGTTCTTCCACTGAATTAGGTTGACTTAAAAATTATTTTTACTCTAAGGCATGACTTTAGAAAACATGTCTTATTTCTGTGCTCCATTTTTAAAGATGAAGTACTCATGCTCAAGCAGATAAAACGCTTTATTGCCTACTTAAAAGTAGTACTGCTTTCACAGAAAAAGCTACCTTGAGTATAATACATTTTAAAAATTGTATGCATTTACGGGTCTAAAATAGGGCAATATTTCCCTAACTTTTTTCAAATCTAGGAACAAAACTCCAATATGACTTCAAATCTTTCAAAAGTAGCGCATTTTTTTTTCCAAATTCTTTCTCTTAATAATTATCACACAAAATAGATCTGCAGCATCTGAGCTATAAATTTATAGATAACTGCTACTGGAACATCACACGTGAGGTAAATGATCGTAGAATAAATCTCTAACTGTAATTGTAGCTATTGAGAGATGTCCCATTCGACAAAGGAAATGGAATGTGGTCAAATTTGTCAGCCATCGAGTGAACACACATTAGCAGCCGGATCCGACAATTTTACTTCTCTGTCCACAACTCTTCGTCCCTTCTTGAGCAAATAGCAAAGATGTTTTTCTTTTTTTTTTTCTTTTCTTCCATTCCAAGATTTGATCCAATGGATTGTGTCTTCGGACCAAATAATCAGATTAGAGAGCAGTTAGAAAAGAACGTGACAGAGGAATTAATCTTCCCATGCTTTAATTTGGAAACTTTTTAAAACATTTTGTTAAAAAGTATATATTTGAAACTTAATTTATTAATAACCATTCTGGAATCATTTAAAAAATACTATATGCATATTATTTATTTTAAAAAGCATAAATGCTTTTTTTTTAAAATTATATCATGTTATGAGAGCTAAATGCTACGTAATTTCATCATGTTACGAGAGTTAAATACTTTCCAATGCTGCGTAAGTGTGATTTATGTTGTATAAAGATAATATAATATTTAAAGAAAAATGTTATTTAGTAGGTATCGTAATATGTTATTTTATTTGACGAAATTATTTTATTTATTGAAACGCAAAATTTTTACCATTTTTTTTAATTTATGTGGATATTATGAACTGAATCATTCGAAAAGCCGAGCAAATTTAGTCGACTAAGATTAGAGAGTTGAAAAAAAATTATGGAGAGCTCCTCTGGCTCCGTGGAACTCTCTAATTATTTAGAAATTCTTTTCTTTATTTAATAGAAACAAATTTGAAGAAAAAAATTAACATAAATCTAATTGTTTATAATTTAATGCAGACAAATGCTTAAATAATATTTATATTTAAACAAAAATAAATAATTTTGCTTGAGAATTTCTTTAAATACTCTAATTTCAAGTGATAAAAATATCTTCGAAAAGACTTTTTTAGTCTTGAACTGAAAAACTGAAATTGAATTATATTTTGCTGCAGGTGAAAGAATACCTTGATCCTTAAAACCGTTTCCTAGCAAGGTTCAGAATAATTTTGTCTGAACAATCATTTTCATGTGTATAAATAAAAACTAAAAAAAAAGCATACAAATAAAATTTTTAAAAAATTTACATTTGGATTAAATTATTTTTTTTTACAAATTATTTATTTTATAACTCATTTTGTTCTAGTATAATCAAATTTTTAATTAACTAAGGTAAAGCTCACAACTAAATTGTAAAAACCTCTGCAATGTACAGTAACTTCTGAAACATTTTCCTATTTATTGATTTAATCGTTAAGTAATAATTCCACATTGTATAACTTTTTTCATTTTTTTTTCGTGGGGCCACAAGTATTTTTCTAAGTTCTTTGTAAAGGTAAAAATCAAACAATATATTTTTGAACCTAATTACAAGGAAGCGAAAGACGGAAAAAGGGAAACTGCAATCTCTCATATCATTCCTTTTTGCCATCGCTCCCGTTACATTCAAAGTTATAGAAAAGGCAAATAATTTTCGTTGTGGCTCTTCCTCAAACAATAAACTGTTGCCTATGCGTTCATTAGGAATAAATTAGTCCCTAATTGCTTGGCAATACTAATTAATTAATCCCAGTGCTATGCATAGTTCGTAACCATGGAGCTCTGCTTTTGATTCTTTTTCACAGAGAGAATAGATTGATTTTTAAAAGAAATTAGTCGTAATTATATCAGCTTAAATTTTACCACAATGATGATTAGAGTTTCGAAGTTTTAATTGTTGTATCTTTAGTTTTTTTTTCTTCTATTTTATAAGATTTGAATAATTTATTGTTATATAAAATGATTTGTCACATTAGTGCATTAAGCAGTCAGTGATTTATTTATATAATAATGTCATTTTATGGCAGGAAAATATGCAATCGTAAAAACAGATAAGTTTTTGAAGAAAAAATATTTAAAAAAAACAAACAATTTTTTTTTTAAATAGCATGCAACAATTTATAATAATTTATTACAATAGCTAACAATTTTTAGCAGCGACGCACTATTATAGAAAAAAATACAATTATTTTCCACAAAAATGAATTCCGGAATAGTGCAAAATCTCAAAACTCTAAAATTGTGCTAAATTTTTTCGTAATTATGATTGCATTGCGAAGTTTTAGTTGAATATATTTTTTTATTTTAGAGTTTTTAAATGAGGTATTGTTATATCAAATGATTTGTCACATTTGTGCATTATGCAGTAAGTGCTTTTATCGCAGGATATGCAGTGGTATGGTAGGATTTTATGGTAGGAAAATATGCAGTCGTAAAAACAGAAAAGTTTTTGAAGAAAAGATATTTAAAAAAAAATAAAATAAGTGTACGGTGATGCATTTTGTGCTAAGTTTTACCACAATTATAATTAGAGTTAAGAAGTTTTAATTGTTGTATGATATTTTTTTATTTTAGAATATTTAAATAAGATGTTGTGATATCAAACGATTTGTTTCATTTATGAATTATGCAGTCAGTATTGTATTCATATAATTATGTTATTTAATGGTACGAGATACTATAGTAAAACTGAAAATCATATTTGGAGAAAAAACATAAAAATAAATTTTTTGACGCTTTTTCATAAAAAAAATACAAATATTTTCTACAAAAATAGCTTTCGTGAATAGCGCTAAATCCCAAAAGTCTGTTTTGTAGCTATTTTGTCTAGTACTTCAACAGTACACATTGTAGCCATTTTTTGATTATAGTATTCTTATTTTGTTATATGTTAAAAAAATGATTGGATGTTTTCAGTTTTACTGGTTGCTTAGAATTCCTTGGGAAAGACAAATTAATGCCAATTTTATGCTTAATAAAATTATTGTAGAAAAGCATAAACAAATATAAAGCTTAGAAAATTTGTTTAATTATTTTCTACATACATTGGTTCGCATTTTTCAAATCTCAGCTAATTTAAAACTCCTCGAAATCTGAAAAAAATTTAGCCAAAATTGAAGCAAACTATTCCTTGAAATTTATAATTGTTTTTAACTTGGTTGCCATTTATCAAGTTTTTTTTAAATTACTATTAAATGTTTTGGTCATAGCAAGTAGATTTGGGGGAAATGGACATCGCGGTTAAAATGATGTTAACAAAAATGTTTTTTTGCTGCTGATTTGTTGTATTTTTTTTAAAAATACAACAAATTTATAAATACAAAAATACAACACATTTATAAATACAAAAATACAACAATTAAAACTTAGCCCTAGCACTAGATTAATTCTTTATCGTGTACTTTTTTAGCTCAGTTTGTTTGCAATTTTATAACGTTGTCATATTTGAAATAGTAGTTATTACACATCAGCGAAGTAATTGAACGAAGTAGTAATTACACCAGCGATAGTAATTATTACACACAAAGGGGTAGTGGTAATCAATTGTAATATTTTTGGTGGAAAGGATGGTATTGTTTTCGAGCAGAAATGAATAAATGCTGTAATGGATCAGTATTTTACTGCTCAACCATGGAAGTCATATTAGTCTGGACTATTTGAGAGCTGCTCTGTGTAATTTTCACTGTTTAATTAATTTACTACCCTTGTATTGCAATTTCTGAAGGTTTTGTCTCCAATAGAAAATGCAAAAACTAGTTGACGTTGCAACTATAGTTAGTACATGCTTAAAATACTCTTAATTGTTTCTTGTTTTGTGTATTTAAACGTTCATTTAGATGTTTTTCCCGAATGATCTGTTGTTGTTTCTAATGACGTTTGAAGGAAGAATGAAAGTACGTCTCAGTTCTAAAACGACGGATAGATGGCAGCACCACATATTTGTGAAACCACTTCTTTAATTTGGGTATGAATCTGAAGGGGAAGGAAAATTTTTCCAGATTCTTGATCCAGTGTTATTGCTCAGCGACCTACCACAGGACTTTTGGTCCCTCAGATTTTACGGGCAGATATACAGCATCTAATCGGTGGATCTTAGCGAAGTCACGGACAAAACCCCGGTTTTCCGAACCGAAATTCGATTCTCCAGCCACTGATCTAACTTTTTAACTAGAAGCTTAATTGTCTCTAAGGGGGAATGGGAAAGCATCCCATTTATATTTGTAATGAAGTGGTATAAAATAAATGTACTACCATTTTTTACACATTGTTTTTTACACATTGGTTTTAAGAAGTTCGATCCTTTAAAACTGACATTTCTATGCTTAAAAATATATAAATATCGAGCAAATGTACTTTTTCTTCATTTCCGCGAGTTCTAAACGTTTTTCTTTTAATCAATTTTCCTTAACCCGTTCTATTCCACACCTGGAACAAGCCGGGGTACTTAATAATTTTTTTAACAAAAAAATAAAAATTTATTTAAATTTTCTTCTAATAAAATAAAAAATATTTCGTATTATTTTTTATGAATATGAAAGCACAAATTCCCATGGGAGCATTTGCAGCTCTTACTCTTATCTATTTGGGATCTTTTTAAAATATATTTTAAACTGGATGCCATATTCAGCTCGACCTTGAAGGCATTTGTAAAATTGTATAACTTAAAAAAATTACAATAAAATTTTCAATAAAACCTTTTAGCTAAAAACTGAAAAAAAAATATATTACTTCCTTTTTGATTTATTTTCAATCGAATGGAAAACTATAATTTTAAAATATCATTCCCCAAAACAAAAATACCTCATGTAATAAAATAAAGTTGAACTTCCGAAGTAACGAATCTTAGAATTTAAAGTATTATCCTCAACTAAATTACAAAAGAATTTGAACTGAACTTTCAGCCATATTTTCTTCCCCTCTGATTTAGTTATAAATATAAGTGATTTTATCCCACCAGACAAATAAAAAATCTTAAATAAAAGGTAATAACTCACAGATTTGGAAGACTGATACAGACTTGCGTAAAACGCGTATCCTCTATGTCAACACAATTTTTTAAACTTTTGCGCCCCATCGTCGAAAGCAAATCCTTTGCTTAAAGTAAATAAAAAACTGCAGGGGCTTAACTCCTCTGTCTACGGTATGAAAGATTTATTTTAGGGCTTAGTTTTCTTTGGTATATGGATGGCATTTCTGCATGTATATATGGATATAGTCGAATGGCTATAGATATATAGCTTTTGTGCGATTGCTTCGAAATATAGAAGGAAAAGTGTGAATTTCCCTCTTTTGTTGTAGGGCATCATCTTTGGATAAAGAAAAGAAGAAAAAAAAAGAGAGAATTTTTTGCTCGGAGTTTGATATAGTGCGTGGGGTTGCAAGAAAAGGATGCGGAATTTATGTAGCGCAGTTAAGGTAAACTGCTATGTCAAGATAGAGAGAAATAATGGAAAGGGTGTAAAACTAATGGCACTTTCCATCGGAAAGTTTGCGTTCGTTTCCCATTCTTTATATTCCTAAATTCGAATGGTATTTTTCAGGGTTATTTAAAAAGATTCAATTTTTTTTTATTGAAATGTTTTCATATTTGTTAACTTGAAATTATTTGAAACGATATCGGAAAATTTGGGTATTGGAAGATATTTTCTAAGTTGCAATGCTCAAGAAAAATTCTGAGTAGTATATTTTATTTTAAATGTATATATTTGACTCACGGCGATGTATGCGGGTTATTATTTAACTATAATTATTTGTGCTTCAGATTTGTAATTTTAATAATTTCGGCTCTTGAGGAAATGGAATCGATAAAATCAGTTCGAATTCCATTACAGTTAAAGTTTAAGTATAAAGAAATTTATTTTAACAAATATTTTTAACTTTTAAAATGATACCTTAATTGAGCATATGATAATTTTTATACATAAAATTACGCATTGCATGCATTTTATTTTTGAAATTGAATATTTTTAACAACTTGTAAAAAGCCAATAGCCTGACAGACAATAAGTTTACAGTCGAAAATCTGACGCTTTTTTGACTAACTAAAGTGCTTAAATTTCACCGAATAACATTTAAGTAAGAAGTGCTAATAAAAAATTTGACACCTTCTATCGTAAACAAATTAATAAACAAAAAACTAAAAAAAATGTTTCTTCTTTTTGTTTCGTTATTTCTAGGTGGATTAAAAAGGAAAATTTTTTACACGTAAAAAGCAATGTGAAGAGCTGCATTTTTTAAATAAATTTTTTTTATCTAAATTTCTCCCTTGCTTCTAAAAAATAAGAGTTTTGGGTTTCCGGTTGGAGACGCAATTTTTCCTTCCTAGTCAAAGTCAAAAATGTGATATTTAAAAACAATTTTAATTAATTTTACTTGCATACATTCACTCAAAAATATTTGTTAAACATTTAATCATAATATTAATTCCTTGAACTACATTATATTGCGGATATTTTCAAACGTAAATCATTTACTATAGATAATTTGGACCAAATTTTATTCAAGTTAAACTATAACATCATGCATTCAATTTATCATTTTAAGCACACTAAATGGATTACAAGCAACCAAAAACAAAGGGTTGAAAAGCTAAATGGCTGGAAAAAATAAATATTTCAAGTAGAAAACCATCATGCACTGGAAAGAAAAATATGGTCAAAATTAATGAAATATGGTATGGTGGTTACGTTCTATGGGAACACCAAAACTCTTATTAGTTTTTACCGAATTGTTTTGATTTTGACTTTTGGTAAAGTTAACAATAATTTTATTATTATGTTGTTTGGTAATAAAACATGATAAAAGTTTGGTAATTTCATCATAATGCCTTAGAGCATGACTTAAAAACCACTTATCTGATTCATTTTAAATTTTTAAGTTTCGTATTTTGACTTAATGTGCGGCAATAAAAACTATAATTTTGAAAACCAAAATTTTCGGTAAACCGTTACCATAAGAGTGGAAAAATTTTCAATAAAATGGTTGAATTCTGTTCATTTTGGTTTTATTATTATTAAATTATGTTTTTTTCAATGTTATTATCATACAAGTACGGTTATTTTACAAGAAGTCTTTTTCTTCGTGTTATACTAAAAGGTTTAATTCCAATCAAAAAATTACTTTGATTGTTTAAAGATGAACTGCTACATTCTTAGAAGTTTTAGAATATGCTTGAAACATTATATCGTTCATATTTCTTTTCTGAAAATATGGCTCAGCAAAACAACTTGTCAATGCCTCTGTAATGCAGATATAAATGTTTGTTCCAGGTACCAGTAATATTCCAGTATGGTTTTGGTTTTACCTTAAAGAATAAGGAAAATCAGCTTACCAAAACTGTCCCCAAATTTCCTTTATTTCAAATTGCAATAACCAGTTAAGCCGATGAATGATTAAGATTTAGGCACATTTTTACTGAAATGACTTCAATAAATTGTATTTCTATAAAACTGTTCGTATCATTTAATTATTTTGTGCTCAGATTAAAAAAAAAGTTTAGTGTGAAAAAGCCTATTGTCTATCATTCTCTAGTGTTTCTACATCTCACCGATTGGTGAACTTTGATTTTATAGATAATATAATAGATAATATCATATATATATATATATATATATATATATATATATATATATATATATATATATATATATATATATATATATATATATATATATATATATATAGATTAGTAAAGATAATATCAGTTTGTAAGTGAATTAAATTTTAAACCTAGTTTAAGCATATAAAAACAACAATTTATATTTATCTCCATCGTTTTTTAACTGAGCCGAAACAAAATTTTGGACAATTCTAGCAAATTCTAGCAAAGAAAATCTCAGCATCAAATAAATATGTAATGACAAACTTACGGAAAACCAGGGAAATTTTTTTGTTCTAGAATCTTGTTATCTATGGTATATCGGAGAGCGTTTCAGCTATACATCAGAGAAACTAAGAATTGTATCTGAGATATCTACTGTCATAGTGGTTGGCTGAATCCATCAAACCTTTCGATAGCGATTGGCTACTCTGCTGAAAAAAGAATATAGATATACATATAGATATCTTACAGATATCAAGAAAAAAGAAGACGAAAGAGATTCAGATCAAAGAAATCATAAAGATTTCAGACTCCATTTTACGACTTTGGTTCTGTGCTTAAAAGATTTTTTTTTCTTCTTTTTTACTTTGCTTTTATTCATACAGATATGACCATCAAGGGTTTTGCGAAGCAAGGAAATGTCGAATTGGAATAAAAAAAATACATATTTTTAGATTTTTCTGACGTTATTTCTTGTATAAGACCGGATGAACAGTCGATAGTTTGCATGGGAATTGATTATTCGATTTAGGAAAAGTTGAATGTTTTAAAAATAAATATCACAAAGGGAAATATTTTATTTTTTTTAGATCCAATTTTTATGCAATATTTCAAATTTCTAACAGTCGAAGAGATTAATTTAAAATTGAATTGATTTAACTGTGCTTCAAATCATTCGTCGTAATACTGAAAAACCCCAACTATTAGAATCTGGTATTTAAATTATATTATTTAATTAATCAAACCCTATATCATTTTTACAAAATTAAATTCCGTATGTAGGGGTTTATCTTACTATTTACGGAAGAAGAGGGATTCTTTGAACAATATTTTTGAAAATATCATATGGTTTAGTGTAAATTCAGCAGGTTTTTTTAAATTTATAAAACCGAAAGGAAATTTTCTTAATAAATAGAAATTTTTTTAAAAACTTAAGAATTTCTGCCGAAGGTTGTCCGATAGTGAGGTACCTTTAAACGATACTGTGATACTCTTATATCAAATAAATAAATAATTTACTAAATTGAATATTTTAAATTTATACATGGAAAAGTGCATAGCGTGATTTAAGCAAAAATTAAACAGTTTCATTATAAAACTTCCACAGGTATAAAATAATTTATTGTATAAAACAATCTAATCTATAGTAATTAAAATTAGATTCAAAGCAAGAAAGCAGCTCATCGTATTTTCCCGATTGTGCTTGAGTAAACTGATTTTCTTAAAATGTCTTTAAATATCTATTGCTATATTACAATATCTTTCAATATAACACTTCTACAAAAGTTTAATTTTGAAATATCTTTCAATACAAAATCTCCAAGTATCAATTCAAAATTATAATATTGCAATATTGCAATTACAATTAATGCCAAATAAGTATTATTTTTTTCGAAAAAATTGAATTTAAATAAAGTCACTAATATCCTTTTAGCCATCTCATAAAAAGTACTCTTTTTTAATCTTATTTTTCACTAATTACAGGTTCAACTTGCATAATAATTGAATTTATGAAATGATATAATGGCTTCTGGAATTTGTGAAATTCCAAGTCTCCTCTTTTTTTCGTCCGTGATAGCTTGTGTTCTTACTCTTTTGCAATGATAAACTTTTATTCCGTTTCGGAAATCCTTTAATCCTTTCAATGCCAGCACTTTATTTGGTATTGTACGAAGTATTCAGAAAAAAAAATATTTAACTTTTGTGCCATAAACATGTGAATATTTCCTGATTAGTATACACGTCATTCCATAATTAATTTTTGTAGAATTATAAATGTATTCATCAATTAAATTTTGTTGTTCTGTAGTGAAAAATCTGTTGAAAATTGTGATTTAGAGAAGAACTAATTGTACTACTATAATCTGCTATAATGATGTAAATTTAATATTATCTGCATGTTTTTTTTTCTCCATATTCTTACGAATTTGTAAACATTAGAAAAATTTTGTTAATGTTCTTTGTTTCTGAGGCTAAATATCTCACATGAATCCTGCTATGAGACATATTTTTCAGTAATCTTCAGGACAAGTTGGCAAGACATTCCTACCTACAACCTTTCTACTAAACAGTATTGGACTTTGTGGGCTTGAGTGTACATTAGAAATACAAGACTCAGGCAACGCCTTTGTATCCTCAATCGGATAGCATAGTTGAGAGGTTTAAACGAATCATTCTGAATGACCTCTCACTTCTTTCGTCTAGAAATCAGCAAGATAGGGACTTGATGCTACTGCTATTCCTGCTTTCACATTATGGTGCTGTCCACAAAATTACTGGATACTCACTATCTCAATTGCTATTTGGTCATAAATTTCGTATCCTTAGAACCCGTTTAGTTGTCTGCCTGGTGCACCATTATTACTAGAAAAGTTTCTTCGTGAACTCTAGGTTGGAAAAAGTTCACAGCTTTGCTTGTAAGCGGATCAATATGATGACAGAGAGGAGAATGAGGAAGTACGACACTAACGTAACGGGGGACATGAGTTACAAGAAGGTGACTAAGTCTGACTTTGGAACCCAATTCGTCATAAAGCACATTCTCTCAAGTTACAGTCTAAATTACACAATCTATAAACAGGCCTTAAAATCTGAGAATGACGTCGAAATTCGAATCAAGAGGTTTTGGTGACAAAATATAGTTTTGGAAACTTTGAGTGTTATGGTGATACAACTAATATTTACGGAGCTATGTGAGTATTGTCTAGAATCTTGCCGAAATTATAGGGATTTCGTCGCCAAGCCTATATAAATAGCAGTGTGTCTCACCATAGTAGCTTGATCATCTATCTGCTTGTGACTGTAGTGGTATTCTGACTTGCGACCGTCCAGTGAATTAGTTTACTGACCCCTTTGAGGATTTGAAGCCTGTGTTTTTCATGTAGATCCCTGTTATTCTTTCTGCTGTGTCGCGATGGTACCTGAGCTGTGTTATCAAATCTGAGCACTGTAAATAGTTCCATTGTCTGGAAGCTTCTGCTAATACAAATTACATTCGTCTTATTATATAATAAGTATTAAGGAATATTTTATTAGTCTCCAACCCAAACAAGCCTCTGTTATCACTACAATATGCACG
Organism: Parasteatoda tepidariorum; assembly: GCF_982258835.1. Classification (NCBI taxonomy): domain Eukaryota; kingdom Metazoa; phylum Arthropoda; class Arachnida; order Araneae; family Theridiidae; genus Parasteatoda; species Parasteatoda tepidariorum. The sequence goes on from NC_141761.1 coordinate 57,514,163, forward strand.
CTGTACGTCATAAGGGTATTTTGTGATTTATACCCCGAATATTTTTTGCTTTTTTTACAAAAGTGCAAACCATTGCGTCTCTTTTTCTTTTACCTGCGATGATAAGAAACAAAAATAAATATTTTGTTTTAAGGAAATAGATTCAAAATGTTTCAATGAAATTTATGCTGGTTTATCTATTTTGTTTCTATAACGTCTGTTCTTTTACAAAATAACAGTTGAACGTCTTAATTTTCAGAAATAATAGATGAAATATTCTCTTTCCTTCTGTCTTAAATGCTCAACCAGTTGGCCCACGGAAAAAAAAGATATCAATAAACCTGAATTGATTGTGGTACTAATCGTTATAATTCTAGTATTAGTAAAAAGTTTTTTTTTATATTCTTAAAAAATTTTGCCTAAAATTAAAAGTGAGAAAAATATTGTTATTAATAGTAACGTTGATGTTTTGAATTCTGTTGAAAAAATGAGATTTTTAATATTAATACATTTGACTTTGAAAATCTTTATATCAGTATACTTCATGCTCAAGTAATTGATATTTGTTGTTGCATTTATGATAAATATTTAATTAATGAAAATATTGATAAATTATATTGGATAGATATTTGTATATTTGTAAATTTAATATTTTTGAAAATGTACTTTTCAATGGCCTTGATTTTTATAAACAAAAAATAGGGATTCCACAAGATAATTCTTTTTCTAGTGATTTTGCTAATATTTTTTTACATTTTTTGAAGCTAAATTTAGCAAATTTAGTGATTTTAAAGTTTTTAGATATATTTATGATTTAATTTTATTTAATTGTGATAATTTTGATTTTATTTTTAATATTTATCCTAAAGATTTGGTTCAGAAGAGAACTAATGAACATTGCTTAAATGTTGAATACATAGATTTTAATATTTATATTGATAATAATCAAGTTAAAATTGATGATGTTAAAAGGAAGGCTTTTATGTTGAAGGTTATTATTTTCTGCAATTTGATAACAATTTGTGCAGTAAAATATTCAAAACTTTAGTTTTTTTCTCAATTGTCTAGAATTAATAAAATTAGCAATAACGGTGAAAGCTTTCAAGAGGCTACAGGTATTGTCTTAAAAATCTGGAAAATAAGGGTTCTCCTTTTAATTTTTGCAAAACTGAATTTAAAATTAAAGAAATAATTAAAAATTATTAGTTTTAATCATTTCTTTAATTTTAAATTCGACAAGGGTAATTAAATTACTAGGGTAAGATTGAGCCTTCACTGAGTTGCCTCTGTTTAGCATTTCTACTAATGATGGCAACAGCTTTCTTGCTCTTTTTCTTTTCCTTTTTTTTTCTTCCTTCTGCGCATTAAACTAGGGGGCGTTGTCTTTCCATTAATTTCAGTTTAGTTCAGGTTTTGTAGTATGTTGTGCTCTTTGGTTTGGGATTTATTAATTTTAAGTAAATTTTTGAACATTGATTTCCTTTGTATTAATTTAGGTATTACACTTTTGTATTTGTTTTTGTATTTGTATTCTTTATTCTCTCTTTCTGAACTTTTGGCAAAATCTTTGGGGTACAGAGAGAGCAACTTATACGTTTAGACGTTTAGACGTTAGTCTTAATAGTTTAGACGTTTGCCATGCTCTCTAGATAGAAAAGGTTTTGTGCTTTAATGACTTCTGGGGTTGGTACTCCCTGATGACGTCAGCTTCGGTTGTCACGTTTATATTTTTAATTTTTTATATTGGTTATTTCTTTATATTTTCTACATATTAGGACGAACATTAAAGAAACCATATTTACAAGATATACACTATGAAGTTATTTATCGTCAGCTTCATATCAATAAAGTTATTTTACGTAGTTTACTTTTATCTTCATAAAATAAAATTTTAACGAAGGAGATGCATTACCTGCCTTTTAACTCTTTCATAACTCATCAAAATGATGATTTTTTCACAACACATCTAAATTTATTTTATTTATCATGCTACAGTACAAAACTTAATTTATTTCAATATAGTCAAGGGGAAACATTTACAATAATTCCTTTTTATTGTTAGATTATCATGTGATTTTTCTCATTTATATAAACATTAGTTATCAATTTAACATTGATCTTCGTTACTTCAATTTTATTCTCAAATGTATATGTTTTTCCCCTCAAGCATAAAATATATATATTAAAGGTAAACGTAAAAAAAACATATTTATAATATATACGTTCCGGTAAAATAATTTGTCCTGAATTTCATATGAAAAAAGTTATTTTAAATAGTTTACTTTTATCTTCATGAAATAAATTTTTAATACAAGATTTGTATTACCTGCTTTTTTATGTTTCCATAACCCTTCTAAATGATTCCAAGTTTCACACACGAGAAAATATTTGTTTTATTATAGTATATGTTACATATATAGTATATGTTATATTCCCTCAAATATAAAACACATATTAAGGGCAAACAAAAAAAGAACCTTATTTACAAGATTTATACTTTGATAAAATAATTTGCAGCCAACTTCATATGAATAAAGTAATTTTAAATAGTTTATTTTTATCTACATGAAATAAAGTTTTAATACAGGAGATGTATTACCTGTTTCGTTTTTATTTTTATTTTTTCATAACCCTTCTAAATGATTCAAAGCCTCACGCATGAGAAAAAGAACATGATGCTGAGTAATCATTACGCGATTGATGGATGCCTAGTCAGACCATAATCACAAAACTTGAAATGAAGTTGATAGGATAGACTACATCACGCAATGGCGAATTCTTTATGAAAAAAAAAATCCTGACTTCCAGAAACTTTTCCAGCCTTCAACATAGGCTATTGATCGGGAAAAGGAGAAAAGAGAAATAAAGAAATCTGTGGCCATAGCAATCGCAGTTTCCTGTCATCATTTTCATCAACATCTATCACAGAAATCGTTGTTAGTTTGGGGAGTCTTTTTCCTAAACCTTGGAAATTATCAGCGCCCATCGTGTGTGGTGAGGTTTTTATCGCAGAACAGTCATTTTTCACCAAAGGCTGCAAAAAAGGACTAGTTTTTGGCCTCATTTACTGCGTTTTATGGGACGCGGGTCAGTTTGCCCGCCTTGTGTGATTCTCAGATTGGTGATATTCTAAGCGATAAGGACTATTCTTATAGCCTCGAAGGGATTGTTTGCAATGTTTGTTAACGACAAAATGCATCAGATTAAGTTACTTCATGATGAGTAAAAAAACAAAATATAAGTCTCAAGTTTGCTTGACTGAACTATTCTATTTTTCTAAAAGTATGTGAAATGAAGCATTTAATTATGACTAAATAAATCAACAAAGTTTTTTTCCTTTATTAAGTTTCATTACTTAATAAAGGAAAAAAACTTTGTTGATTTACTTAGCAATAATTGAAGGATGCTAAACTCATCTACCCATATATTTACTTCTAAAGTATTTTTTACGTTATACCACTAATCTTAAACTAGCATAATACGAAAGAGCAGAGCTAATTCGTTAAAGCCATAGGGACTTCTTGTCGAATAACATCAGAAATAAAAAGTAACTTCAGTGCAAAATTTAATGTCAATTTTTGAAATATAATTCAAATGTCGTTAATCCTCGTTAAAAATTAATCGGTAGAGTTTCTTTCATTGCAAAATTTCATTAAATAATTTCCTTTAAAAATTTCTTTTAAATTAATAAGAATTATCCATTTTAATTTCAGCTCTCGCGCTCTAAATCTTAAAATTCGCGACATATTCTTCTTTAATAGTTGAGTCTTTCCCTTCCAAGCAAACATTTCATCAAATTGAGATATATTTAGTCTAATTATACTTAAAATATTATATTGGTTAACACAGCTGATTTGAAAATAAAACATAAACTAAGAGAGGTATGAGTAAATAAGTATTCGTTCATTGTCTAGATTAATGAAAGCCGAGATTGAGAAAGCTTATTGACAAGCGGACGAAATATCCTCTGTGCCATACCGTCAAAATACGGCTTTTAAATCAAATGAAAAAGGGAGAACTGTCAGAATATGCTGGAACGACAATAGATTAAGGAAACAGTTTTTTTTTTCAAGTATTTAAGTGCTCACGATTTGCTGTAATCATGTGATTTTGTGATGAAACGATTGTCAAAAATAAGGAAATGCAACTCAATGATCAATAAATCTTAAAAAATGAGTCCCATTTCTGAGAAAGTAGATTTACTAAAATATCTGGGTAAAAAAATACCAACTCAAGCATACTAACATAATCTCCTGCAAGAGAAATCAATTTTGCCACACTTTTCAATATTTTACATCAGAGATTCATGAACTCTAAAAGAAGTTTAATATCTGAAAGGGAAAGTTCACTTAAATATTCGATGAAAAATACTAATGTAAGCATACCAACATGACCACCTTAGAACAAAACATTAATTTCGCTTATATTTTTAATGGATATTTCATGGCAGATTTATGAAATCTTAAGAATGAGAATCTCAGTTTTGGGAAAGTTGGTTCGCTTAATTATTCGGAGGAAAATACCAATGAAAACATACTAACATGACATCCAGTAAAAAAAAGAAATATCAGTAATATTTTTAATGGTTTACATGAAAGATTCATGAACGCGCAGAAATGAGAATCTCACTCCTGTGAGAGTATGTTGATTTAAATATTTGGAGAAAAGATACCAATCTAAATAAAGATATGAATATGACCTTCTATTAACAAAAATAAATTCCGCGAATATTTTCAAAAATCAATATATATATGATATTGATGAATTTTCATTAAAAGAGAGTCTCATTTCTGCATTTCTGTTTCTGGAAGAGTAGATTTCCTTAAACTTTTTGGCAAAAAACATTATCATCATCATCATAGTTGGCCAGACAGCCCAATGTGAGCCAATGCCTTCCTCTGAAGATTTCTCCATGACGACTTCCGATTTATCTTTGATCTCCCATTTTTTCATTAATTGCGAGAAAATCAGACTCCGCTGAGTCAGCACATCTCAACCGCGGCCTTCCCCGATTTCTTTTTCCAGTGGATCTAAAAAGCAGTAACTTTTTTATTGTGTTGTCGTTACTCATTCAAATCACGTGGGCTATCCAATTCATTCTATTTATTTTTATGTATTTAATAATATCAGGTTGTTTACAAATCTTGTACAGTTCAAAGTTAAATCTCCTTCTCAAGTTATTGTTTTCATTTACACCACCAAGTATACCCCGCAAAATCTTTCTTTCAAATATTGTGATACAATTTTCCTCCAATTCTGTCATTGTCCAAGCTTCAGAAGCGTATGTCAAGACTGGCCGGACAAGAGTTTTGTAGATTAAGAACTTTGTTTTTCTAGAAAGAAACCTAGATTTAATAAATCTTCTCAATAGATAAAATAGAGTCGGTTTTTTATTTCAGGAATAATTCTGTTGTCAATGGTAATAATTGATCCGATGTAAGCAAAACTCCTTACTGTTTTGGAAAAAAATACGAATATAAATACACCAACATAACCTCATGACAACAAATAGGAATTTCGCTAGCATTTTTAATATTTTCCACCTGAAATAAAAACTAGACAAACCATTTAACCAAATTTTTTAAGCATCTTCGTAAATGTTAAAAGTTATCAAGTTTAATATAATTATTTTCTTGAGGAAATATTAATATATTTAATTATAAATTGGGAAAGAAGAATTCTGTTAGGAAACCATTAAATACACGCCATTGTATATATTAAAGTTACTAATTAATTATTAAATGAAGCAATGTGTGGTAAAGATAGATTATAAACAATGATCTAAAGAAATGAACATAAAAATATTGAAACTTCTTTTGCAATGTAATTAAACAATTGATATTGGTAGAGATATTTCATCTACTTCAAAATAATAATGAAAATAGATTTTTTATTACATCTAATAAGAAAAATTTGAGTTCAATCTATGAAACAGAATTTTCGAAATTAAGATGGTCATTCTAAAAAAATCATAAAAATAAATAAATGAAAAGTAATAAATTTAAAAATATTTAAGCATTATAGAAAAAAAGCTGACTAAAAATATTTTTTTTTTCACGAAATAAAATATCTTTGAAATAGAAATAAAAATAAAAACTTCTTCCTATTATCTTTAAAAAAAATGACAAAAACATTTAAAGTTGTAAATAAAATATTCTTAGAAATTTTCGACGGAAAAATTAATAATGTGGAAATATAATCCATCTAAAAGATCAATAGCTATTTTTAAACATGGGGAAAATTGAAGATTAATTTAATCTATCATATTTTAATTTAAAAATTTTAAGATTAACTATACGATGCTTATTTTGACAGTAAGATTTGCATTGTTGGTCTTGTTAGACTGGAAAAGTTAACTATTTTATTTTAATAAAAAGTTACAGGGTCTTTTACAAATGATGAACAAATCTTTAAGATATAATATGACACATCCAAATATGCTTCTATAAGAAGGAAAAAAAATGCAAGATCGAAAATGAAATTCAAAGATGCAAGAGAGTGCCATATTTCTTTAATAGGCAATCTCACACAAATACGATTTTGATAAAACAATCACACCTAATTTGATTTATTAACGCCTGATTGCCATAATTATTCACAACAGTGGGCGGCTGTTGTTGTACACGTGCTTCAACTGCGAGGAAAGATTAGAATTTTTTAGCATACTTACATGCCTAATATTTTTTAGCATGCCTAATATTTTTTTCAAACGTTTTCAAACACCAAATTTAAATTTTTTTTAAGATAAAAACTGACTGTTTTGAGGGAATAAAAAATTTTAAATTTTGAAATCGCTTCATAAAATGAAAACAAAAGATTTTCCAAGTGCTTTGGCTTTTTTTCTCGGTCCTTGAAACAAACTTGTGACAAATCTTTAGAGAAAATGGGATGATCTTTCATTACAGCTATAAACCTCCGTAATTAATTTCCGATACCATTGTTAGAACCATTAAGTTTTAAAAGGTTTGTAAAAGAAAATTTTACTATGCAATGTAACTTATTAATTGGCACCAATGCCTCACATATATCGCTATTTTATCAGTTACGACCTAGGAAAGTGCTAGTAAATAATTCATCGGCTTATTGATGAATTATAATCACCGTGCCCGATAAATTCGTAAATTTTTATTGATCTTTTCTGATGCCTTTAATTTTCAATAATTTATTTTGAAATTATTATTTCGTATCATACTTCGATTTGATAAATGAACATTTTATATGTGACTACTTTTTTTTTATCTATCAATTCGAAATAAAACACGAGGAGTCTACACGAGGAGTCTTCGGCCGGTGGGGTTCGAACCCACGAACTCTCGGACATGGGCACAGCGCCCTACCGACCAGGCTATCCCGGCCCCGAAATTAGATAGTAATTACTTGAAGTGAACAGTGCTCCAAAAAAATACGGACCACTCTGAATAACTTTTGATCCAATGATCAGATGTACTAGAACTTGTGGTTCTCGAAAGTGACCTCAAATATGCTAATTAAATTCGGCAGACGATAGTTTAAATCACGTAACCCAGACACAGAAACGTTCTCTGAATAAATATACCATTTTTTCGGCAGATTAACATTTTTTGAAACCCAAAGTATTGGGAGCGAAAGGTAATGTACGGAGCTACAGTTAATCCCTGATAAAATATTGCGTAGTTTTAATATTTTTATTTATTCATATTTTCCTTTTAGTTATGAAATATCTACGTAATAATAAAAAAGGAACTACAGATTTGTACAAAACTGAAAAAAAAACAAATATGATTTCATTTAATGATGTTTTAACTTAGAAGAAATAACACAAGTATAACAAAAGTAATAAAAATGATTTCTCGGAAATAAATTTAAATGCAATTAAATTTAATTCAAAATTTGAGCAAAAATCGTAACTGCTATTCAGAAGGTTAAATTACATTAATTAAGTGGGACTTTTCTTTCTTTTTTTAAGAAAAGAAGAAGTATATCTTTCAATGATATCCTGAATTAGATTATTCAATAAGTTGATTTTAGTTAGATAATTCAAAAAATATAAGAGATTTCATTTCAATTCAACGAAAAAAAACTGAACATAAAGGGCATGATTTTAATGAGATAAAATATAATAATTTACTGTTGATCTTTTTTTAAAAATATCCTCCATTTGATAACTTTGAACATTTTAATAAATCCAATCCAATTCAATTTCGAGAATCCTTTATTAGAGAGAGATAATAGATAATTTTTATCTCATCATTTTGCTAACTATTTTCATAATGATTACTTTTGAATAATGATTTTTTGTTATCCTTCATAAAAATATTCTTTGCTTCGAAAAAATACTAAAAAACATACTTTATTCATACTAATTTATTTTTAGAATGCCAATTCAAGATACTTCATTAAAGATGATGCATTTTATTCTTTTCGTTTGACGAGTATTGAAAAGTCCTTTTTAATAAGGGTAACTCAATTATTTTTCATAATTAATTACTCTCTTCTTGAGATGAAGTAAATAAAAATATAAACCTTTATTTAATTCAGAAAATTAAGAATTTTTAAATTTTAGACAGAATGATTTTTCTTTAAGCAAATGAATGAAATATTATTCATTTCATTACAGCTATCGAATTTTTATCTGGAACACGAGTGTCATTAGACACATTTATGAAATAATTTCATGTCTTTCGAAAAACAATAATTTATTTTACAACAAATCTTGATTTTATTCATTTTTCTGTACACAGTTTCATACATACAATGTGCAAAAAAATTAACGGTCCACACTAAATAACGTTTGATCTAATGTTTGGATATTCACATTCAGTGACTAAATCTTATGATTCGAGGAGGCTACTTCAAATACGCTTATTTATTAGCGCAGACGATATTTTTAATTTACGCAATCAGATACAAAAACGCATTTTCTCTGAAAAAACATACCGTTTTTTCGACGAATTCAGATTTTCTATCCCCAAAATGTAATGCGACACAGAAGCGATCATGCACATACCCGTGGTCTCAAAGTAGTTCTTGCGACCACCTCTCAAAGCCCGGTGATCTTAATTCAGCTCTCCCGGCTTCTCACAAAACAATTAATTAACTAGGGGCATTCGTTCATTGTATTCTATCACGAATATAATTCTTATGGGATAGTAAGGTATTATGTGTACTACTACAATTATGCAATTATCCAATTAACTAGTATATAAGACATGTTTACTCCATTCTATGTTGGGGTATCTTTTCATAGTTGAAGATTGACATTGTTTATAACACTCACCCCACAAGGTATACATTAAATATATAATAACACTAATTAGCGGTAGAACTGAAGGGACATCGGTCCAAAATTTGTCGAGTTATGTATTGATAATACAGCTAAACATAAAGCGAACTCGGCGTTATTAATATTAAATTTTAAATAATTTGGTTACAGCTTAGTCTCCAAAAAGACCGTTAGAATTTAATATAACCCAGTAAACGAAACCTTTCTGTGGATAGAGAAATAAAATGACTTAAAGAAAATAGAGTTAAAATGGATTTTAATATTCGATTTAGTTGCGACAGTGAATTAAAAATTATATACTTGTATTGAATTAAAACATTACCCGTTATATTGATTGTTATAAAAAATTTAAAGTATTTATAACCGCTTTTTTAATAAAATGTGATAAAAAATTAAATTAATTTAATTTAATTGAAATTCGATTAAGAGTAATTAAAAAATTAAATACATGAAATTAAAGACATTTTGAAAGCTACGAATAATGCAATGCCTATAATGATATCATAAACTCTAACCTCTTTCAACTTGCCATGAATCACTATTTGAAAAGAGAGACTTGCTCTCCCTTTAGTTCATTTCTCACTTACAACCCAGCTAAGTCCAATGATTAGTTTCCCACATTAAACATAGAAAAAAAAAGCTGGCCGATCTGTGTCAATACCTCCTAGAAACGAGAAGGCCTTAGCACGGGTTACCATAAACAAGAAATTTGATCCTTTAGTAGTCCAAATGTAATGACATCTTTCGTATTTTCCACCATTGCGCAACTTCGTAGTCCAAACGTAGTGACATCTTTCTTCTTTTTCATCGACTGCGCAGTTTATGTTCGTCACGTCGGACTACTAAATTGGTTTGTGCGGAGGCCTTCGTTCTTCTAGGAGGTGTTGTCTGTGTAGGGGTCAGGGACTTGCATCAGAAAGGTTCTGGGTTCGAGTCCCGGGCAAGGCATGGATGTTCTTTTCGTCTCTGTACTATCTATCCTTACTGTAGAAGCAATGTTGGCCCACCTAATAGGGTGACCCTGAAAGAGTGGCCAACAAATCTGCCCTTCAGATGCCGCCTGTATGACGAAAGGTCATTCTCCAGGTGGGCATTGATAAAAAAACACCAAAAGAGAAAATGCAGTGTCAACACAACACATTATATTGTATGACATTAATTGTACCTTTTTATTCAAACTGATGTCTATAAAAGCAAATAATGACTATAGAGAAACAGGTGATCATAAATATATGACTTAAGACTTTTTTTATAGATCATCTAGCTTCAAAAGTCTTGATGAAAAAGAAACATGACAAAGTTTTCTAAAGATTAAACGTTCAAGTAAACGAAACTGTTTTTCTTAAGAAGTTTATCTGTCTTTATTCAGATTTTTACTTCTATTAGCAACTGAACTAGCATTGTATCTTCAAGCATGATTAGTGTTATCTTTATAATTGTGAAAAGCAGTATCATAATACTCGAATCCTTCATACTATAATCTCCTGTTTGGTTATGAGCAACGATTTAGAGTAAACAGTATCCATTTCTGTCTAAGTCTAAGCTTTATTTAAGTGACTTGATTTATAGTCAGAGCCGTTGATTGTTGGAATGATCGATTTGTAGTCCCTGCAAACACCGCTCGGAGTCCTATTTCCATTATTCTAAGTAATAGCAAATTTGATAGCACGTGATTCTTCCTCATTGTGCTTCCCAAATTGAGGATTGTTAAATTACATGTTGTGCTAATCATACCCAGCGCAAATAGAACTGCTTACACAGCAGCACTATTCATTGAATTTAACTATAAACTAGTAGGCATTTTATTGACTCAAAAGACATATTTCATCGATTTGGATGATGATTAGAAATACTAATTACGTAAGCTTTTTCGAGCTTATATGACACTATGAGAAACTTTGAAGGAGTCCTCATTTCTTTAGTTGTAGTGCTTAGTTAAATTTTTTTAATGTTTATTTAAGTTTATTGATTTTTCAAACCTATTGCCTTCATATTCTTTTTTTTATTATTTCGAATTTGAATTCATTTTAGATTGAAGAGCACTTTTTTTCCAATGCCCACCTGTGTTAACATTTTCGTCAATTCAGGCATTTACAAGGCAGATTTGTTGGCCACTCTTTCAGGGGCACCATATTAGGTGGGCCAACGTTGCTCCCACAGTAGGAACAGGTAGTACAGAGAAGGAAAGAACGTCCATGCCTTGTTCGGGATTCGAACCCAGAACCTTTCTGAAGCAAGGGTAGTTCCCTAACCCCCACACAGACCGGTCGGCAAAAACACGAACATAATTCTAGTTAATTAAACCAATATATACGGTATTGAAACCATTCATTTGATAATTTTTTTTGTTGATATAGTAACGGTTTACAGGAAATTCTGGGTTTCAAAATTATAGTTCTCATTACCTCACATTTAGTAAACAATACAAAGCTGGAAACTAAATTTAACCAAATAAAAGTTTTTCATGCCGTGCTCTAAAATATCCCGATAAAATTACCAAATTTTACCACATTTATCACATTTTAATTTCTACCAAAATCATTCTAAAGCACATCGATATAAACTACTGAGGTCATTAATGTTACCATAGATTGGAAATCATCGATACGAAAGTATCGAAAATCTGTCAAGAAATCACATGCAATAGAAAACAAAAAAAAATGTTTTCTAGTGTAACTTATCAGTATAAGAATAATACGTTATTTGTAAAGCGACTATTGAAAAAGCAATTTGAGAATCTTAACAGTTTTGATCCATTAATCTCGCACTAATAGTTGTAGTAATTTATTTTTACTTTTGTTACACTAAATAGTCGTATGAAGGATTTGATTGTTGGCATTTTATTACCTTAATTTTAATTTGATTTTTTGTTTGGCAAAAAATAGGAAATTCAGTATTTTAGTATGAAAATAGTAAGCAATTTGTAAAGTGACTATTAAGCAAGCAACTTAAGGACCTTAGCAGTTTTTATCCATTAATCTCGCATTTATAGATGTATTAATTTATATTTAATATTTTTTCTTTTTTTGCACAAAATAGTCATTTCAAGAATAGGATTGTTGGTATTTCATTATCTTAATTTTGAAGCAGTTTTTTGTTTGCCAAAAAAGTTAAAATTTGGACTACTTTGATCATTTTTTAATAAATAAAATCAAGAGTCAAAGCAACCAGTCTACAATATTGATTCTTACAACATTCTAGCATTTCTTCTGGTGACTTTACCAGCTATGACACCTGAAAGAACTATGGGAATGAAACAAAGCATTTAAATGAATGAAAAACCCTTGAACTTTCATGCTTGAGACATAATAAAATTTTAGAAAAAAACGTTCAATCATTTTCCGATTAAAATTTTAAGCATTTATGGCGTTACATGAAAGTTTTCTGTTAGTTAGTTACCGATCAGAAAGTTACCGATATATATATATATATATGCGAACGAAGACAAATGTAAGTCATTCACTTCTCTTGAAAAGGTGGGTGAAACCAGCTTCTCTCTAAGCGACGCTGTCTTCAAAATCTTATTTGCATGGAAACCAAAAAGCAAACTTCTTCTCTTTGAAGGATATCTTTTAAGATTGTGTTCCAAATAATGGAAGTCACATTGCGAGGCATTTTATTTGTTCTTTTTTTTTCATTAATTCTCCAATAGTCATCTGTAAAAATTTTATTACGAGAATCTAACATTTCAACTAACACCTCGTGCAAGCATTAAAGTTCCTTAAAATAATAAATAATGATTAATATTTTTTTTTTAAATTTCAAGTATATTTTTGCTCATTTTATGCCCCCGAAAAAGCAACATATGAAGAAAGTTATGTTTAGAGACAATTCTTAATAGGGTAGAATTTTTATTAGCACACCCGGTTCCATAAGGAACTTTAGCCACCTGCTTTCATAACTTTTATGGAGGTAGAAATGAATAAAAATATATTTAAACACCATGTATCAATTTTATAAACTCAGAAAAAATTCTAGAAATCATTTTCCTCTAATTTCCACAGAAATATACAAAAGATTTACGAGAAGTTCAAAACATGGCAAAATAGACAGTTGCCGTTAAAATACAGTAATTTTATGCTTAATTAAAATAACACTCGGGCAATATTTTAAAAACTGCATTTCCTTCGAAACTCTACTGTAGTTTGAAAAAAAAACCAATTTACATATTATTTACTTAAAAAGAAATAATGCTCCGCATTTTGAATTTGCATATGCGTGTGTAAATATCTAAACGCTTTTCTTATAGCATTCCTTTTTTTTACTAAATCGCATTTACTCTTTCTTATTATTTATATTAAGTTTTGAATTATTTTTTCTTCAATTCTCTTTCAATATTAATTTTTATCCTTCGTTGTTTGTGTTTATTGTATGCTATGCTGTATTGTGTCCGAATAGTGTAATTTTAACACGTACACGCAATTATATTATCATTCAATGATTTATATTATTATTGTTATACTATATTATTATTGAATGATATAAAGACATAGCAAAGTAGTACAAAGTTTTTTTTTTATATAATTTCAAATGTTAAGAACGTTTTTCGAAAAAAAACATCCTATTAATTTTAGTTTTAGTGCTGTTTAAGGGAAATATTCTTCTAGATATTAATTTAATTAAAAATTACAGTTTTAACAGAGTAGTTTGAAAACTATCTACTGAAATTGTTATAAAAGTAAATAATTTTCTCTAATTTAAGAATCCACAGGTGAGATTTATCTAAGAATATCTGGTAAAATCCTAGAATAGCCCAACCCTTGGCAACTTCTTGAAATATCTCCAAATTGGCGATTATTACTTGGATTAATGTTGTTTTTTTAATAAAAAAATTAAATTTTTAATAAAATAAACAAAAAAACAATTTTTTACATAAAGAAAAAAAAATTTATTATTACAAGTTCATCAAAATATTTTTAATAAAATAAAATAAAAAAATAATTAAAATGACGCTCTGTAAGGTTGCAACATTTCTTCCCGAAATATCTTCTAGAAACCTAGTTTGGCGAGATTTCAAAAAGTCGTTTGGCGAGATCTCAAAAAATCGCCACAGGGTTGGCTATTCTAGGATCCACACGAATATTTAAATTTTTCTTAAAACTGAAGAAATACAAAAATAGACCAACATAAATATAGATTTCGCCCATTTTATTAACATAATGCGCTCAACTTAAACTCAGAAAAATATGAAGAAAAAAATTAAAATCATTATTAACAGATATTCTTTGGGAGTTAGTTTTCTACAAAGAATTTTTTTCCAATCTAATTGTTTACATTTATGACTGTATTTTTAACTTTATTTCCATAATATTTAAAAAAATATATAAATTAGTGTATACATGCGTTTTAATTATTTTTACTTGAAACATCAAATGAAATCGACAAAAAAAAATTCCTGCCAGAACATTTTTAACTTTTAATTTCAACGGATATACAAATCATACATTCACTTCACTTTATTTTTATTTTTTTCTCGACAGAATCACTTCACGGAAAATTAAAGCTAACTCATTAATTAATAGTTTCGAACTTTGGCTTAAAAATACATCTCCGAAAGGTTTTTCTTTTCTTTTTTTTTCAAAAAATTATGAAAAATATTTTTCCTAAATGCCTTTAGTTGACGAAAAAAAATGTATTAATGGATCATTAGTTACGATGCTGACACTTAAGTTCCCATTAATATCCTTTCCAAACGAGCAAAAAATGTAAAAATATCTCTAATTATTCTGTATGGCCATTTACTTTTTATGCATTTTAATCTTGGGATTAGATACAGTGTGATCGTTTATCCACGACTTCCCCGTTAATTACTGCAATTAATTAAGAAAATATTCCAGAGTATTTTAATGAACTTTTACGGATCACAAATCACTGAATAGCCTATTCAAAGTATTAATAGTCACTGAGCCATTTTGAAAACCATGCATTGGAATTATCTGAAAAAGGTAATTGGATCATAATTGTGTTTTCATATAGGAATCCGTTTTTACATTCAACATATATCAAGGATCATAATTAACCTATAATGAAATGTTTGGAAGGAAAGGGATGCAAAATATTCCGATTTAATGTGCTTAAAATGTACAATTATATACTGCATAATAAATGTCATAAAATTTGAATTTTTTCTATATATAAGAATCCAGGAAAAAATTGATCCGATCACTTTTATAATCATTGAAAAATTTTAAAACTGCATGTAATATTTTTAATAATTGTTTGCTGTTGTACTGTTTAATAATTGTACATAATTGCTAACAAGTCTTAATGGGGTATTCTAAAATAATTAAAATTTAAAAAACTTTGAAAACATTCTACTCTACTATTAAAAATTTTGGATTTCAAAATGTTCTTTTTTCTTTAAAGAAAATCTGAAACTGCGTAAAAAAAATTAAAATTGCTTAATTTATGAATTAAAAAACAAAACTATTTTTCAAATTCTTCAAAAAACTTTATTTATCGAATATGTTTCAAAATTCAAACAGTTAAATTTTAATCTTGTAAATATATTGCGTCTCGAATTTAGAAAACTGGAAAAATTGCTGTGAAAAAAATTTTAAATTTCAATTTCAACAACTTTTGAAAGATTATATATATATATATACAGTGGTGGCCAAAAGTGTGGACATTTTTTGAAAGTTTCATGCTTTTCAAATTTGTGTGCTCGTGGAATATATTAATTTTCACTTAAATACAAACGTTTATACATCAAATTGAAGGTACTTTAATGTAGAATTTAATAATAAATACAGAATTAAAATATGTGTATTGCAAAAAAAGTTATGCTCATTTTAGTAGAACAAACAAACACAAATCGTTTTGAATAAGGACGTGTTTTGTAATAAAGGCGTACTAGCCAATCACAAACACTGTTCTTAGGACTCAAATGTCTGTAACTATAGTTTAGGTTATTTTGATGGTAAAAGAGTTATTGTTGTGGAAATATTTTGCGGAATGATGCATACTAGTACAATTAAATAGAGTATTGCTGTTTTTGAATGCTTAAAGTCCTTTTTTTTAATTAAACTAATTTTAAACAATGTCATCAACAAGAAAAACTAATTGGACATCTACAAACAGAAGCCGGATTGTCATATTGAGAGAAAATGGCCTCTCTTATGCTGAAATTGCAAGACAAGTTGGTGGTTCAGTGACTTGTTCTGGTGTACAAAAGTTCTGTTTACGTTAGGAAAAAACAAAATCAGTGGAAAATAAATCCGAATCAGGCCGATAGAAAAATCAAACGGCTATGCCTTCAAGATAGAAAAATTTCATCAGATGCCATTAGATGTGAAATGAATGCAGCGGATATTGCAGTAAGTTCAAGAACCATAAGAAGAAGGCTATCAGGATTTGGACTACAAGCTAGAATTCCAAGGAAAAAACTATATTTAAATCAAAAGCAAAGCGAAAAACTAGTTAAGTGGGCAAAAGAACACATTAAATGGTCAGAAAATCAATGGAAGCAAGTAATCTGGAGCGATGAGAGTAAAATATCGCTCTTTAGTAGTGATGGTAGAAAATACGTGAGACGTAGAGTAGGTGAAGCCTTTCATCCTGATTGCATTGAAGAAACTACAAAAAGCCCAACAAATGTCATGATTTTGGCATGTATGTCTACAGATGGTGTGGGCCGAATTCAAGTGATTGATGGCATCCTGAATACCAAACAATACATCGAATTTGTCCTGAAACCAAAATTGATACCTTCCATCAGGAATATCTTCCCCAACAACGCACCATTTATTATTCAGCAGTATTCAGCTCCATGCAACACAGCAAAAGTATGCAAAGCATGGTTTCAAAATAAAGGCATGGATATATTACCATGGCCAGGAAACAGACATGATCTCAATCCAATTGAAAATTTGTGGCGACGTTTGAAAATTCTTGTACTAATTCTTGTACGTCCATCCAACAAAAGCCAACTTATTGAAGCTACAATTTATTCTTGGCACCATGTGATTACGAAAGATGAACTCCAAACACTCTTTTACTCGATGAAAAGACGCTATGAAGCTGACTTAAAAAATAAGGGTTATCCTACTAAGTATTGATTGTGTAAGTATCACTTTAAAAAAATGCAAATCTAAGATAGATCTCACTATTAGTTGCATAACTTTTTTTGTAATACAGATATTGTAATACTGTAATTATTATTAAATTATACATTAAATTACCTTCAATTTGTTAGGTTGTCTGAAGTAATAATTTAAGTTGTTTTGAATAATTAGTTTCAGGTTAAACATTTATTTAGAATAATTTTAATTTTTGAAACTTAATTGCAATGCATTTAGATTTATTTTTAGATCCTTTTTAATGACTGTAAAATTTTTTTAAATATAAACGGTGCTGTTACTGATTGTATCTGTCAGAATTCATTATTTTTGTTTAGCATGAAGCTCTTGTTAATATCTCTTTCATTCTGAAACTTACCTTTTTCGATGTAACTTTTCTAAGAAACTACTGATGATATCGCTTTGAAATGTTTTGGGGATATTTGAGATTATATCAATTGTAAGCTGTGATAATGTTTAAGAGTTAACAGGAATACTTTTTGAGTGTTGAAAGTTTTTGCTCAAAAATGATGAAAATTTTAAAAATTTAAGGTTTTTTAAAAAGATTTCTGCCATTGATATATATTAACAATTATGCATAAACATGCATATGTAAAAAATTCTGTGAAAAAAACAGAAGCAATATCTTGTTTAGATACTTAGAAAATGGACATCGGGAAAGGTCAGTTTTAGCATTATTGACAGATGACCTACCGACTCCCCTTTATCACTACGGGGGCAGTCCGATTCTCCAGGGGGCAGAGCTATCATGTTGCATTTCATAAGTAACCAATTAGCATATATTTTTATTTCCAGAAATTTTTGATAATTAATTTTATACATTAATTGTTGGCATCGGGATGACAATAAGAATCCCTTCTCATTTTTGGAGATTTTTGACGCCAAGGTCGGTGTCAAAAAGTAATAGAATTCTATTATGCTTTTTACAAATCTCTGCTGAGTATTTCGCTTTCCAGAACTGAATTATGATTTCGTCAAAGATTATGGTATTTTTGTATCCATGGAGGCACGAACTATTGCAGGCTCAGGAGCACGCCGGCAAGCGAAATTTAATTACTTAACTGAATATGGAATGTCCAAATATGAATTTAACTGATTGAGAAAGATTTAGTTATGAGTTTATTCTATATGGTATTTGTCTCTAGGCAGCATTATCTATGCTCTGTTGTAATTTTGAATAAACTTTGTTGGTATTTTCCTTATGCGCTTTGTATTGCGAGTTGCCAGTTGTTGTGTGCTTAACGTGACAGGGTTTGATGAATCTTGCGATGCTATCATTCTCCGACGAAATGAATTATACCCTACTTAAAAATGGGCCAGGCCACAACACGGGACTTTTGGAGCCCGTTTCAAGTCCTAATGACTATGCAGTTCGAAAACTGAATGAGAAGTTTAATCGGTTTTCACCTTAAGAGTAGAGTGCAGACATTGTTTCCTTCTCATTTTGTTATTAATAAACGATTTTGTGTAGAATTCAATTATTTTGAGTTAAATTCTTTTAATTTTAAGACAAAATACTTTCCAACGGTGCAACGGCAGTATTACATTTTTCTTTCTTCAAAATAAAAATATATATAAAATATACATTTAGAAATGGAAAATTTTATTGGAGCATTTAAAGCAGAATAATCAAACCACCCTAACTTCCCGAAGTTTTCAAAAATCATGAATTGCATTTTATTCCTCAAGTTTTTAATTTTATGGTTTAATTTTCTAATAGAAATGTTTAAAACAAGATTCACGTGAAAATTAGGAATTAAATCCATCAAAAAAATTAACCGTTAAACGATTAACATCAGTTAACCATCAAACGATAAACCTGACAAAAGTTGAAGGAATCAGGAGTAGGTTCCAAGAGCTCCGAGTCATGGAATAGACCCTTATGCTAATGTAAAATTGTTGCTTATTAAAAGTCAATTATTCTCACCCAGTTATTTTAAATAAATCTGAGTATATTATTTAAAATAACCCATTGAAAAATTGAATTCTAGACTACTAATTTAAAAAAAATTACTGAAAGCCATAATTTAATTCGACATCACTATACAGAATTTTTCCTTTAAAATGCTTCCACACTCCTTCAAAATTTTGATATAGAGTCTTCTAAAATTTTCTAAAGATGAACTGCTGTTCAACACTCAAACACAAAACATATTTTTTTTCTCCAAAAATATACAGTGAACTTTCGAACGCATTTGACACAAGGCTTTAGTTCTTGTTCGGGAGGACTTTCCGGTTTATATTCATCTCTCAGTGTTGACTAGAATATTAATTTATTTCTCCGGATCTTGTTCACCATCAAAACCGAACCACCAGCATAATTAATTACCTTCGCCGTTATAAAAAAAAATATCGCTTACATATATCTACGCTGATCTGATTTTGACTCTGCGAGAGAAAGTTCAGAAGAAAAACCTCTTTCTGAAGTACAATACTTAAGCTTGAAACCTCTTTTATTATTAAAATTGTAGGTAAAAGAAAAGGGGTTCTGCTCTTCAAGATGCCTCGATACCACTTTATAACCGGAACTGAAGTGAAAAAATAAATCGCCAGAGAGTCTGTATCCTGTGTGTGTGTTGGGGGAAAAATCAGAAGCACCCTGCTGCCATATTTATATTTAATAGACAGGCATTCCACTTCAAAGGCACGAATCAAAATTTCCGTCCTGCCAAACAATGTGCTGCACGTCTATTCGCTCTCTTCTCTTCTGTTATTGCATAAGAAGCTCATTTACAAGTCAAATCACTTCTATTCATATCTCCATACGGAGAATAACAATGCACGTAGCTGTCGTGAAAACAAAAAAACGAGAAAAAATCACCATTGCCAGATGCCTGTACGAGCCAGAAGAAAAATGGTATGGTTTATGTATTTGGTTAGGAATCTATGGCCAGATGAAAATAATTTGTCCATTGTTTTAACTATTTGCATTTGTTTTTGAAATATTCTGTTCTCCATCTAAAAATGTTATTTTGGAATTAAATATTTAGAGAAAATTGAGGACTTCATTACAAGAACTATTATTTGTTACTGGTGGATACGGCAAGATAGTGGAAACTACTCGAGGCGTGGCCCGGTTGGTAGATGGTGCTGACTGCTACCTTTGTAGTAGTTTTATTGCATTGACCGAAGACATTATGGCACTGAAATAAATATTTCCTTTCAGTTTCTCTAATGCAGTTTATATTTTATTAGAACACTGTTTTTTTTTAAAAGGAAACATACACAGAAACAATGTCTTTAAATCCAAAACCTCTTTCAAGTTTTAATATTTGAATTCCTGCATTTGTTTATGTAACTATCATTTTGCACATGCCTCCATAATCTTCGAGAAGAATAAGAAACCGGCGTTTTTCTTTTATTTTGGGAGCTTTCCGAAAATCCAATCCAAGGAAAACATTTATACTTTGTTTCCGGATAAATATATTGAATCCACTATGTCTCGGAAGAAATAGGATAAAAAAGAGTGATATCTACCTCGGAGATAGCATTACTGATGGCAAAGAAGAAAAACTAGATAACAGTGATGCGTAATTTTCCCCCATTAGTTATTTAATATAATTATTTTGTTATCTAACTCCTCCCTAATTGTTACCTTGGCTTTTTTGGAGGTAGATTCGGAGTTCTCATAATAGAATACAAAACAAGCAAGTATTTTAAATAACATTTCAAAATTCTGAAATAACATTTACTCCTAACAATACGAAATTGCATAAGTATCACTAATCATTTACCATCAGAATTTTTTTGCCATAATTATTAATATTACTCCTGAACAAAATTAATTTTAAAACATTTCAACAAATTGTAATAATAATTTACCGATAAATATCTTGTTTGTCATTATTAAGTCCGTAATTTTCTATAAGATAGAGCCTAGAGGAGAAGATTTTAATTAAAAAAAAAAAAAAAAACAATTACTACTAGCTTGGACGTTTCGCCATTTACGAACGAAAATATGCTCAGAAAGTCGAAGCCTTATTCAATTTTTTAATTAGTCAAAAATATTATTAGTCGACGCCTTACTCAATTTCACCCGATGGCTCAGGGGATATAGCGTTCGCCTTCCAATAAGGTGAACCGGGGTTCGATCCCAGGGATGGCTGGTCGATACGAATTCCGCATCCGGCTTACACAGACCACAGTGCTGACGTGAAATATCCTCAGTGGTAGACGGATCGTGGGTTAGAGTCCCCTTGTCGTCAGGCTAACCGTGGGAGGTTCTCGTGGTCGTCCTCTCCTTATAATGCAAATGCTGGTTAGTTCCATCAAAAAAGTCATCCACGAAGGCAAATTCCTCTCAATACTTGATCTAGGAGTTCCTTTGTCTTCTGGATTGGGTTCAAAATTACAAGGCTATGGAGTTGAACAATAGTAGCCGTAAACCCAAAAATTGGGTCGGCTGTTCAACAACGGTTATAAAAAAAGAGGAAGTGAAAGAAAATTGGTTAGCATTAGATCAAGTAGAGCATGACCTCACCTACAACCATCAATTGTTTTCATTACTTTCGATTTGAAGAGACATAAAGGGTTAATTTATTATTATCCCAACAGAATCATATACTGAAAGTATTGGAACAAAATTCACTTCAACACTTGTAGAAATAACTAAAATTAAAAAAAAGGGAGTGGAAAGATAAAATAAATAAAAGAAAAAACGTTCTTCTTATTTTGATTGTAACGGAAGGAAAATGCTTGAATGAAAGAAAGTTAAAAAATGAAGGAAATAACGTATTGTTCAGACGAGTTAAAACGTTTTTGATCAACGATAATGAAATAATGATTGAAGATTGAAGTCAGTTCATCTTACTCCTCGGCACCCCAGAGAGCCATGACACAGAGTGCCCTAATACTCTTGCAATTCCAAATTTACATTTTTCAATAATATACTAAATGTGAACAACAGTAAGAGAAAATTATACAAAAGCTTTTGCACTCAAACTTTCTTTATTCCTTGAAAAAGTTAAAATTCGAGACATGATTTAAATTGTCGAAATGTAACATTTTTAAGAGTGCAAGAAAAAAGTATACTTATAATTAAATTTTAACTGATTATTGAATTTCATTTATATTAATTACTCAATAAACAAACGAACACTATTATTTTTTGGAATTGTGAAAAGCCGCATTCTTATAGAAGTTGATTCACCATTTAATTATAAGGCCAATACTTTGTTCCATAAAACAATGAAAACTTGCTGCCACCGTTATAAGATCCTTGTCATATAGTGTATCATTACCAAGAACATTATCTAGATGCACAATTGTTGAAACGGATATTTTGTAAAGTTGTATCTGGCAACAGTGAGTCAGAACTGTTTTATTTTTTAATATCATCGTTCTATTTAAGTAGAGTTATGTTTTGATGTTAAAGTTATTTAGGCTAGCGGACAGCAGGAAAAGCTAAATTGAACCATTTTTGCTCAAATTAAACCACAGAACAATTAGCTTCATCTTAGTACTTTATTAAGCTTGTAGTAAATTAGAACCATATTTTTTGCAACTCGGTTTCTAAAAATTTTTTTTCGATCTTTCCCAATTTTTTAACTACATATTTTCGAGCTGATTTTGAGAATAAAAATGCACACACACTCGCATTGCTAACAAAAATTTAAAATTGTGTCCGAAAGACGGACGCAATATCAAATATCCCTGGTAACCCAGACCAGAATAATGAATATCATTGGAAGGAATTAATTATTCAGAATAATTTATGCTAAAAAAAGATTCGGGTGACCTCGAAATGGGTTTTTAGAACTCTTCCTATAGCAGGATGTAGAACATTGATGCGTTCAAATCTCAATTTATAAGAGACTTATTGAAAATATCGTAAAATTATAGGAAATATGTTTGTTCTAGGAAATGTTGCTTTTATAGTTGTGGTAAATATAGTTCTTAAATGGAAAAGATAATTCATATTGTTTTAGTAAACATAGTTCCTATAAACGAAAGAAAATATTTTTTAAAAGTCCAGCCTTTCGAATACGTAACCAGAAAAACAATTTACAGAATGAGCATCATACTGAGATCCAGAATATCGAAAAAATATCTTAATAATAGTACAGTACTGTTTTCAAAAGTGCAAAAATTCAGAACAAAGCAACAATAAATAAAAAAAGAAAACGTTCATCTTCTTCCCAACCGCAGTAGTGATATCGGAAGGAAAGTAGAAAGAAAACCCGTTTTAACATTACCTCTGCTGCTCTACCCCTAAATATTGCTTTTTCCTTGATGCACAGAGACCACAACAAAACCTCGGAGAACGGTTTACATTATGTCGACTGAAGTTAGCCTTTTCCCCCTATGTATATTCTTTGGCAAAACTACGGTCAGTGCCTGGCCAAAAGTGTTTTCGTCATTAACCGTAAAAATAAGCTTATATCCATAGAACGAAATGACAGTAAAATAAATATCTACCTGAAAAATTTAATCCCGTAGATTAAATTAAGGAAATTGACCGTAAATCAACGTTATGCTCGTGAAAGTTAGTGTCTGTTCTGGTTAGTTTCTGTTCTTTATTTGAGACTTGTTTTTTGCATCAAGGCGAACCCCGGAACAAGTTGAAATAGTGTAGAATCTGCCGAAGATGGAGACAGTTTGTGCACGTTGTCCGTGATCACTAATGTAGAGAAAATTCAAGGAAGATGCTCGTTGACGGCTGGAATCGAATCAAAATCCTTGAGTTTTTTGCATCAAGGCGAACCCCGGAACGAGTTGAAGTAGTGTAGAATCTGCCGAAGATGGAGACAGTTTGTGCACGTTGTCCGTGATCACTAATGTAGAGAAAATTCAAGGAAGATGATCGTTGACGGCTGGAATCGAATCAAAATCCTTGAGTTTTTTGCATCAAGGCGAACCCCGGAACGAGTTGAAGTAGTGTAGAATCTGCCGAAGATGGAGACAGTTTGTGCACGTTGTCCGTGATCACTAATGTAGAGAAAATTCAAGGAAGATGATCGTTGACGGCTGGAATCGAATCAAAATTCTTGAGTTTTTTGCATCAAGGCGAACCCCGGAACGAGTTGAAATAGGGTAGAATCTGCCGAAGATGAAGACAGTTTGTGCACGTTGTCCGTGATCACTAATGTAGAGAAAATTCAAGGAAGATGCTCGTTGACGGCTGGAATCGAATCAAAATTCTTGAGTTTTTTGCATCAAGGCGAACCCCGGAACGAGTTGAAATAGTGTAGAATCTGCCGAAGATGGAGACAGTTTGTGCATGTTGTCCGTGATCACTAATGTAGAGAAAATTCAAGGAAGATGCTCGTTGACGGCTGGAATCGAATCAAAATTCTTGAGTTTTTTGCATCAAGGCGAACCCCGGAACGAGTTGAAATAGTGTAGAATCTGCCGAAGATGGAGACAGTTTGTGCATGTTGTCCGTGATCACTAATGTAGAGAAAATTCAAGGAAGATGCTCGTTGACGGCTGGAATCGAATCAAAATTCTTGAGTTTTTTGCATCACGGCGAACCCCGGAACGAGTTGAAATAGTGTAGAATCTGCCGAAGATGAAGACAGTTTGTGCACGTTGTCCGTGATCACTAATGTAGAGAAAATTCAAGGAAGATGCTCGTTGACGGCTGGAATCGAATCAAAATCCTTGAGTAAGTCATCTAATACTGTAACCGTCATAGAAAAGGGTGCATACCATCAATTTTTTTAGAAGTTTTTTGTAACAATCGTATAAATGAACTGTCAACTCAACTGATTTTCCAACTGAGTTCGTTACAATTACGGGTACTGATCCTTTTCTCAAAGAACATAAGTTAGAGCAGCAAAGAATATTATAAATTATCTTTTACCAAAAAGAAATAAAAAGTAGCAATACAACTTCATATTTTCGATAATTACATATATTCACCTATCAAGTGATTCCGTCTACTTTTTTTTAATGCAAGCAACATCAGATTTAACACTTGGTATAAATATTAATCCATAATTGCACTTTCTTTATTTAAAAAATCAATCTCCATTATGAACA
Source organism: Parasteatoda tepidariorum (assembly GCF_982258835.1). Classification (NCBI taxonomy): domain Eukaryota; kingdom Metazoa; phylum Arthropoda; class Arachnida; order Araneae; family Theridiidae; genus Parasteatoda; species Parasteatoda tepidariorum. The sequence goes on from NC_141761.1 coordinate 57,539,465, forward strand.
CAAATCTTTGCTGACTACTTTAAAAAAAATATATACTACATTTAACCCTCTTTTCTCATATGTAAGAAATATAATTATTTTAAAAGACATTCAATTTCAAAATTTTAAATGAAATATAACAAAAAGAAAAATTCCTTTCGAAAAATGATAAATATATAAAAGGCTTAAAAGAATTTACTCAAATTTCAAAATCCTCCTATTTTTTTCTTCTTTTTATTTTATCGAAATCTTTTCGAAACGAAAATAAGCTGCTTAATATTAGCATTGTAAATAAATTACTTTTGGAAAAAGTAAAGAGTGAAATATGTGAGAACGTGAAAAAAAGTACTAGATTTTCAGGAAAGACTATACAATAAAGCTTATCAGCTATTTTCCCTTTTTTTAAAGCTTTCTTTTTAAAAATACTTTGAGAAAGCATATCTTCAAAACGAATTAAGTTACCTTGGCTACAGGCTGAAGTAGAAGCTTGCCATTATAAGACTTCCCCTCCCCCACTTTACAGAATTTAAGATAAGATTTCTTTGTAAAAAATAGAGAGACGAAAACAAATCAATGATACAAAAAGCTGTTTTATTTGCGATTTTTAAGTTATATAAGTTACGGATTACGCTTTTTTATTCCTTAAAATAGCTTTCTTTCCGATCAAAGTTATAACATTTTAAATATTATGAAGTTGTGCAAAAATATAACAGAAGTCTCCAGATATTTTTATGAGCAGCATATTATTAAATATAGTTTAAGCTATATATTTACTATGATCATAAACTTTTTAATTTTCTGCTTTTCATGATAATATACACCAAAGAGCCATAACATTATGACCCCCCTCCATCTATAACATTGGGCTCACCCAGGTTTTCATGGTTTCTCGCCCAGGAACAATGTTTTCATGCGGCACATTAGGACCCATAATCCTCATCGAACAATCCCTGACGTCTGTGAGCTACTTGAACATAGTTGCAGACCAGGTTCACCCATTCATGGCAGCAGTTTTTCCTGAGGGGGATGGTGTTTACCAACAGGATAATGCACCATGTCATAAGGGTCGAATCGTTATGGATTAGCTCGAGGAACATTCCAGCGACTTTCAAGTCATGTCTTGGCCGCCAAATTCACCTGACCTTAATCCAATAGAGCATTTGTGGTTCTACTTGAAGACCAAATTCGTGCTGCCACGCTACCCCCTCTCAATGTGAGGGAATTGCAGGACCAGTAGATGAGTGCTTGATACCAGATACCTCAGACTACCTATCAGCACCTTGTGGAATCAATGCCAAGGCGGGTGCTAGCAGTTTTGAGGGCTAGAGGTGGTCCTACATGTTATTAGCAGGGAGGTCATAATGAAATGGCTCTTCGGTGTATATTATTTTGCATTATTAAATTAATGAAGGGTAAACATACATAAACATTCCATAGTTACGATTACAGTCTCGTTTATTTGACTAATTATTGGAGGTAAAACGACTGCAATCCCATTTCAGCTCAGACTATTACATTTAACTAATATTTTTAAAATTTAGACATTAATGTATAAAAGTATAAAGAATGACGAGCAGTGGTGATCATTGAATAAAGGCTGCAAACGTGAAGGTTTCTATCCAAGATGGCGGGATGTAGTATAGTTGGATGTAGGACCAGTATCAGATTGATGAATGCCAGCTGTTGTGCATGGTTGGATGAAAAAGCTGCCAGTAAGCGATGTAGACGACATTGCCGCCATCATACCAAGGACCACGAAATTGAGAACCTTAAACTCAGTGACCCCCTTTGACAGTAACTGTTGCGTGCTGGAATATTTTACTTTTTGTAAATAATGCGCCTTCTCAAAGTCGATTAAAAATATCTACTGTTGAATGTGCTTCCTTCAATTTTTCAAGGCCATTTTACAATTAAGACTCTAAAAAATCCTTTAAGGCAAAGAGAAAAAAATGACAAAAACTACTTTTAAGAAAATTTAAAATATTTCCACGGCATCAAAATATTTAAAAGGAAGAAAATTTTACAAAACCGAAAGAAACATGTACTATATAAGAATATTTCAACTTGAAGAATAACTTAACATGAATTATGATGGTTTAACTTAAAAGATGGATAAAAAATATTTTATATGACAGTCAAATATTTATTTCATTTTACTTCCTTAAAATATACATTCTTCATCTGCAATAATGACCATTTTTACAATAAATAAAGACATTTCATTATTTCAAAAGCTTAGAACGGCTAGGAGTTTTTGCTTCTAAAAAATAAAATAAAATATTTTTCCGACATTCTTTATTCTCGAAACTGTTATTTCTTTTATATTCTGAAACTTCGATATTTCCTGATATCTGTTTTTTCAAAACTTCGATCTTTTCTGATATATTTTTATTTTGAAATTTCAATCTTTCCGGACATTTTTTATGTTTTGAAATTTCTATCTTTCCTGATATGTGTTACATTTCGAAATTTCGATTTTTCTTGATATCTTTTAAATTTCAAAACAACGATCATTCCTGATATCTTCTAAATTTCAAAACCTGTTTCGACTAAAAATCTACAGGGAAACCGGTAATAATCAGTTGGAGGTATAACATATCATACACTGAGTGAAGAGTTAAAACATTAAGTAAGTTAAAACATGCCATATCCAATTCATTAGTTTCATCAAAAGTCCTAATTAAAATTCCAGCTAAGTTTCGAGGAGATGTGAAATTAGCGGATTCCCTTTGATAGGTATGGTGATTTATTACACGTCATATAGTTCCTGTGACGTATTATCTTTTTCTCTATCGTAATATTTTATTTTATAACCGTCGTTGAACAGCTGACCCGAATTAGAGTTCACGGCTACAAATGTTCAACTCCATAGTCTTGTAATTTTGAACCCAATCCAGAAGACAAGGGAACTCCTGTATCAGTACCCCCAGAGGTATTGATTTGTAATGGTAGCTTGGAGGATTTTGTGACCGGGACAGATTTAACATGCCCCAATAAACATTTAATACACGGGAATTCTTCTGCCGGCTGGATTTCGAACTCCCGTTCTCTCGAACACGAGTCCAACTCCCTACCAACCAGGCTATCCTGACACTCTATCGTAATATTCAAAAATATATACCTCTGCAACGGATAGTAAGACAACAAAAAAATCACCATAACCAACTTTCGATCAAATGATCGAATTTTAATTAGCTAAGGGAGCATCTACAGTTAAAAAAATGTTGAAAAAAAACAAAAGTATAATACTTAATTTCAAAATTAATACGGAAAAACGACAAAAAAGATACACATTTTTTTCTTCTTTCTTTTAAATATTAAAGGATCCTAAGTACCTTTCTAATACCCTATGAATGAGATTCACTGGATTATAGCTCTTTATTTAAGTTCGTAATCATATGTTAATTAAAGAAAATGTAATCAATACGTTAAACAATGTTTTCTATACGGTTCCTTTAGTTAAATATTAAAATTGTAGCTAATACGTTCTTAAAATGCATATTATGGCTTTGGTCGACCAATTACCAAAGGAAAATTCTTATCAATAACAAATATATGTTTCGAGTTGATAAAAACAAATCATCGTTTATAACGGATGTAATGATATTTTATTGTAATTTTAAGCTTAACTTTCTAACTTTTTCTTCTAAAGTAAATAAATTTTGCCATTTTGACTCAAGAATATTTGTAATAGTTTTAATCCAATTATACAGTGTATATTTGATAATTTCTATTAATTTTACATATTCCAATAAAATTTTACCTTTCCAATATGTTAACTGAACATTAATGTCTTACATATTTCATTAAAATGCTTTAAGCAATTATGATAGTCACAAATAAGTTTTCAAGAAAGGGGTAGAAATTCAAATATTTTTAATAAAATAAATTATTGTGAAAATCATTTATTTTTTGCGAATGATTTTTTTTTAAAGATCTATCTATCACAAAACTATCTAGAACTTAACTAATCATCAAAAAATAGGAATATTTAATTTTTTGAAATTAATGACTTCTGCATTTTGCTTATTTTTTCTTGAAACCCATGTACTGGATAACTGCTTAAAAATTGTAAATTGTTCATATTCATTAAATGTGCAAATTATTTATATTCATTGAAATATAAATACTCACGGAGAAAACCTAAGACACAACAAATCTTTAATATTAAAATGTTAGAATCTTTTATTTTATTTCTATTATGGTATTTTTTTAAGATCTATCTATCACAAAAGTATCTAGAACTTAACTAATCACCAAAGAAATAAGAATTTTAAAATTGGTGGTTTTTGCATTTTCTTTAATATTTTCGTAAAACCCATGCACTAGTTAACTGATTAATATTTATTAAAAGTGTAAATTATTCTATCCATTAAAATACACAGGGTGAAAATTTTCTGGTAAAATTATTGTGCTGTATGTTATAGTATCTAGTACATACCTAGTAAAGAAAACCTTAATTCTGGTTAATAAAACCAAAATATGGTGTTTAAGTCATTCAATTTATAATTTTTCCTTTCATATGGTAATGATCTATCGGAAATTCTGGTTTTCAAAGTTATAGTTCACATTATTATACATTTAGTAAGAAAAATAATAAAATTAATTTAACCGTATAAGCAAATGGTTTTTATGTCAGTTTCTTAGAAATCGTGATAAAATTATCAAATTTTACCACATTTACGAAACTTAATCACACATTATAAAACCGTATTTCTTTGCAAATTTTACCAAAGTCTTTCCATAAAATTTACCATGCTTTCTAGTGTCTCCTTAGAGCTGAAACACAATAAATTCTACCATATTCTCCTACTTTTGACCATTTTTTTTTCTCAGTACACTTTCGAGTGATCAAATCAGTTAACTCAAATCGAATTTGACAAGTGATTTGTACTATGTATTTAAAATATTCGATACAATTTCTTGAACTTTTATCAGAATTCTTGATATTTTCCATATTCCAGTTCTGGTCAAGTTACAGCGTGAACTGTGTTCTTGGAGTATAATGTAGCGAGTTCAAAATGAGCTACTTGCTGCCAAGGGAGTGGAAATCAACAAATATCCCGCATTGTGCATACGGTATCAGATATTGCATTACGGGAAGCAGAGGATCAGTTCGAGATGGAGAAAAAAGAAAGAAAACTCAGATATATTACATATATACTCTAGATTCCTATAACATGCTCATGAATATTTTATAAACATTCGCCTCGCCAGCTGCCCGAAACAACTGAGTTAGTAGTTTCGAGATTGATACATATACATAATACAACGGAAAAATAAAACAGCGCCAAAGTCAGGAGAAAAAAAATGTATAAAGATAAGAAAAATATTACTTTAAGAACGTTCTATCTAATACTCAGCTAGCTCAAAGAGTAGGGAAAAGATAGAAAAATATAACGCGGATGGAATAAAAAACTATCCAATATACTTCTGACACTTGTGAAGATTCAATTCCGCAGTTCTGTTTTTAGAGACACATGGAGCCATTGTTGAGAGGAAAATGGTGTAACTAGTGTTCCTTCATATGAAAACCCTTTGCTTTTATTTCCGTTTTGAAGAAGAATTTATTGCAGTACAAAAGGGGAAGAAATTCGCCCATTCCGCCACTGAATAAAGTTACTGAATCGTATTTAACTTCGTTGCATTGTTCGAACTGTATATCTTAATGGAATTTATTCAACCGAGTGAGCTTTAGTTCGCTCCTGGATTCTTGAGCGCGAGCGATTAGTGAATCCACAATAGTTTTGTTGTAGTAAGTAAGTGAAACCATTATGTTCAGGAACACAAAGAACCGGATTTCAATCGTACGTTTTTATTTTTAATATATTTTTTACAAAAAAAATTCCATTAAGACTGCTGAAGCTGAAGATTAAAGTATCAATAGAAATCATAAAAAAACAGTGAAATTATATTGGAAAAATGCATACATAGTTTAATATTTTGGTCGCAAGTTTCTTATTCTTTAATGCCTTTAAGGGTAGTATTTACTGAGCTATTTCCAGAACTGCTGCGAATTTGTAACAATTATTGTAGCAGTGTTAAGTTTTGCCAGTTGCCAAACCACCGTGCTAAATTCTGGTATTGAAAATGGCGAAAAATTGTTATATGACAATATACAAAACGGCTGATCACACGGTAAAATTAAAAGAAGATAAGAGTGAACTAGCCAGGATGTATAAGAATGTTGACCTTTGTTACGTATGATAGAAAATATTTTTCATTAGAAATCAGACTATAGTGCTAGAAATTTCCTGAAAAATGGTTAAATAACAATTTATATAATTGCTATTTTACCATACTAAAAAAACTTACATAAGATGATACTTAAACTGCTAATTAAGAGAAAAATGTTTATAAACTGACGGTTAAGTAACCAGAATTTAATCACACCAACTAGGCTTAACTAATAAAGCCACTTAGTTCCTTGCAGCTGGGTACATATTATAGCCGTGAGAGCTAATATGTCACTCTCATAACTGACAGAACAGGGGTTCGACTCCCAGTGCTGACACGACAACACATGAAGAGTTTCCAGTGTGTGCACTGCCCAATGTGTGACCTTGTGTTCGAATACGATACTCTAAGTCAGGAAATGACCACAGTTTAATAATATTTGAATTCCGACTAAACATTACAGTTTAAGAACAAAACATCACAAATGAAGAACAAAAGTTTAGCCGTTGATCTGACATATTTCTTAAGGAAACATTTGTAATTTAAATAATAGTTGAAGAACTGCTTGGAATCTCTGATTCATAACACAGGACATAAAAACGATGCCTCAGAATCAAATAGAAATTTAACTTAACATTCATTTAACTCAAACACTTCAAGAAGGAGCCAATAACGGCAGCAAGAGGAAAAAATATTAAGCAATGCCAGACATAATATGAAAAAAAAGATAAATATGATGAGGAGCACAGCATAAATTGTTCCCTTCTTTACTGACACCGATTTGGAGTTAAACAACAATTTGGAGATAAACACGAATTTGGAGTTAAAAACTAATTTGGAGTCAAACAACAATTTGGAATTAAACCCCAATTTAAAGTTAAACACCAATTTATAGTTAATTAAGTTATTTATTAATTAATTCCAAATTTTAAATTGATTAAGTAAAATGAAGAATACCAAAGTCATTTCCAATTTGCTGAGGATATTGCAATTTTCTCAGCGTATCCAAAAAAACTCAAAGAAATTTTCAATCATATATCATAAGTTAGTATTCAAGTAGGATTTAAAATGCATTTTCAGAAATTGAGTAGTCCAGGTAGCAAGCAACCTTACAACAAAGGCTGCACTTTCATTTTCACTTGGTTGACATAAAAAGGTTGACAAATTCATCCGTTTTTAAACTTAGTAGAAACATTAGTATCTCAAGCTTGTTTCATTAAAGTTCAAATAAAGGCATGCAAAAGAACTTTGCAAAAAAAAAATCTAAATTTTTTGGTTTTTACTGTAAACATTATTTTTGCCATTTTCATTCTAGCTTTGTCCAGGATCACAAATACAACTTGATGCTTGCTTTGAAAGTCTAATCATAAGGCTAACTTTGACCTCTGAAGTGCTAAAATATGTATATAAAATATAATTACTAAGCAAATAAATCCTGTTTCAATAATGGTAATAAAATCTAAAATAAACGTTGAGAAAGTGGAATCCTCGGTTTGAGAACACTTTCCACTCCTGATTTGCAAGTAATGATTCATCTTCGATTTCAAAAGGTTTTTTTTTAGCCTCGTCTTGTTAAGACAGATTCAATTTCGGTAAAAAAAAAGGGTTGTTCATGCAAGCTAATAATGCGAACTTCATGGCGCGTAAACTAGCATAGTGAAATTTGTTATTTCTTTAAGCTTGTATGTTGTACACACACACACACACACACACACACACATATATATATATATATATATATATATATATATATATATATATATATATATATATATATATATATATATATATATATATATATATATATATATATATATATATATATATATATATATATATATATTAGTCTTACATTAAAACTTGACATTAATTACCTTTTTCACAAACAAGATAAAAAAAATTTCATATCTTTGTATGGCTTTTAAAATGATTACCATGAGGATACAATAGAAATATATTTCTTCTGATCCCCACCTTGAGAATGATCTTTTGTCATACCGGCATCTGTAGGGCAGGTTTGTTGCCCACTCTTGGCAACAAACCTGCACCATATTAGGTGGGCCAATGTTGCTCCCACAGTAACGACCGATAACGGATAGTACCGAGAATGAAAGAACATCCATGCCTTGCCCGGGATTCAAACACAGAACCGTTCTGATGCAAGGGCAGTTTCCTGACCCCTACATAAAGCCGGTAGGCTTAGACGAATAGAAACTATCCTAACTATTCCTGGTCAGACATAGGGGAAAAGATTTTCCATAAATTTATGAGGATTAGATATAAGAATTAGATATCTATAGATGGATTTTAAGAGGAGAATGGGTAAACATTTTTCAGTTTGGAATTTGGTAAACAATTTTCAGTTTCCAGTTTCGAATTTCACTGAATTTCTTCCTCAAGTAAGAATTTTAGTACAGTTTCGAAATTAAGTGAATTCGATAATTTAATTACTTTCTTATATTTTGTTTAATTTTATTGAAGTGCTCGAGTAAACTTACTATCAAAAAGAAAAGGATGATGATCTTATAGTTATAATTGTTTCTTATTATGAATATGATTTTTTGCTTAACCCTTTGACACTAGTTACACATAACCTTTGAAACCAGTGCGTTAGACGCATAACTAAACTAGATTTAGTTCCAGTACATTGAATTTAACTGACGGACAAGTGAATTTTTTATTATAAAAATCATAACAATTACCTGCCTTATAAATTTGGAGATTTCCAAAATGAAATGTTCTTCGTTAGAAAATTTATTCTCAAATAATATGTGCAGAGATTATCCGTTCATTAATTTAAAATGACAGACCACACAATAAAATTTTATAATTGTAGGATCCATAATCATATAATCGTAAGATTCATTAATCATACAAAATTGAAAAACAATTAACGAGAAAAAGATAAAAATTTATTATTGATCAACACAAAGTATACTATTCCAAGTAATTCTGATGATTCTTTATTGTTGTGTACAGAATTATACAGACGCAGAAATATAAAATATTCTGTAAAGAAGAAGAATATTCTACAACTATTACAGTTCTGCACGTTCTGAAATCAAATTTATTCATTGGAATGAAGTAAGTAATGTGGACTTAAGCAACTTCACTTTAATTATAATGAATTGAAGACAAAAAAATGTATTTTACCGTATCATACACATTTGTAACAGTATGCGATCAGGAAATCTGAAGTTATCCGTTGAAAGTTTGTTTATAATAGAAAGGAGAAAAAAAATTGAGAAATTGTTCTTCAAATGTTGGGTGTGTTCTGTTTTAAAATGATTTACTAATGTTCTGAGTCGTTTTTCAAGTTCTTCTGCCTTTTCGTTTGGAAAATTTGGCTTCTTATTTGCTGCTGAAAAAAACGTCGTACTCTATCAATGACTTGATAGAACTAAATGAGAACTTAATAAATAGTAGCCTGAAAATATCCACCAGCTAGAGGGCATATTTAAGAGTTGCAATCGCGAATAGAAAAGCCAAAATAATATAGTATTATAATCGTAGGAAAAATCATTAAGCTACACTGGTCGACAAAATTAAGAGATGAAAGACAGTTTCCCAAATATCTCAAGAAATACTGAATAGAAATAAATGAAATTTAGTATGGATATAGCTTACTCCATGATAATAAAGTATGCAAAACAAAAATTAAAGTGCTATTCACTGACAAGATCTATTGCCAATAAATCCAATGTAGTCTGAACTTAAGGATAAAAGATGACAATAAAAGTGAGACTTGTACAGTGTGTGTTGCCTCTAGTATGGTGTATGGTCACCTCTGACAGACAGCATGCACAACGAGTATGCATGCTGTTAAGAAGGGAGTTAAGGAGGACTTGTGGAAGACCCTCCTATTCTTCCACCAGAGCAATTTTTAACTGCAGAATGGTTCTGGGGCGAGGTTGGTCCATCGCAATAGCTCTCCCAAGAGCATCCCAAGCATGTTCAATAGGATTCAGGTCAGGGGATTTGGCTGGCCAATTCATTCGTTGAATATCCTCGCTTTCCAGATACTCATCAACCATGAGAGCCCTGGTCGCGCATTGTCGTCCATAAAGATGAACTCAGGGCCAACAGCGCCCCTGAAAAGACGCACTTAGGGCTCTAGGACCTCCTGCCTGTACATGGAACAGTGTGCGGGTATCTTGCATGATCCCTGCCCAAGCCTCTGAGTCCTCCACCAGCATAATGGTCCCTTTCGATAATGTTGCTGGGATGGTATCGGGTTCCAGGTTCCCTCCATATCAATAACCGTCCAGAAATTGCGCCATAGCGTCATAGAAATGTGCGTCATGGAAGAATATAGCGTCATAGAAATGTGCGAAAATGCTTTCCATCTCTTAATTTTGTCCACCAGTGTATTATTGACGCAATTTGTACTGGATTAATTTTGGCGAAAGGTACTAATTTCAATAAAAAAAGTAAGCTACGCACTAAAGAACAAAAATGATGCTAATTCATTTTGTAGGAGCATAGTAAATCGCCATACTATTATAGATAAATATGATGCTTAATTTTTTTTTAATAGGCACTAAATTAAATTTTAAAAAAATCTATGTACTAAAAAGCCTAATTTAATGAAGAAATTACACTAATTTGCCGAGTTGAAAATAAAAAATCTCACCCTACTACTTTTGAAGCCAATGATGCTTAATTAATTTCGTTAATTGGTACTATAATTGAAAGAAAATCTATTACAATAGATCAAATCGCAAAATTAATAGAGAAATAGTACTAATTTGTTTTGGAGAAAAGTAAAAATCGCTATACCATTATTGATGCCAATGACGCTTAATTAACTTTTTGCTAACAGGTAATAATTAAAATAAAACTAAAGGCTGCGTAGTGAAAGGAAAAATTAATGTAGAAATGGCACTGAATCGTTTAGGATCGACATAAAAAATTGCCATACTGTTATTCAAGCTAATGGTGCTTAATAAAGTTTAGAAATTGGTGCAATTTCAATTAATATCAAATTAGTATATTGGTTCTTACTAAAACTGTATTTTAGCTGTATAATTTCAACGTAGACAGTGTGGAAAGAAGTGTTTAACGAACCTTCGAACGGGATAATTACTGGAAAAAACTGCTTAATTGTGGTAAATTTAGAGGGCTTACGAGCACCATGAGTTGGCCTCGAGCAATAACATCATTCCAAATTATATTAAATGCGGTCCATTGTTAATTTGATTGAATGAACTACTAAAAACCTGTTTTTCTTAATCTAATAACGAAAATCAAAGACCATAAATAATAACGAATAAAAAAATTGAATTATTTTTGCTTTATTAATTGTGATGTTATATGTCTTTCAGTTTCATGCATAATTTCGTAGTGTTTCTTAATACTGATTTAGATAGTTTGACTTTTCCATCAGCAAGAAGAATGAGAGTCATGTAATATAGCATTAAATAGATGCCTTATTTATGTTTATTTAACGCTTCCTTCCGAAAAGATAAAAATAATATAATTTTAATGAATGCTTTCTTAAAATAAGTATTCAGAAAGAGAAAAACTATTATCGCTATTATTATTGCTACATATCCTAACCTTAACTAGACATCTATCTTTAATCTAATGTTCTGAAATGCAAATACAAATTCTAAGATCTCTTTAAAATAAATGTAATCATTAAGATATGTCTAAAAGCTTTTATAAACTGAGCAATCAGAAACACAATAAAATTAGCTTTGTTATTTTCCTCCTTTCGAAATCCTTGAACGGAAATTCAGTGATATAATTTTTATAAAAGTTTTAATAAAATAAGCCATGAGAGAAACAAAAAATCATTTATTTATATAGTACTAATGTTATAACATTAGTTTGAAGTCCATTCTTATTCTATTTAATGCTTCCTTCTAAAACAAATGCAAATGCTAAAATCTTTCTAAAGCAAATGTAAACGCGAAGTAAGGTCTCTCAACAAACTTTTAATACCTGCGCAATCAGAGAGAAGAAGAAATAGTAAAATAAGTAGTATTATTTATATCCTTCTCCTTACCTCGAAAACAAGTTGATATAACATAATTTTTATAAAAGCTATTATGAAATAAGCAGTTAGACAGACTAAAAAATTTCTTTTATTTGTATTGTATTCATGTTAAGACATTAGTTAGTCGTCTATTCTTAAACTACCTAATGCTCTTCTTGAAAGCAAACGTAAATACTGAGAGCTTTTATAAACTGGGCAATCAGTAAGAGACAGGAAGAATAAACAACCGAAATGATATGATCATTTTCATGCTTCACAGTACTTCGAAAGCAAATCCAAATAATATTATTTTTCTAAAAGCTTTTATAAATTAAACAGTCAGGAAAACTAATTTTTTATTTATTTACATTATATTCTTGTTATAACATTAACTAGATATATCCTTAATCTAACTAATGCTGTCCTTTAATGCAAATGTAAATACCAAAAGCTTTTATAAACTGCGCAATCAGAGAGAAACAAGAAGAGTAAGCAACAGAATTAGCTTTATCATTTTCATGCTTCCCAATAACTTGAAAGCAAATCTAAATACTATTATTTTTTTAAAAAACTTTTATAAACAGTAAGACAAACTAATTTTTTTTATTTAAATTATATTCATTTTATAAGATTAATTAGACGTCTATCATTAATCTACCTAATGCTCTCCTTTAAAGCAAATGTAAATACTAAAAGCTTTTATAAACTGCGCAATCAGAGAGAGACAAGAAGAATAAACAATAGATTTTAACAATATAATTAACTTTCTCTCCCATTCGAATGTCGATGAATAAAAGTTCTGATGACTCAATCCTCCCAAAACGTTATTTCAAAAGGAGTGGATTGTCTGGAAAACATTCACTCCCGAGATTAAAATCTTTATTTTTTTATTTTAATTTCTAAAAAGTTTTATCTCACTCTATTGAAAAGGCATTCAGATATTACGAAAGGTTACATTCATCATATTTCCTGCCCAAGTGAAAAGCACATAAAAGTGGGACGGAATATTTACTCCTACAAGGGCAGAACACTTTTAATTCTTTGTCGCCGAAAGTTGAGCGAGAAATAATCTTCCAAGACTGTAAAAGAATTCGCTGCCGTCCTTTCCCATCCGCTTTTACCCCACTCTCCTTTTATTGTTCTCGAAGAGGGAAGAGAAAACGAGGCAGAGAAAATAATTAATAATGTTTGAAATGGCAGCAGTTAATAGATTTCTTCCAGTTCGGGGAACGCCGAGATTGCACGTTTAATGAACGGAATTATGGCGGCTGAATTCGGACGTAGAGAAACTGGGAAGCCGAGTAAGCCAAAAAAGAAAATGCTCCTACAGCAAAGAAGAAATTTATTTCTAAAAGGGAGCGTCTACAAATTAGAAACAGTTTTTTAAAGAAATCTACTAAAATTGTAACTATAACCGTAATAAATAATCCTCTACTGTTCCTTCCAAAAGACAAATTTTTGAGGTAGTTAGCCATGTCAAGTTTCAACATGCGGCAGTCTGGATTCTTGTACTTCTTGCAAACTTGTAAAGCCAATTTACTTTTATTAACTTAATAATAATTAACCAGGAATTCATATTTGTCTGGGAAAAGCGAAAATGTATTCATTTTTTTTAGTTTTTTTTTCTAAGCATTGTAATACTTAGAGTTGCTTTTAATATCTAGAAAATGTAGTTCTTAAAGCTTACATATTCATAAAATGATATTTTGGGAAAGGATTTAACGAGGAAAAATAAAAAAATTTGCTTTAAAAAAGCACAGGTATTCTACAAGCCAATTCTTTCCATACAGGTTAAATATTAAGAAAAGTACTATATATGCATATCAAACTGCACAAAAAAGTATGGTCAAAATTACCAGAATATGATTTAATTTACCATGGCTTTATGGAAACACTGGCTATAGGGAGACATTAAAAACCTTGTTAGTTTTTACAGAAGTGCTTTGGTAATGATTTTAAAGGTTTTTAATTTTATCATGATACCTTAGAGCATGGCATAAAAGCCATTTATTCGGTTAAATTTACATTTCGGTTACGCTTTTTTTACTAAATGTGGTGTAATAGGAGCTATAAGTTTGATACCATAATTTCTGGTAAAACATTACCATATGAATGAAAAAAATATCAAATGAATGGTTTAAATACCGAATATTTTTGTTTTATTTCCCTAATTATTTCTTTTTATCAGAAATGTTATCATTATCATACAGTATGGTAATTTCACTATAATATTTTTCACCGTGCAAGTTAGGAATGATGAAGAATCGGTCTAATAACAATATTTAATAAGGCAATAGCAAAACAGAATTTAAAAGATTAATAAAATAAAATAACGCACAACTTTGTAAGATGTTACCAAAATTGTATAGTTGCTTACTTCACTTACCTGGATATTTGATATCAGTTATTAGCTGAGTCAGTTCATCAATTAGCTGATCAGTTATTACCATCAGACAAAGATCTCTGTGACAAAATGGTCGCCTGGAGTTAAAAGTACTAAGAAATACGCATAATTACAATCAAACTTTCTTGATTATCTAGCTAGACACTGTCAGTCCTTGTTTTTTTTTTCTTTTTTCTAAATGTTTTATTTTATTTGTGTATATTTGTCACCTAGCCAAATAACACATTAAAGGTCAAATTGCTGATACATTTATGATGAAGATTGACAATTTTTGCCAAATTTTGTTTGGTACCAAATAAATTAGTTATTTTACTGTTAATTTTTAAAAGAAATTATACTTATTCAACAGCTTTCTTTGAATTGGTTGGTAGTTTTTCCAGTTAAGTATCAAGAGAAAGGAATGGTTTATGTCCAGTTTTCACAAAAAAACAAACAAAAAAATCAATGAAAATGAGTCGTTTTGTGGAAAAAATGCTTTCTATCCGCCATGAAAATCGTTCTTTCTCAGAACCAGCTTTCACGAACTTGAACCGTTTTTTTCCCTTGGTCTCTAATTATGGTTGATTCACAGATGTGAGTAGAAAAGAATAGCGAGTTTATGAATTTGAGCACAATAGCTTGATCTAGTAATGGGATTGTTTATTTACTTTTCAGCTTACATTGACTGGAATTTAAATCTCGATCCAAACTAAAGAAGGCCACTTTGCTATTTCTACTTAAAACTAGCATATGTGTCTCAATATTCAGCATTTTTGAGAATCGCACACGCAATTAAAAACAATTCATAAATAAATAAGTAAATAAAAAATAAAGAAAATAAAAAATTGAATGAAAAAATTTTAAAAAAAAACTCCTATATTTATGATTTTACTTTCCATGCTGCATGATTCCAAGTAAGAATTGATTTTTTTCCTGGCATTAAAAACATTACACAACCAGACAATATTCATTGCAACCAAACATTAAAACGGTCATTTTCCCCTTCTGTCATCTATACATTCATATCACCAAAAGTTGAAATACCCATTCTTACATTTTTTTCCTTCCCTTTAAGTGGCAATTATTATTGTATTTTCTCTACGTATTCGCAAACCCTAAATGTCCCGCAGTGGACTGATCGTTAAGACACGGTTCCCAGCAGATCATCGAAGTCAAGCATCACTGGCTACGGTCAGTGTGCGGGTGGGTGACCACTTGGATCAGTCTGAGTAGGGAGCGAGGGAGTGCGGTATGGGTCCTATTTAAACTGTTCTACCATAAAGTGCTTGACTTCGCGTGCAGGTCGTTGGGCTACCGAAGCGGGGGTGCCATCCCCTCTGTAGAGGATCAAAATTGTGATTGTTTGTCTTCGGATCATCCTCAGGGATGTTTCCCAGACCGTCGCCAGTAGCCTATTGTGCCGCTCTAGTGCGACGTAAATTAACTACAACAATAACTACAACAACCCTAAATCTCAGCGTAACAATTCTTGCATTTTCCATACGTGATCTTAAACCCAGGGCTAAAGAGAAGATTTTTTTTCCAATGCCCACCTGAGAATGACCTACTTCATACAGGCGTCTAGGGCAGATTTGTTGGCCATTCTTTCAGGGACACCATATTAGGTGGGCCAACGTTGCTCCCACAATAAGGACAGATAGCACAGAGAAATAAAGAACACCCATGCCTTTCCCGGGATTCGAACCCAGAACCTTTCTGATGCAAGTGCAGTTCCCTAACCCCTACACAGGTCGGTCGGCAGGCTAAAGAGAAGATAGAAGCGCTAGTTTATTCCTCTCTTTGAGCAGAAGCTACGATTTCCCTCCTCATGACGTCACGCAGCACAGAGATCTCGGAGATCGTAAGCAAAGATATATGAAAACTTTGCATCATTCCCTCTGTAAAAATAAGTTCGACTTTTTCTTGATATTAGCTTCTTAACTTTATTTAATTAACACATTATTTTCGTTCAAAAAAATAGTTTAAAAATTTTTCTTGGCCATAATATTAAATTAAATAGCATTTTATAATAATAATAATATTTTACTAGTTGTCGTAAATAACACTATAAATTCCTTATTTTAAAATTTTCAGCTTTAATTTTAAATATTAAAAAATTAAAGCTTATATCGACACTTTTTTAGCTACATATTGTTCGATAAGTGTAATTTGTAAAGTTGGGTTAAATTTAGAATCCTGATTTTACAATATGCTGTTAATAACAATTTGTTTATACCTAATCATCAGAAAACAACAGCCTTCGCTAAGTACTGAAATAGAATAATAATTTAGGTTCATAATAATATGAGAAATTTTACAATTGCTTATAGATATTTAAATTAAAATGAATATAATTAAAAAATCATAAATATTTAGAATAACTGCATTAAAAACTATGTTATGAAATAAGGAAAATTTTAACTATTAATTATTTATACTTTTCATTGAAGCTCTCATTTTCCTTGACTTTGTTCATTTTTGAATTTTTTCACCTGCCTTTCTTTTTGAAGCAAACGGGGATGTTTTAATTCAGATGGCGAATTCTTATAAAAGTTCTGAAATGAACCACGAACCAACACTTTGCGTTTATTCAATCTTTCTTTCCGAGAAGAAATTGTTTGTAAAGATGAAAATTTACTCTCGGTATTGGAGTAGATTTTAAAATCATTCTAATCGACAATCCAAGCAAACGATTTCTCATATCATCTTCATAATCTTCTTTCAAAAAATGCTTACTGCATATTCGTGCATATTATATATTTACTGGGTCTTTCCTTTTGCAAGGTTGAAGCCATTCTTTACACAGTTGCTCATTTACTTTAGGGAACACATGGAAAATTATATTTTTTCCCTTTGCGTTTCTATCAGAATTTTTACAAGTTGCAATCTCACAAACTGGCATTTCGTTAATAAATTTAAATTTTTGCAATTCACTTCAAAAAACTGAAAAAAATCATTTTAGAAAACGACGAATGTTTTGGAATGTGTCCCAAAAAGGAATGCTCCAATAAAAGTTAGATCTAGTTAGATCGAAGTTCTGGAAGTAAAAGTTGAAACTTTGCGACGCCCTGACGTCACAGACAAAAATAGGAGGTTTGGCACAACGAGAGATTCTTCGAAGGAGTGAACTAGTCCTTCTATTCACTCTTTAGCTCTGTCTTAAACCTCAAACCTAAGAGTGGCATTCTTCCTGTCTTTTTACCATTCGTAATCTTAAACTTTAAACCTTAAAATGGGGACATTCTTCTAATCTTATATATCGTAAACTTCAAACCTAGAGTGGCCATTTTTCTTGTCCAATGTATTCATAAACCTCAAACCTTAGAGTAAACATTCTTTTTGTCTCTTCCCTGCTCATTGATAAAAATTTTACATTCTTTTTTCTTACATGTTAACGGCAAAGAACATAGATGGAGAATATTTCCAATAACTTATTTGAACCTAAAAAATCGTTTGCAAATAATCCAATTTATATTTCAAAAAATCATTATAAAAATATTTTTAAAAAATCTTGATAAAAAGAAAGCAATTAAAATAATTTTATTACCATTATTATTATGTATTTCCGTGCAAACATCTTTTTAATTTCAAACAATAGTTCAAACAAAAATAAATAAATTTCAAAAATGCTCAATTAAACAATAGTTAATTATTGAAAGTTTTAATGTAAACATAGGATTATACATTTAAAATATTCTTATTGCATAAACTATACGGTTTTGAATTTATTTACTTATTTAGTTTTTGTTGAAAACAAATTATTTTGTAAACTATTTTTATATTTTTGATATTATTAACGGAACTTTTAAATGTAGTGTATTATGTTCTTGTTCATTTGGCATTATTTTTAAAAATGTGCTTCTCTTACTTAATATTTGCTTATGAAATATTTTTTTTTCCTTTTACCAAAAACCATTCAATTTTAGACTGTTTATTTTAAGTGATTCTCATGAGTTGTTGAAAAAACAAGTTTAATTTTTTTTCATTTGCAATAATCATTTTAACAATTTTTATTTACAAAACATCATTCGTTCCTATTTTCTCAGGATTACTTTTGCTGTTTTTCATTTACAAAAATATGTTTTGAAATCTTTTAATTTTTTTTTCATTCTAATTTTTTTTCTGTCTTTAATTTAACAGTTTTCAATTTTCAATTTGTATATTTAGAGAGAATTTTTAAGTTTAATAAAACAGGCAAATTTCTTTTACCATTAAATTGCTTTTAGAAGGTATGGTTCAATTTTTATACTGTTTATATTCAGCTACATTATTTAAGCTGTTTTTAGTATAAAATAATTTCAATATCACGCGATTTATTTTAGGCAATTGACAATGTATTCCGGCAAATGTATTATTTACATTCTATAATTCTTCATTTTGATGTTTTTTTTTAAAAAAAAAAAAAAACTGTTTATTTATTGGAAATTTTTATGAATACACACTTTTTACAGCATTCAAGTTACGTTTTGTAATATTATACGTTTTGCTTTAATCCATGAAGAACAACAACAACTTCGGAATAAAAGAAGAATATTGTCAAACCCAAAATACCATTAAAGTAAAATATCAAACATACTACAAAGAAATTTATTACTCGTAAAACTAGCTTTCACTGCTTTATGTCTGCCTTTGATTTAGAACTCAGTATCAAGACTTTATCCATGACAAAAATCTATTTTCTCGGAAATTGCGTTCTACATGGGAAATCTTTGAGCTCTATAAGCGACAGAGCGTGAAATATTCTATATAAAAGAATACTTTATGGTAAAGATTCGGTGAGAATTTGTGGTTGGTAAATTTTTCCCTTTTTTAAAAAATTTCAATAAACAGTAACATCTAATGCAAACAACAGCTAGTTTTAGTAATTTTTGATAAAATATTGATGCACAAATTTAAATTATCATAAAATTTTGAAGAATATTACTTAACTAATTTTTCTGGGAAGAAATTGTTGTCGAAACTACCTGGATAAGGTAAACTTTACCGTGCGTCTGGTTGTATGGGAACATCTAAAAGCTCGGCAGTTTTTACAGAAGCGTTTTGGTAATGATTTTGTTATAATTAACAATAATTTACGACGTTATAATATGTGATAAAATTTGGTTAGTGTGGTAAAATTTGATAATTTTATGATGATTTGCTAGAGTAATGCATAAAAACAATTTATTCGGTTTAATTCACTTTTCAGTCTTATATTTATTACTAACTGAGAGGAAATAAGAACAATAATTTTAAATTTTTGGTCAAATGTTACCATACGAACAGCAAAAAATACCAAATAAATGGTTCCAGTACCTTACATTTTAGTATACACCGAAGAGCGATTACATTATGACCACTCTCCATCTATAGCAATGGGCTCGCCCAGGTTTTCATGGTTTCTCGCCCAGGAACAATGTTTTCATGGGGCACATGGGGCATTTGTTCAAGTTCATGAAAGGAACTTGATCAGACAGAATCTACGTTTATTGATTTGTCAGATGAAATTTGAGAAAACTGAAACAAAATTCCATTTCGAAAAAAAAATATTTATCGCGTTGCTTTAACTGCACTGTCAGAATTTTCACTCTAAAACTACGGTAAAATAACTGGAAGCAGTCTGTTCAGCCAATTAACCGTTAAGTTTATGGTAAAGAACATTTTTATCTTTATGGTTTTGAAAACGTTTACAACCAGTATTGTAAAAACATCATGAAAATAAATCTATACTGTCTTTTTTTTAACATTTACAACTATCACGGTTTTAAAACCGTAAAAATTTTTTTAATGGATATTGGAGCTAGGCTTTTCGTTAGGTAATTGGCATTGAAGTTAGAATGTTAAGTTGTGTCGTATCAAATAAACCGTGAAATGTGGTTTAATTAGTTTATCTGGTTGTATCACCTATCATGGGAAGCGGAATACTAAACTGGTGTTAAGCAGGCTCGTAGTGCTTCTATCTTTGCGTGAATGTTAGTATTGAATTCTAATAGTACAAAGTCACAAATAGGGAGTGCAAACACTGAAAATATTGAGGGGTCAACGCTTGAACTCGAAACCCAGTTCATGAAATTGACGGGTAAGCCCTCTCTGCTATGTTATGAACCCAGCTACAAAGGAACCATGTAACTTCATAAGGTAGGCCTAATTGGTGCAATAAAATTCTGGCTGTTTAACCGTAAGAGGTAAAAGCAGTAAGTAAAGGCCTTTTTCACATTAACAGCTTCAATACCAGCATATATATGGTAATTTGACTCTTAAAAATCACCGTTAATTCTTTATCCAAAATTAAACACTCCCCCCCCACTTGAAAAAAAACTCGATACCTAATTCCAGAAGAACTGGAATTCTCAAAACTATCAGAATATAGCAAATTTAAACGAGCTTCTGACTCAATGGAAACAACCAAAAGCTTGGTAGTTTTCACCAAATAGCAGTAATGATTTCGGTAAAATTAGGAATAAAATATGGTTTTATAATATGTGATAAAATTTAGTAAACGAGTTAAAATTTGGTTGTTTTATAATGATACGCTAGAGCATAATACAAAAACCATTTTTTAGGTTTAATTCACTTTTATGTCTTGTTTTTTCCACTAAATATGTGGAAATAAGAACTATAATTTGGAAGATCAGAATTCCCGGTAAACCGTTAGCATATAAACAGAAAAAAATACCAAATAAATGATTGAATTACGGCATATTTTGCTTTCATTAGCCAAATTTGTGACCCTTTTTTACCAGAAATGTCAATACCACTGAGAAAAAATAATCTGGTCAAAACTACCAGAACATGGTTTATTTTACCATGGCTCTATGGGAACACTAAAGACCTCAATCTTTTTTATCGATGTGCTTTCGAATGATTTTGGTAAAAATTGAAAAATTTTATTTGGTTAAATTTACTTTTCAGTTTTTTATTTTTTAATAAATGTGCCAAAAATTATAAGAACTATAATTTAGAAACCAGAATAGCAGGTAAACCGTTGCCATATTAACTGAAAATTTACCAAATGAATGTTTCGAATACCGCATATTTCGATTTCATTCCTAGAATTAAAGTTTATTGTTTCCTCACAGTATGCTAATTCCATCAGAATTTTTTTTCTCGGTGCAGAAATTAGTTCTAAATAAATCTTAAAGGAAATGCAACACAAAACTAAGAAAAAGGAAAAAAAATTTATAAACATGACTAATATTTAAATAAATTATGAATTTATTAACTTTCATAATTTTGGGGCAGTAGAAATGTCATTCAAATACTTATGGAAGCGTTAATAGCATACCTTCTTTCCTGAATATGCTTCCTCATATATTCTAAGTAAATTTGACAGCTATTTACCAAGTTAAACATTATTAAAATTTTATTGTTTTAATTGAAATCTGAAGATTAGTAACCTCATTTATTAATAAAGTATTTTTGCTTAATTTATAATATCCTTAAAATCAGCCAGGTATGTTAGATTCATATATTATGCATAAGATTGAATAAGGCTTCTTACGAATACATTGTGAACAGCTACGAAAATCTCTTTATCAATGCATTTTTTACATAATTATAAATTTTTAAATTTATATTGTATCTTTTGAACATGATTATTTTAACAAACCAAACAAAAGCAAGGTAGCTTAAAGCAAATTAGTGAGAATAAAACTTAAATGATAGTACAAATGCAAATATTTTTTTTTCACGTTTTATTGATGTTATTTAGTTGTCGTTATTGTTGTTGTCTGCCATTAAGGCAGAGGGTGTGCGATTGTTTTCGTTTTCCAGTAACGCCATCTATGGCCAAGAATTCGACTTCTTCCACACCTATACGCCACATCTGTTTATAGGGGGGACACATTTATTCGTCCACAGATCGTAATAAAATATATGAATCGTTACTAATTTTATTCCAAAGAAAGAGTATTGTAGGACAAAAGATGCAAATTTCAAATATTTTACTAAACTATTTTATTTAAAGATAAATGAAAGCTTAATGATCTTATAAACATATTTGACATTTAGAAATATTTCGTAACGTCTTTTAATGTTTCTAACATTTATGTTGTTGTTGAGGCCATTAAGGCAATTGGTGCGATGGTTTTTGTTTTCCAGTGGTGCCATCTATGGCCAAGAAATCGAATTCTGCTGGGGTTCGATTCCGGCGATGGCTGGTCGATACGAATTCCGCATCCGGGGTTCGCCGACCACAGTGCTGACGTAAAATATCCTCAGTAGTAGAAGGGTCATGAGTTAGAGTCCCCTTGCCGTCAGGCTAACCATGGGGTGTTTTCGTGATTTTCGTCTCCATGTGAAGCAAATGTGGGTTAGTTCCATCAAAAAATCCTCCACGAAGGTAAATTTCTCCCAATTCTTGATCCAGGAGTTTCATTGTCTTCTGTATTGGGTTCAAAATTACAAGGCTACGGAGTTGAACATTAGCAGTCGTAAACGCAAAATAGGGTCAGCTGCTTAAAAAAAGAAATTCCGTTATAAAGATGAAAAAATATGGGTATCTTTTATTTTTTATTGCTTTTATTATTTAATTTATAGTGAAAAAAAAATTATAATAAAATATATGCATTTTCGCGTCATTATAAACCACATAATTTTAACTGTATAAAATCAGGTGATGATGCTCAAATGCGGAATGAACGAAGGATTTTAAACATTTGTGGTTCAAAAGATAAGCCTCTATTGCTTGAATTATATTTTAAACTAATTTCTCTTGCTTAAATATAGCTGCATATTACAATATTAGAAGCTATAGACAATGGTATTGTGACATATTACAGCAATATTGGAAGTTCCATAGATAATAGAAATGAAAATTCAGATTACTCTTATTTTTCATTGGGTTTCACGAAAATTAAATGACTGTTTTCATGAAAATGACCCATATCTAGTTTTACATATAACGTCACCAGCTCATTTAACTTGGAGCTATTTGTCTATAAGCTGCCTTTAAAGAACACGTTCCTATTTAGTGATGTTCATTTTAAGATCAATTAAGATAGAAGCGTTCTACTTATATCACTATCAGGAGTGGGAGGGGATACTTAAAAGGATACCCAGCTCACGTCAATCGTTAGCTTTATCACCCCCAATTTCGAACTAACGACTGGATACTCCATGGAGTGATGCCCCTTTGCTCGATCACTAATTCACAGACAATTTTGCAAAGGGACAAGAAGGGAAAAAAAAAGAGGGATTTAGTTGCCAGCATTTGTAATTAGGTGTTATGTAAATGAAGGAGAATTAAGAAACGGCACGTGTATCGGC
The DNA here is from genome assembly GCF_982258835.1 of Parasteatoda tepidariorum. Taxonomy (NCBI): domain Eukaryota; kingdom Metazoa; phylum Arthropoda; class Arachnida; order Araneae; family Theridiidae; genus Parasteatoda; species Parasteatoda tepidariorum. Next base: position 57,563,230 of record NC_141761.1, read on the forward strand.
ACTTTAGCAGGGCTCGCAGAGTTGATTAGATGTTAAATTACTTTAAGTCTGCAAAGTATGGGTTGAAATTCTGGATAGGGATTGGAGGGATGGATTTTATTACAAGTTCTAAACGCCTCTGTGTAGCATTCTATGAGAAATGAATTCAGTCACAAATCATTAGCAATAGAAAAAGAATATTACTTGTAAGAAATTAAGATTTAAAAAAAAAATTCTTCTAATTTTATATCCTTGTATTTTTGAAAATTCAAACTACTCTAAATCCTTAATAAAAAAAAACTTATATCATCGTCATGCAATTTTAAATAATATTGATGAGCAACGAAGTTATTAAAGTACACGAATACATTCGGAGACAACAGTTCGAAATTTTTTATTTATTAAGATTTAAATGTGTATTATACACCAAAACATGATATGAAAACAAACAAATATAAAACAAATATTAAAAAAATATGGGGGAAAACTGGTCAAAAGAGGTCAAAAATTGACCTTTTTTCAAAATCACATATTTTTGTTAACATTTATTATTCTTGTTTTATAATACTCGTAAAAATTCAACTTAAAAAATAGACTAAGGAATAGACATAGCATTAATTCTTAGTTATTAATTAATTTGAATTAAATTATTTTAAGATGTTACATTTAAAATGAAGAAAAATAATCGAAAAATTAGTTTCTAGAAAAATGTCAAAAAGACACAGTTATTAATTTTAATAACTAATATAGATGTTACATAGACTAATATAGATGATTTTTTGTTTGAATCACTATAACTATTGTTCTATTTTAAGTAGGAACAAACTCAGATGGTTTTTGAAAGGGAAAGATCCATAGTTTAAATTTATGTATTTTAAAAATAGAAAAAATATATTTTAGTCGAAATCGGCTTGAGAAAGGTAGTCGTGTAACTTAATACCATAATATTCAAAGCAACTTATGTCTAGATGGAATGTCAAACATTTATTCGTCTTCTAAAGTAGTTTCTATGAGAATTTTTTAAACAAACATGTTTTTTTAATTTAATTTGTGGATGTTGTTTTGATACAAAACAAATATTGATATCATAGTACAGATACAGTAATCCTCAAAATTTAAGATGCACATTTACAAATTAACAAAAATTTTTCAAATTTATTTGATAATAATTTCAAGCAATAGTAAAACTCATTTTCTAATTATATGCTATATTCTCTTAAAGTTGTACATAATTTGTATAAAAAAAATTAAAGTAAATAAGGTAGCTAAAATAATGAGAACTCGATATTATATCGAGATTTTCCGATATTACTGTAAGGCCATTGTTATTTCAAAATCTTCCGAAGCTGTTGTTGTTGTTGTAGTTCATTTACGTCGCACTAGAGCTGCACAATGGGCTATTGGCGACGGTCTGGGAAACATCCCTGTGGATGATCCGAAGACATGCCATCACAATTTTGATCCTCTGCAGAGGGGAGGGCATCCCTGCTTCGGTAGCCCGACGACCTGCACTCGAAGTCGAGCACTTTACGGTAGAACAGTCTAACGAGGATCAGTACCGCACACCCTCGGCTCCTACGCAGACGGATCCAAGAGGTCACCCACCCGCGCATTGACCGCAACCAGTGATGCTTGACTTCGGTGATCTGCTGGGAACCGTGTCTTAACGATCAGTCCACTGCGGGACAAATCTTCCGAAGCACTATCCTTTTAAAATATAAATATTTTTTTAAAATGTTGTGAAAGACATCTTGACATAAATAACTAAATAAAAATATAAATATTACAAATCCTTAAAATGTGTGATGCTTGCGAGAGTTTAAGGAATATTTCACAAAATACTCAATAAAATGGTTCAAAAAATTATGGAACCATTTTCCTTAATATAGTAAATAAAAATTTTAAATTTTTTTGTTTATTTTTCCTTGGATCAATAGATTTAGTTAGAAAAGGAATAATAACAATACCATTAATTAGTTTTCCCCCAAGGAATATCACAATTATAAATCTTTTGCAGTGTAGGCCAAACAGATCATATTCAAAGACTAGTCTTAAAATCCTCCCCACTGCTTAAGCCTTCCTGGCACACAACTTTCTTTTCTACCATAATCTTACCGTACGCCCATATTCGGCCAAGAGACAATGTGCAACGGCCATACTTAAACAGCTTGTGACAGGGAGACCGATTTCACTGATCTTATGATGAATAAAGGATGCGACAGTTTTTGTAGGGTGGGGCTTTACTTGTGGACGAGTGTTGGATATCTGGTGGACCATCCTCCCCACAATCCCCCGTGCCTTCCATTTAGAGTACTTTTTTGTATTCTCCACTTTCCAGAGAACCCATTTCGTGGCGTTTTCTGCGGGATAAGTCTGTATATTCTCGTATTCTTTTCTCTCTCCTAGTTTCCTTTTCCTTTTTTTTGGAGGGGAAAAGATGGATTGGGCAGAAAGTAAAATATGGTAATGGGTTTCGTAGAGAAAATGAAGGTTGGATTTTCAGACCATGAAGAGTCTTCTCTAGGTATATGAGGAGGCTTTAATTTTTATTCAAAACTAGTCATGTGATTCATTGCTGTATATCACGAACTTTATATGAATTTTGTTTTCGTATCTAAGTTTTTATGAATGGGACAATTAAACAAGCGCATAGTATGCAGGCAAGAAAAATGAGGGCAAAACGAAATATACTTCCAGTAGAGTAAGAAATTTCTGTTTTAATTTAATAAAAAAATATTTAATAGCCATTTTAAAATTAACTTTATTTCTTTAAAAATAATGTAAAATTTATTATTGCTGTTCCCAGTTTGCTTTTTCAAAATAATCAACATCAAATTCCGTGAATTACTTGGTTTTGGTATTATCACCACATTAGATTAGTAGGGGAGAGTGGGGTCAATTGTAACAGGGTACGATTGTAACAGAGCAAAAATTTCGAGTGTCGGGTTCTAGATTTGGTTCCTAGGTGGCGCACAAGGAGTATTTAATAAATCTACATGTACACCCCTGCTGGCAACCATTTTTATGTACTTTTGAAAGAGTTACATCACAAAAGATATTTTCACGCTACGTAAGTACTTTATTTGGTATTAGAATATTATATCGTAACAAAGTAATTTTGTTTAAACAAATAAAAATTATTAACCGAATATGTAAGTGGACACCTTAATTAATATTTCAAAAAAAAGATTAGTTTTGTTAATTAACTAGCATTGTTTTTAACAAATGAAGCTGAAATTGCGTCTTGGGGACGATTGTAACAATAAGTGAAGGGACGATTGTAACAGCTGAAAATAAATAATCTTATGTTTACAAACCATTACTGAACTCTTTAAGAACCACCAATAGTTTCCTATATCATTTATACTATGTTGCATGCGCGTTATTTTATTTGTCACCTTTCATAGCATAAATTAAAATTTTTAACCCCTTGAAGTTAAAAGTTTAACCCTTTAGGTCTCTGCTCATTATTATTTTTACTCCTAAAATATCACTATTTTGATCAATTAAAATTTATATCACAACTATGATAATTTGTATAATTACCTATGTTTTAGCTGAATTTATGAACTGTTACAATTAACCCCAGTGGGTACAATTGTAACAGGTGCATGACTGTCAAAAATTGTTAATAACTAATGTAATAACATTTAAAATAAGAGTTTTTTTTCTAGTAGAGGAAAGTCTACTTTACTCGTCTGTCAATTAATACTAATAATATATTGCATTTTTTGTTAGTTAAGAATAGTTAAGTAAAAAATGTTACAATTGACCCCACTCTCCCCTTCTAATGGGCTATTGGCGATGATCTGTAATTAATTCATAATGATGAAGATCTGAAGGCAATACTTGCTTATGCACATACTTTTACACCAGAATTCAAATAAGTTAGATAGTGACAGTAACCACCTGGACTCCACACCACGCTCCCAGACTACCCATTCACGCGTACATTTTCCCGCTCTGTTCAGCTAGCCTTTAGCGCGGGAAATCGTTGCCTGTTTAAACTACAGTAGGCGGCATAGTAGGCTAAACCCACTATGCCAACAGAATGGCTCTTGCGATTTGTATTAAATAATTAGGATAATTATGATTAAATAATGATCATAATATTAATATATCGTTCTGTCACCCTTTTCCAATAAGATAACCTTGATTTTTAGCAGGGATGGGTTTCATGCTATGTTGATACTGTTAGTGGCACGTTTATAGCACTTTCCAATGATATGAAACGTGAAATGAGATGGGATGGATTGTACAGATACTCTTTAGCCATCAAAAATGGTCCCAATAGTTTAGTCAGGAGGGAGGTCCACAGTTTAAACCCCTTAACGTTAAAATTGCTTTTAGCGTATTTCGTTGTAACTCAAGAAATTTCTAAGCAAATTGCAAAATTTTTTGCCCAAAATTAAGAAATTTGTTTATCGAAATATAATTCCTTGAAAAAGTAACTGCTTCAGTAAATATTTATATCTTTTATTATTTTAGTTAATAACAGTCGAAAAAAATTTTGGGTTGTAAGGTGTACGATTTTTTTACATCCTTTTAAAGAATGTAATTTTTCATAAAAGATAACGAAATTTGGGCGAAATTGGTCAAATAGTTTCTGAGAAATTCATTTAAAAAAAAAATTATTATTAAGATTCCATTTCTCAGGAACTATTCGACCGATTTCGCTCAAATTTGTATTTCACAATTTAAAATCCGATTCCTTAAAATTGATGTAAAGCATTGCATGCCTTACAATTCCACTTTTGTTTCACTACTATTAAATAAAATAATTGGAAAATAATAAAATTTTCTACTTTTGTATGGAGTTATATTTTGTAACTTCGGATAAACGAACTTTATAATTGCCTTCAAAAATTTTAAAATTCACTGAAAAAGTTCTGGGGTTATAGTGAAATAAGCAAAAATTAAAATTAACATCAAGGAGTTCAAACTTTGGACAGATCTCCTGACCAATCTTTTGGGTCAGAAAGGCATTTTATTCAGATAAAGTACGTTTTTTTGTCTGATTTCTTAACTTAAAATTTCGCCTTCACAAATTAATTAGCATATTTGAGGTCACCCGCTCGAACCATTAAGATTCAGTTCCAGAACGTGAAGATCTCATCATTAGATCAAAAGTTATTAAGGGTGGTTAGTCTTTTATTTTGCACTCTGTTCATAGTGTTTCTTTAACGTGATGTTTTTTTGATATTTGCTTTTTTTTCTAAAAAGAACATAAAAATTTAATTTTGAGTCATTTATTTGTAACATAATTTAAAATAATATCAAAGATCCGAAATCACTTAAATTTTGTCAATTCTACAAATATGATTTAATAACTTTTGCTTTCTAAAGAGCTATACTTACATATTTTAAAGAAAGGCATCTTCTTTATTGGATTTCTGAAAACTTTTTACGAAATATCACAGGCACGTTTTCCTGATTATAATACTGTAAAATGTTCATTCTCTCAAAATGTAAATAAATTTCGACTCAAGACTTTATGATAGCCTTTAAATTCGATTTAAAATTTTTGCTTCCCTGTTCCTTGCCCACTTCTCCAGGAAAAATATTTCTCCACTGCGATGCATTATAAAGATTTATTAGTATTAATTTTTTATTAGTTGCTGCGAGAACTTAGAACGTGCTTAATCCAAAATATTTCTCTGTTTACAAAATATTGATGAGAAACAAACTAAGAGAATCATTAAATATTCAGTACAAGCTTGTGTTTACAGGAAACAAAAACTTTTCATGCCTGATCGGATTATTCGTAAATACACGTATAAAAAATTATAAAGGAATTCGAAGTTAATATTACAAACGCTTTTTTGTTTCACTCGATTACGATATGAAAATTTTTAATGGATAATTTTATTGGCAAATTGAAAAGATATATCAAATTTAAAAAAAATTTTGTTAATATTTATTTTTGCAACTGAATAATATTATTTTAATGTAAAACATACTATCTTATCTAAAATAAAAATAAAAAAATGTTAAAAGTGAAAGCAATTTAAGTAAAAGTATTTATTTTAAAATTGGTGTATTTTATATTCAATAAATAAAAGAAATTAATTTAAAACAATCAGAAATTTTTTTTACTTAGTATACATCTTTGTTAATTTTCATATCATTCATATTTAAGTTCTCTTGTTAAGCTAAAAAGTTTACTTTAGATAAAATAGAATAATATGTAATGAAAAAAAATAATTTTATAATTAAAAGGCATGATTAAAGAATTTTCAATTTGACTGATCTTGAAAAATCTTTATTAGATTTTTTCGTATTTTTGCTAATACTTATTTTATTAATTATAAAGTTTATCAAAAACTAAATACAATGCAAAGAGTAAAAGGAAAAACTAGCACTTAGTTTAACTTTTTAATATTTTATTAAGTGATAATGTTTTTAAAAAGCATATTTTAGAGAAATATTATTTTTTATATGCATGCACAAGCTATCCTTTTTTAAATATTGCATCTTCCATATTTTTGTTAAATGCGGGAAAGTTTTTATAGAACTATACAAATGCTGCTTTAAAAATAAATTTACTTATTGTTCAAATATGAAAAATATATAATTTATTATCTGTAATATCACATCAATTTAAAGTCTAATAATTTACTTAGTTGCTTTTCCGTCCAATCATTTTTACAGACGATACGCCACTTTTAGAAAGCCCATATTATTTCAACAATGTTCTTGCATTGAATCTAGCATTTTACCTTGTCATGGAAATCTAGCTAAGTACTTTTAATACTGAGGAAATAGATTGAAAGAATTTTTGCTCAGAACTGAAGTAGTAGTAACTGGGTGACATGGCCAGACTCTTGGCTGGGTGGGTTGCAGTTGTAGTTCACTTATGTCGCACTAGAGCTGCGCAATTGGACTATTAGCGACGATCTGGGAAGCAAACCTGAGGATGATCCGAATAGACGCCATCGCGATTTTGATCCTCTGCAGAGGGGATGGCACCCCCACTTCGGTAGTCCGACGACCTGCACGCGAAGTCGAGCCCTTTACTGTAGAACAGTTTAACGAGGACCCATACCGATCGCACACCTTCGGTCCCTACTCAGACTGATCCAAGTGGTCACCCACCCGCACACTGACCGCAGCTAGTGATGCTTGACTTCGGTGATCTGCTGGGAACCGTGTCTTAACGATCAGTCCACTGCGGGATTGGCTGGGTGGGAGATGATATTCCATTGATAATATCACAAAAGAGTGAGTGTTTAATAAGTTACAAAGTAAAATACGTATTTTAATGATTTCGAAGGGACATTGCGGGGAGCAGGTATGGCATGAACAGTGACGATTATGTATAAATATAGAAAAATTCTTGATTTTTAAAAATGATGCATTCTTATGGAGAACAAACTTATATCTGTAATTCAGATAGAAGACCTTACTTTTAAGATTGCACCCGTGCACGCGTACATTTCACGTTTGGTTATAAATACTTTATAATGTCATTAATATGCTTGGTTAATTAAATATATGATAAACTAAATAATAAATTCACCTTTGTAATGAATATTTTAAAGAGTGATATGTTACCATTTTGTAAGTAAAGTCAAAATGCTTAAATGTCTTAAAGAAATGACAGAAGAGATTAATAATTAGTGACTAAACTTGGTTAGAAAATATTCTATTGTCTTTTTTTTAGAAAAAGTAACAAAAAAACAAGCTTTTATTACTGTTTCGCGAGTTGTTTCATATTTATATTAATATTGTTAATTAAAATTATTGATCAAATATAAAATATTATTTTTTTCGAAACAGAAATATTTAATTATTTTTCAACAGTCAATTAATCAGTTGGTTTTAAGCTAAGGAAAAGCATTTTTTTTTCTTTGCAAACACAAACATTTCTGATCATTTTCATTTCGTTAATGTTACGGCGCAAACGTATGTTTTGAAATCATTCTTTTTTATTTTTGTGCCGTGGCCGTCAAACCTAAGAGGCTACTGACCTACTGTATCGTATTCAAATCCTACTGTGAGCTGCTAACCAAAAGAACAGGAACCTTTTTTCTAAAAAAAAAATCGTACAACTGGCTTATTAATCAAAGGAATCAAAGTATTAAGGAATCTAAGTAAGACATCTGGAGGGTTAGAATGGTCTACTAAAAATATCCCCGGGAGTAACTAGTAGTTCGCGATCGATGGTTTGGCGATCAATGTTCGATTCATTACCTGAGGTCTTACGACTCAATGAAAACAGAAATACTTCAGCGTGTCAAAAAGTAAAACTATTGTTGAATATCATTTTTTTTTTTTTGAAATTTATGATGTTTCTAAAACTAGAAAAGAACATGTGAATCTTTCTGATTTAGGTTTTTCATATTGTTTCAAGCAAATCAATCATAAATGTTTAAACTTTTAATGATGCAAATCGTCTACTGCAATTGAAATAAAAAATGATATCAATTGATAATAAAATATTAAAAAAAACTATTGCGGTTGAGTTTATTAGTTCAAACCACTTTAGATGAAGAAACCCACTAATTATTTCTATAAACAGTTTGCCTATCTGATTTATTTATCTCCATTATTCCTAATCGAAACATTATATTCTAATTGCAATCAATAAGGTTCTTACTATCAAACATTTAACAACGCTTTTATTTTTAGCTAAAATAGACTATTATTTTTAAGCGGAAACATTATGTAATTAATTATACTGCGTATCTGTCATATTTAAAAAACATTGCAAATTGATAAGGAATGGTAAAAAATACATTTATTATTATTGACTATTCGAATTGATGAGAAAAGTCAACGTAAAAATTGATAACAGTGTTACAACTTTCAAACTCAAAATACGTATTAATATTTATCAGAAAATTAATTATATCACGATGGATTATTTAAAGATATCCTAGGATATCTTTAAATAATATTCTAAAAAACTAATTTAGTTTCTTTAGTTTAGATTAAAGTTAGTAAATTCAGCTATTGATATAATTAGGGCACTAAAATTTATCATAGTTTAAAAACAAAGAAATAGTTATTTATCAGTTAATTTTACCGTTTTTAATAAGTTTTTCTCATAAACATAATAAATTTTAATAAAACAAAATCAATCCGAATAAATACTATGCATAATATTATCAATACTATATATATATATATATATATATATATATATATATAGAAAGAGATTAAGAACGTATTATTTATACGTTCATAAACTGCTGTTTGTAGAAAATGCAACACCATGAAAGAATCATCAGAATCAAATGAAATTTAATGCAGAAACGACTTGTACTGATACAAATAAATGATGAAATTTTCAAAACAAAAGAAACAAATTAAGCGTCCGAAATCAGTATTTGGTGCAGCCACCACGCGCTGCAATAAGTGCTGCTATACGACGTGGCATGGAGTCAAACAGATGTTGAATATCTGCTTGAGGAAGAGAATTCCATATCGCTTGTATGCGCAACCAAAGTTCGTCTTTGGAAACTGCAGGACGCGGATCACGAGTGAGACGCCGACCAACCATATCCCACACGTGCTCAATAGGCGACATATCCGGCGAATAAGCAGGCCAAGGAAGAAGTTGCATGCGTTGTGCTGAACAGAAGTCTCTAACAGTCCGCGCAACATGTGGGCGTGCATTATCCTGCTGAAAGATAGCTCCAGGGATGCCTTGAAGGAAAGGAACGAGTTCGGGCTGTAGCACTTCACGGACGTATCTGTTGCTATTGAGATTACCCTCAATTCGTATCAAATTGGATCGTCCATGATACGAAATCGCACCCCAGACCATAACTCCGGGTGTTCGACCACTATGTCGTTCAATAATACACTCAGGAAGGCAGCGTTGACCGGCATAACGTCTAACACGAACACGGCCATCATGGGTCCACAAATTGAAGCGTGATTCATCTGAAAAGACAACTTGGTGCCAATCAGCTCGCCAGTCTCTGTGCTTAAGAGCCCACTGCCGACGCAGCCGTCGATGATCCGCCGTGAGGGGAATCCTGTATAATGGCACCCTTGCACGCAATCCACGGCGCAGCAGACGACGACGAATTGACGAAGCCGACAATTGTACACCTGTAGCAGTAGACCAATGTGCTGCCAGCTGCCTGGAGGAAGCTGTGCGATCATTCACCGCCATGCGGAGCAGGTGTCGATCATCGCGCTCTGACGTCACCTTCTGTCGTCCAGTGCCTGTTTTTCGAGTTGTTCGGTGCTCGTCGGTCCACTGCTTCCAAACTCGCATCACTGTGGAACTGTTCCGCTGCATACGAGCTGCTATTGCGCGATAGGAAAATCCTCCTTCTCGAAGGCCGATTATCCTCCCTCGTTCAAACTCCGTAAGTTGCTTGAATTTCTTATTCTTCCGTCGTGGAGGCATACTCAGGTCTCACTAAACGTTTGCCACTAACAAATAATCATAGACTATTTTCAACGTCCCGCTACAGCACTTTATTTATACGCTTTCAGCATCAATTCAGAGGGCGCTGCGCGCGCCACGCACGCGCGATGGCTCTGAAACTTTATTAATTTGCATAATATCCTATAATTGACATTTGCTGCGAATTTCATTTGATTCTGATGATTCCTTCATGGTGTTGCATTTTCTACAAACAGCAGTTTATTTGGAATTAAGTATTTAACAGAAATTTATTTTACCTAATCCTGATACAATTGAGCTTTACTAGAAAATTAAATGTTTTTAAACAACCCTCTAATATTTCGATACATTTTTAAACTGATTTTCCAAAACTAACTAAAATGTAATTTTACATTTTTAAAATAATATGTAAAAGGTTTTGACACAATGGACAAAATTATTACTGGTTCGTAATAATATTTTAACAAATAAAACTTTAAATACAATATATAATATAGCGGTATGAATATTCAAAGTTTTCTTTCAAAGTTCTTATTTAGTTGCAAATGAAGAGGAACTGTTTTTGACAAATAATAGAAATTCAACAAGAAGAGAAAATAAAATGCAAGTGCATAAAGTATTCAACATTACGACATAAATCATTTTATTCCTTCTAAATTAAATGCTATTTTTTTCCAAATTTATCTTTAATGGATATTTAATGAAATTGTTCTTGTAATATATAACAAAGAAATGGAATGATTTTTCCATAAAAATAATGCTTCAATTTCTGCGCAATTTCCATCAACGAGGAATGAAAAAAGCGAAGTGAAGTGAAGAAAAAAACTTTTTATTTCCAGCAGAAATATGTTACTACTTTCAAAATGGCATCTTGTAGAAAACGTTGTTTTTCTTCGCTGCGTTTATGACTTTGCTTTTACGTAAAACGTAAACACGGAGCAAAAAATGAAGCGAGAGCAAAAAAACAAAACAAAAAACTAAAAAAAAAACTAACAGAACATAGCGCAGAGAATGAAATGATGCAGATATTTCGTGCTTTGTAACTGAGTTGAATATGTCCAAATACGTTGTTTGTCATTTTCCGTGAAGGGAAGAAATGTCAAATACAGATTTACTTTTTAGTTGCTTCTTCAAGCAACATGAAGAACAGAGTATTGTGTTTGACTTTGCAGAGGAAATGGTCTGTAATATACTTTTTTTGCAATAAAAACTGCAGATTTCCTTGTAATTTAAAGAGGAAATGTAAATACTTAAAAGCTCAGTTTTAATTAAAACCACTGTAAGAAAAGAAAGCAAACTAACGCAATGAAAGGATATGCATGAAGTGTTTAAGTTGTAAATCTCAAATAGTAATGGTTTTTAATAAGCGTCACAAGAAAGATTTTCAAGGGAAAGAAAAGAAAAATAATTATTTTTCTTGTAATTAATTATTCAAAATGACATCATATTGCTTTTTATTTCTTTTTTTTTTATTTTCTTTTAAGCACTTTTCAAGTGCACTAGAAATTTATTTTAAGTATCTAAAAATAAAATTTTTATATCCTTTTATCAATTTATGATTTTTTAACTAACTTTCTATTTTATTTACCTATATTTTGCCAGCTTTTTTAACATAATTAATTAGAATGGTGCGTATTGAGGGAAAATGTAATAAACTTGGTCGTTAGAACGGTTAACAATATAAATTAAAACACTTTATGTTTTTGCATGCCATGATATTTTTTTTTGTTTGCTACATTTCCCATTTCTTTTCGTATTTTAAGCACGAACAAGGTGCACAAAAACATGAGGAGTTAAAAGCTGTGTGTGACGGCGGTTACGAAATAAAATATATATAATAAAGGAAGACAAATTTTCAACTGAAGCAATAAAACATGTTTGTATAATTTCGATGAGTGTAATGTGATGCTTATACAAAAACATTCTATTTTCTTACTTTTTTAAAAGAAAAAAATTTCAAATCCCAAGCTGATTAATAATACAAACAAATAAATAAAGCAAATAAGTAAAAAAATATTTAAAAAAAAAGATTGCAAATGGTCTAAGACTTCAAACTTCTGCAAAATTGGGTAGTTGCTATTTTAAATTTGTAAAAAAATATCTCGTGTTCTTCTTTTTAATTTATTTTTTAGATTTTTTTAAAATTTTTTAAACTATCAGTAATTTAAAAACTAACTTTATTTATCGATAATTGCATGCTTATATTTTTTATTTTAAGCATCATATTTTGTCATTCAAATATGTAATTGATATTTCATTAATTGATGATTTTGAAAGTAAAACGTATGTGATGCCGTTGTGTGGCTTTACGCTTTAATTTAAAAAATCAAATATATTATATATTATTCAAAATCTTAAACATAAATTTTTAATTTCAAATTACGTTTTTAAATATATGTCTATTAATATTGGTATTCTACTTACCATGAGATTTCATGAGATTCTGCTTACCAGCATATTGTTTGAAACTTAAGTCAAAAATTTTTAAAAACATTTCTTGTCAAATAAATCTTTCTAACTCAAAAGTATATCGAAGAATAAAACAAAACTGACAAACCTGAACAAATACCACCAATTTTCCATGATTTTAGGAAATTGAATGTGCGTACCCTTAGACAGAAAAGATTATTAGAAAAAAAGAAATTTTTTATGACTGCACCTAAGTTAATGATGCACATTTTCATTTTTGATGTAGCTTTTGCCAACGCTTTCATATTTAAAAAATTTATTTGATCTTCACAAGAAATTTTCCTTCTCTTTTTTCATGTTTCATGTTTTAAATAAAATTGCGATGTAATTTGTGTCTTCGTAATTTTTTAAGCATGATGAACGCTTCAATTAAGGTTCAACTAGTCTAATTTTTTCGGTAACCGGTAAACATTACAAGTGTTTTAAGTTTCAATTGGAGGCAATATTTAATAGATCCAATTTACTAATTCGCCGACAAAGATTTATAATAATTTCAATAAAATATTAATTATTATTATAATAAAATATTAATTACATTTTGAGACGGAACATAAGTTCAGAAAACAGATAGGTAACAGATATAATGTAAACCGTAAAATATATTGAAATTAAAATTTTAAATTGATAATAGGATTTAATTGTTTCCCTCATTTAATTTTAAATGAGGGAATGCATTAATGTAATTAATGCATTCAAATATTCAAATTGAGAAATGTGCTAATTAAAACTTAAATGTAATTCAAGTTTTAAAAAAAAAACATATATGATACGGAAAGTGTATGAAAACTGTAAAATATATTAAAAATAAAATTTTGAATTGATAATATGACTTAATTGTTGCCATAATTTCATTTTAAATCTATAATTAATGAATTCAAATGTTAAATTTGGGTAATGCATTAATTATAGATTTAAATGTAACTCAAGCTTAAAAAAGTATGTAATATTCGGGAAGTCTTCGAAAACCATGAAATATATCGAAAATTAAACTTCAAAAATTTGTGTTAAATTAGCTCTGTTAAGTTTAATCTCCACATGCATTTTATTTAAAATCACTTGTTTTTTTACACCGATATCTCACAATTTTTATCAAATTATTTTCCATTTTCTTTCAATTTTGAAACTTAAAATAAATGCTTTAAACTTAAGTAATGAATTTTTAGATCAAATGTATATATTCTCTTAAAGAACTTGAAATTTAAAAGAAATATATGAAACTGTTTTGATCAACTTAAAAAAATGTATCTGAAGTTGTGAGCTCAATGTCATATAAAGAATTTAAAAAAAATTAAGTAGTTAAACACCATCTATATTTTTAATAAAATCTTTCAAAAATCATTTAAAATTGTCGAGAAAAATATCTAAATTTCTAATTTTTTGCCTTTTCCCAAACTAAAAGGTCTTTCATAGCATCACTCTAATTTGAACTATAACAAAAAATATATACTTTTGTATTTTTAAATAAAATCTAAAATTTTATTTTTCATTTAAGAAATTAGAATTTTAAAAAGAACTTAGATAAGTTTAAAACAATTTCATAATTATCTGATAAATTAAATTATATTTTTTCAAAAAAAATTTATATTGGGCAAATTGGAAAATTAATTTTTCAAATGGAAAAAAAAAATTAAATATTTTTATTTAACTTAGCTATTTTTATATAAAAAAGTTATTGAGTAATTATTATTAATAATTATTGTCGTTAACAATAATTATTATTATTATTAATTTTTATTAATTATTAATAATTTTTAATAAAAAATTATAAATTGAGCACAATGAAGTCAATGAATTGAAATATTATGTTTAATATTTTCAGCCCGTGAATAATTTTGCACATTTTCCCAAGATAACATGAATCAGCCCTTTATTCGGAAAATTATGCACATTCCACACATTCGGGAAAGTTGTGTAATCATTTAATAACATTTATTTCGACCCCTAATATAACAGTCACAAATTTAACTAATATTATATATGCTATATTTCTTTTTTCAAACAATATTTGCGTGCAAAGCAAAGACATTTATTAATTGAAATCGTGCATAAAACACATAATAATATTAGGTAGTTATATATGAGTTAGTTAGTTTTGTACGAAGTAAATCAAAAATGTTAGCTTCAATTACTTTTAGAATTACTTTTAGCTCTAACATCCGAATGTTCTCTTAAAATTATTAATAATTTTGACCACACTGCCTTACTCATTACTCTCTTTTGAAATGCTTCCATTGTTCTAATCCTAACTATCAGATAAACAAAAGACTGAAATCTTTTTCAAACAAACCAAACAAATGCAGACATTCGAATTAAAGAACTTTCCGCGAAAACTTTATTTGTGGCATTGAGCCAATATCTCCTACAGCTAAATCTATATAAATTTCAACCTGTCTATTTAATATCAAAACTGAAGCGAGATCTAATTTAGGAAGCATACTACCTTAGGGACCATAAACATTCTGATCATTTTCCAGAAAGCTACTTTTATTATCAAATTGCGCTGGATACTTTGGGGCTCCTATCGGTCAACATTAATACCAGTTCCCTAATTTTCCTTAATAAAGCATACATTAACTTGCACTTTCTGTATGTGTTTGTTGCCTCATCAAGGGTTAAATCCCATTCCCCCGCTTGTAATCTCATAAGTTATGGGGGTATTATAGAAAGAGTTATTTTGAAATGAATTAATAACGAAGTTTTCTTTTCTAAATCCTTGGTGGGAAGAAAATCGATAAATTTGGGATTATTATCTCCGGTATCAGAAGTTTACTGTCTTTTTCACCATTCGTCATTTGCGACTTCGTTAGAAAGTTTTGAATCAGAAAATTTCACCCTTTGATGCTGCAGTTACTTTTACCTTTTTTTGATTTTTGCATTGTTTGGGAAACATCTAATATATATAATTCTCTTACGTGACTCCCAAATTTTGGCTTATTTCTTTTCCGCCGGTGGCAACGTTTGCTTTGTTTTGTTTACGCTACTATTTCTCTTACACGGCGAATCAACCAATGATTGCCGCTAAAAATGTCACATGCCAAATCTAGCTGAGGTGGCTCAACATATAGCGCTTTTAAAAACGGAAACTGAAATAACAAGAGAGCATCAGTTGTGGCAATCTCATACTATTAAGCTAGGCAGAAGTGAGTAGTCTTTGTGGATAGGTCTCTATTTTAGTATTTTGTCGAAAGCGCTTTTTTTCACGAATTTATATATTACGAATTTATTTGACGGTTTTTGATTTATATTACGAATTATACTATAGCATATTTCTAGCAGGTTTAACGAATTACATGTCATTTATTTGAATTCAAATTCATTTTAATGAGTTAGTATTTACTAAAAAGATGTAATTTTTTAAAAAAAAAAAGTTTTTATATGGATTTGAATGATTGTTTTGAATTCTTAGAATTTTGTGCATTTGCAATGAACCTACGTTAGTAGCGAGCGAAGCGAGCTTGGTTTGCTAAGCATACCATATAAGATTGCGTAACAATTTTCGGGGGTTGGCGAGCGTTAGCGAGCAGGGGGCGCAGCCCACTAGTAACAATTTAATATATGATTTTCAGAATATCATATAGTTTTGAAATCTTTCCTACCCTCAAGTAGAAATGTTTTTGGAAGTTATTATAAACCAGTAAATTATTGAAGTTACTGAAATTCTTTAAATTATGTTTGTGGAAAGGTATGTGTCAGTATCATTTCAATACTGTTGTGTACTGTATTGGCAGTATATTGGCCATAGCATCTTTTTAAAGGTTCGTCTTTGTGTCTATAGTAAGATATATGCGGATATTTCTTATTATATTTGTTGTTATATTATATTTGTTGTTATATTATATTTGTTATATTATGTTACTATATTTTTTATCACTGAATTTTCAACATAAACTTAAAAAAATTATAATAATAATAAACGAAGGAATTCCAATTTTTTTTTAAATTAAAAGAAAATATTTACTGATGCAATGTATTTCGTGTCTAAAAGTAAAAAAAAAGTTTAAATCTCGTAAATTAATTTGATAAATCTCACGAAAACTCAAGTCCAGTGTAGTGAATAGTAAAACAAGTCCTTTGGTAGGGCAGAAAAAAAAACTGTATTTCTGAGAGGTGTTTTCTGCACAGAAAAGGGGGCAATTCTATCTGGTACTTACTTTGATTTGGTAGGGGAGTGGTAGCCCACAAGTTCCTGATCCTTTCCCCAATCCCTCGAAAACCCCTCACCTCAAAAAACACGGCAGGGGAAAAATATGGAAATTCTAAAACCGCCGTCGCAATTTTCCTTCAGAGAGAAATAAAAGAAATACAGCGGCAAGAAAATAAATGGTGGTTTTGAGATAGACGCCGACTATTGGGCATATTTTTCTTCCATAGTAGTAGTCACGTCCAAGCTTTTGACCAATGGTCACGTTTCGGTGTTGGTTGTGTGGGTTTTTTATGGGCATACTTTTTAGAGCGATATGAGAGAGATGAGGAATTTTCCTTCCCAGAATTCATTGCTGCCTCCATCCGCGTTAGGTCGTGTGTCGTAATCTCATTTTGGGAAATAAAGACAAAAACAGAGCCAGCAATAAAAGGATTGAGAATAAAACAAATGTTTTATTTGAAATATTGCTTTCTAATATCGAATATCCGAAAGCGTATATTTTGTCGTTTTATGTTACCTGATTTTAAGCATGGAATACATGTTGATGTTTTTTTCTTCTTCCAAATAGGTTAAAATATGTTGTCAATATAAATAAAAATTTAATGCCATCTTTATATAATCATAAGTAGCTTTTAAATGTTTTGAAAATTACATTTTATTAATACCTCAATGTTCAAAAATAAATTTAAATATGATTTGCCTTAAAATAAAAGTTACAGGGATAGACTTAATATGAAAGTTAGTTGATCAGATAATGAATTGTATATGCCTGTAAATAAAATGATAAGTTTGATCGAATCACTAGGTCAGATCATATTTAAATTGATCTGGTATGTAAAGCAACTCATATTTTATAATAGTTACTACTCAAATCCAGGCAAGTCCGTAATTTTCCAATCAAACTAAACTTGGCTCTCCCGTTGTAGGTTAATAATGCGTCATTTCAATAATGCGTCACTGTAAATAAAATTATAAGTTTGATCGAATCACTTGGTCAGATCACATTTAAATTGATATATTAAGTAAAGCAATGGTTCATATTTTATAATAGTTACTACTCAAATTCAGGCAAGTCTGTAATTTTCCAATCAAAGTAAACTTGGTTCTCCCGTTGTAGGTTAATAATGCGTCATTTCCTAAGTTCATAATTTATTTTAAAAAATCGGGTCAAATTTATCTCTGCAATGGCCTTTTTGTTATAAAACTTGAACATTAGAAAATGAAGAACACCATAAGAAAATCCTATAACTAGTCTTTCAAGTGAGTTCTAATCTCTTATCAGCCCACCTCAATAGGCATTTTGTTTCGGCAATGTAGTAAATCGAATATGTCGATTAGGATCTTCTTAGCTTCCCAAGACATGGCGGTCACACTTTTTCAAGCTGACAAGTTAAGTTATGATGCCTATTCACTGGTGGGTTCCAGAATTACTTCTCTTGTTTAATGGATGATTTATAAGTACTAAATTTAAAAATTGAGGAGAAGTTTAGCTGGTGACACTCAATAAAAAGGTATCAGATATTCAACGATGTTCAAATTAAACTTCCTCTTTATATTTCAAAAGGCATTTAAAAATATTTCTTGCATTTAATAGTAACTTCGTTAAAATTGAAAGCTGCTCTCATGTTGAAGAAAGTTTTAGCTTGAAAAACTGTAAAATTGAGTACTTTTACTGATACAGCGTCATGAAAGGGCCTGGACCATCCACAATATCTAGGGCTGAAGCTCCACGGTCTAACACTTCTCTTCTCTTAAACCAAACAGAAAGTGTTACGACGAATCCTGGTTCGGTCATAGTCGAGAAGGTCATAGTCGTTCTTTCTTTGGAAAGAGAACCACTTTCAGTTCCTTTTCTGAAATTGGGTACAGCCGCACAGCAACTATTAATTTATAGGGTAAAACTATAGGGCTTTCGTGCACTGCAACTATTTATTTTTTCAAAGTAATTTTGACACCTCTGTTCGTAGTTTCTCAGTTCTAAGACAAATTTGAAAGGATACAGAGATGACAAATTTCATTTCATTTCGGAATATAACAAGATTTGCGCAACAAGTTTGCAATCATAATTAATGTAGATTTTAAAAAAAAATTTTAAAAAAACATTGCTACTTTTATTAAAGTTGATAAATTACATAGGGAGAACAAATTTTCTGCTATACTTACACAAATACTTGATCTTGCCTAAATCGGGCGTGGGGATGGGGATTTCAAATCCAAAATTAGTTTTTCCCTTAAAACTTGAAATTTTTTAAATGATATTTTTAGTCTAATTTTGCCAAATTGCTCATTTTTGAAACCGTTATATATAATAAGGGGTCACATAAATGCTGCGCTAAGAGCTAGGGTATATTATAAGGATTAAATTTGCATACGGAATCATACATGGTAATGTATTCATACGCGGCTTGGGGCACTTCCATATTATGACCTGTTGAGACGCACAGTGCATATTTGAAATCAGAGATAGGAAGGTATCTAAGATATGCTAAAAAAATTGATGCAAAAAAAATGTTCTCCGATGTTATTCACAGCGTTCGATGTTGACGTTAAAATGATTTAAGATTTATGTTGACGTCGAAATGATTAAAGACTTATGTTACGATGCTTCCAAATTACGGCTACTCCAGATTTTAAGAGAGTTGAAAATTTAACAAATAAAAGACTTGTTCATTCACAGAAAGTACGATTTTATGTCTAATGTTTTAACTTATAATATCGTCTGCGCTAATTAATAAATATATTGAAAATTAAACTTTTGAAATCTAAAACATGAATCTTAGTATCTGACAAGCTATTTGTAGCGTTTCTACCACAACAAAAATATAATTCCAATTCACTAGTATTTAAGACGCGTTAACTCGATTCTATGTTGGGGTACCTTTTCATAGATGACAGTTGACATGGACGATCACAACTCTTTTCCCCACATTGGTGACGTGATGTGAACACGCCTACCTTGGCAGTAACGCCCACTTCGATATGAATACGCCTACATAGACAGTAACGCCTACTTCGTTGGATGGTCCTCATTGAACAGTTGACTTGCTACTTGTGACTGCAACATCATCCACCCAGTAGCGCTGTTGCTGCGCAGTTTCAATCACACACAACGCATACACTCGACTGCTAAAGGCAACACAGGGGCGACTACGACCGTGAACTTAATACAGCTCTCCCGACTTCTCATAAAACAGCAATGAATCAACTAGTGGTATCCGTTCGTGGAATTCGGTCAAATATATACTTCTGGTGAGGGAGTACTGTAGCGTTTCTACCACTACAAAAATATAATTCCAATTCACTAGTATATAAGACATGTTAACTCGATTCTATAGTGGGGGGTACCTTTTCATAGATGAAGGTTGACATTGTCTATAGCTACTCTCTCCCCACACTATTCATTAGATTAAAAGTATTTAAGTTTTTCGGTCTTTATATTGCGCACTCTACATAAATTATTTGAAAAATTTGTAATATATCTCAAAATGATATTTAAGAAACTCGGATAAAATTCTTTAGGAATTACTCCAACATTTTAAGTTTTTCTTTTCAGAAAAACTATTTTTAAATTAAAAAAGCAAATATTTTCGAATCCCTTAAATTTAATAAAAAGAAAAATCTCAGATCTTTCAAAATAAAAGATTTTGTCTTTATTTAAATAGTTTTTTCTTAAACATTTTATTTATCGTTCAAAAACATAAAACAAATCCCTTCTCTCAAAATATAAAGCATAAATTTTTCTTTACTTATATTTGTTCTTTTCACTTCAAAAATTTAAGAGTTTCAGAAAATATCGTACCAGACGTATAAAATATGATTTACACTGCATTAAATGTTGCAAAAGTTCAAAGCATGAATAGTGAAAGATATTGACTTTGTTTTGGTAAATATAATGGTAAATATTTAAAACGTGAAAAATAAATATTCTAAACAAAAAAAGTTCCACTTTGAAAAAACAACAACATAGTTTTCGAATAATTAATTGAACATGTTTCAAATATATATTATGAATGTTTAAAATATATTTTTTCAACTTCGTGTTTTAGATTTTTGCTACTATAAACAATCTTCAAAGGATAGTTATTAAAATTATTTTAAAGTCATTTTTGTTTATAATCTAGAATTTCTAGATATTAAATAGATACTTTTATAAAACCAGCGTAAACAGATCTCTGATCGACACTAATTATAAACATTTTAAAAAATCTATTTGTATTTTTTAATATTTTATCATTTCTAAACTAAGTATGTTAATAATATGTTTGTAACTGTAGAAAGTAATGATATTTATTTATTAATTTTCCTTCATTTTTTGCTCATTTTGAACTGTATTTACTGGGCTGTTCTGTTGTGCCCATAATATAATTTAGGAATTATCCCTGAAGAAATGTGAGATAAAACTTAATGATTCATCAAACATGTTTTTTTCTGTGAACTTGTAAATAGTTAAAATTGCTCTTAGAAATTTGTAAAGGATTCTTTTTTATTGTATAATATAACATAAATTATATATTATATATATTATGTAATATATCCATCGTTGAACAGCAGACCCAATGTTCAACTTCAATGTTCAACTCCGTAGTCTTGTAATTTTGAACCCAATCCTCCAACAAGATAAGGGAACTCTTGGATTGAGCATCGGGAGAAATTTTGCCTTCGCGGAGGACTTTTTGATGGAACTAACCCGCGTTTGCGTTACATGGAGACAAAACACGAAAACCTTCCACGGTTAGCCTGACGTCAAGGGGACTCTGACCTATGATCCGTCTACCACTGTGGGTATTTTACGTCAGCACGGTGGTCGATACGAGCCGGGTGCGGAATTTGAACCCGGGTCACCTCATTGGGAGGCGAGAGCTCCATCTCCTGTGCCACCGTGGCACCAAGGTTTATTTTTTGTCAAATTTAAAAAAAAACATTATTTAACATTAAATTCGAACAAAATAGTTTCAGGCAACTCTCTTAGATAGAAATAACGATGATGCCACACATATAAAATGCTTTATAACTCCAGTTATATTCCATTTTGCTGATAGCCACCCCTGAAATATTTATCATATAATAATAGAAATGTTATGTTCACCTTATATTTACGTATGAGGCATTTTTTAAACAGTGAAGTGCTGAATCGATTGTAGATTAAAATTGCTGATAATAACACACCAAATATTATATTTTTTAATACGTCAAATGATCAAATAATTTCAGCAGAATTAGTTGAAATAATTTGCAATTGCAATTCAAGGGTGTAGAATATTTTAAATAGTATTCATGCTCTACATTTTATTATTGTAGTTCAAAAATATTTTTAATAATTGGTTACTTCATGGGTAAGTGAAGCACTTGAGAAAAACCCTACAGCATAGACATCCATTAAATACTAGGTTTGTTTCTAAAGAAATGTGCATTTAGTTATTATTTTTTCACTTTAGTTCATTTTTAGTTTCAATTACAACTTCCTTAAAAGAAAGAAGGAAAACAATTAAAAAACAATATCTCTGTGTACACACTGATAATGCAGGAAAAACTGTTGTGAAATAAATGTATCTAAAACCCACATTGCTAAATCTAAATCTTTTAAAAGTATCAACTCCTTGTCAACAACAAATCTGTTAAAAAAACTTCTGTCCTGTCCCAAACAAGTCTCCTATTAATGAACATTCCTTCATTATTTAATTCTCCTAAAAGTATCAATTCCTTGTCAACAACAAATCTGTTAAAAAAAATTCTGTCCAGTCCCAAAGAAGTCTCCTATTAATTAACATTCCTTCACTATTTAATTCTTTTAAAAGTATCAACTCCTTGTCAACAACAAATCTGTTTTAAAAAAAAGGGTTTTGCTGAATTTAGAAACTTTAAATCAAAAGGAATTTTTTTGCAACTGGAAGAAATGTATTGATTAAAATGGACAACAGTTCACTGGCATTTAAAAGAAAAAAATGTGTTTTCATCTGTCAAAAAATCATTTTTCAAAAAATTTAATTTCATATTCTAGAATTCAATTTAAAATTTAGCACTCTCCTCAACTTGCCCTTTACATATGACAGCTACGAAAACGATTTCCAGTCTTGCTCTGATTAAGCTAACAACCATTTTATTTCATGACCTGTTGAACAGCCCACCCAATTCAGAGTTAACGACTATCAAGATCTTATTCCGTGGCCTTATAATTTTGAGCCCTACCCAGGAAAAATGGGAACTCTTGCATTAAACATAGGGACAAACTACCCTTCATGGTGAAATTTTTGATTGAACTAACCCGCATTTGCGTTACATGGAGAGGGAAAGCACGAAAACCTTCCACGGTTACCCCGACGGCAAGGGATTTCTAACCTATGATCCGTCTATCACTGAGAATATTCTACGTCAGCACTGCAGTCGGTGCAAGCCGGGTGCGGAATTACGTCAGCACTGTTTTTCGAGACAAGAGCAGACTGTGTATTGACCAGTTAACTCTGGGATTCAAAGCTCTGTCACAATTCAAAGGAGGTGATCATTCTATCCCCTGAGCCAGGGTGACTCTTGTTCACAAACATTGTAAATTTTCTTAACACATAATACAAAAATGAAGGTTATGTCTAGATTCATGTTAAAGTAACAAAAATATTTAAAATATCGTTTGTGTGACCATAATTTATATTTGAGCTATGTTAGTATTAAATAATAATTAGTATTAAATAATAATTACATAATTCAATTTAATTATTATTTAATTCATTAAATTGAATTATTTAATTATTAAATTAAATGACAATTGAATAATAGTATTAAATAATAATTACATAATAATTAGTATTAATATTAATTAGTATTAATATTAATTAGTATTAATATAGTATTAAATATAATTAGTATTACATAATTAGTATTAAATAATACACCGAAGAGCCATAACATTATGACCACCCTCCATCTATAACAATGGGCTCACCCAGGTTTTCATGGTTTCTCGCCTAGGAACAATACTTTCATGGGGCGCATTAGGACCCATAATCCTCATACAACAATCCCTGACGTCTGTAAGCTACTTGAGCATAGTTGCAGACCAGGTTCACCCATGCATGGCAACAGTTTTTCCTGCTGATGGTGTTTACCAACAGGATAATGCACCATGTCATAAGGGTCGAATCGTCGAGGAACATTCCAGTGACTTTCAAGTCATGTCTTGGCTCCCGAATTCACCTGACCTTAATCCAATAGAGCATTTGTGGTCCTACTTGGAAAACCAAATTCGTTCGGCCACGCTACCCCCTCGCAATGTGAGGAAATTACAGGACCAGTTGGTGAGCGCTTGGTACCAGATACCTCAGACTACCTATCAGCACCTTGTGGAATCAATGCCACGGCGGGTGCTAGCAGTTTTGAGGGCTAAAGGTGGTCCTACATGTTATTAGCAGGGTGGTCATAATGTAATGGCTCTTCGGTGTATATTTTGCTCTCTTTTAATATACTACGTCAGAAAATCATGAACACTGACTGACGCGATAAAATACGTAAGCACTCATCTCTCCATGTCTGTTTGAAATCACGTCATTTTATTTGGGGAAGGAGAGTGATTTGTGCGAATGTAAAATATCTTAACCACTCAAAAAGCTTTAACACTTTATATAATCTAAATGATCTTCTCTTTAACCCTTTGACTCAGAAATTTTACTAAACATATTTTTCATACTTTTTTCATTATTCTCTTCTAAGTGAAAAGAATTACGTATAGTATTTTAATAAGTTATGGTTATGAAATACAGCATGAAACACCGGTGACTATTTTTTCTTTGAAAATAAAATCTTTCAAGCACGGCTCATTCCAATCAATGTTTTTTTTCATTTCGAATTTACACTTATTTGCAGTTGTCTAAGAGAATCAGTTATTCATCAATGAGGTCTCTTTAATTTACAGAATCAATCATTGAAAAAAAATTTTAATATGAATTTTTAAAAAATTCAAGCAAATTTTTTTTGGATTTTATATTTTACAAATACAATTCCGATAATGCAATAGATTCTTTTAGCAACTATTAGACTTATATTAGATTTATAATTAAAAAATACTAAAATATATTTTTGCTTGTAGTTAGAGCGTCAGAAAATATATATATATAAATGGTCCATATATATATAAATGGTTTCATCTGCATCAAAAGGTTAAAGAAATAACCTGACGATAAGTGTGGTGTTTAAAAATTTAAGTAAATTCAAAAATTAAAAAAAAAATTATTTTTAAACATTTTGATCTAAACATTAAACAATTTAACATCAATCGACGATTTTATTAACATAATACAACCGTAACTTTGTAACAAAACATGCAAAGTATTTGTTCTTTTTTTTAACATTAATTTTCAGGGAAACTTTACAGAGTGTTATTTACATGACAAAAAACTCACTTTATTTTTTCTTCTTATTAACAATATATGATGCGGCTTACTCCGTAAGATCTGAATTTACGCAAATCGCTCTACCACTGCACAATTTAAATGCCTCTGAAAATTTGAATGTTTTGAAAAAGCCTTCAAACTTTCTTTGGGAACATGGATGTTTGCTTTTTTTATCTATAAATATTATATTATTTATAATGTTGAACACAACTTACGAAAGTGTTCTATGTAGAATTTGTTTTTAATTCTATTTATTATATTGCTTGCTGACACTGCCTATAATTTGACGCGGAGCTTTGGTTTCGGAATCTAACAATTCCTCCTTAACAAAACACTAATCTGTCCATAATACATTATGCCCATTGGCAACAACTATGGTCATCCATCACCATTAGCTTTGCGTCACCGATTGCTGCGTCATCAGCTGAGATTTGTGACAAGCATTCTCTTTAAGCCTAAAGAATTCATTGGAAACTGAATAGCTTCCTCGTTCTTATAACAGTTTCTAACCTTTTCTTGTGATTTACTCACGTTTTCACGTGTCCACCTTATGACAATAGGGAAAGGTGAAAATATGTATAGTGATTTATGTATTTTTTTTTATTTTAATATTAAATTCCGGATAAAAATGTGCGGCTTGTTATTTACACGACAAAAAATTGCACCATTTTGTTTTCATTAGCAATAAAGTGGTTTTCTTCTTAATAACTAAATTTAAACAGACTATTTGAGCTCTGCACAATCACAATGCCACTGCAAATTTTGAAGGTTTTGAAATAGTTTTCAAATTTTCTTTGGAAGCAAGGAGGATGCTTTTCTTTATACATATTCTATTTCTTAAGCAATTATCTTTAAACTAAAATAAACTCAGTGGCGTCACATCCTACTGTGCACATTTCAGTTTTCTTAAATTTTGAGTATGGGGTGCAAGAGCAGATTTTCTGGCTGTGTGGTCAGCGCAACGGGGAACCCCCAGTATTTAGCTCCCTATCATGCTTAGTACTCACTTTATCGACCCACTGAAAGAATGAAAGGCTGAGTCAACCTTGCCCGGTACTAGGATCGAACCAAGGATCTGTGGCATGACAGAACTACCACTTAGCCACCAGGAGTCATACAATTATCTCTAGTTTAGGTAAATATGTTTTCAGTTTTCGACCAAGTACTTGTGAGAAGGCGAAACAAAGCATGCAAAGCATTTGTTCCGTTTTAAACATTAAATTCCAAGGAATATTTACAGCTTGTTACTTACAGGACAAAAAACTTACTTTATTTTTTTTATTATTAACAATGAGTGATGCGGCTTACTCCTTAATATCTAAATTTACGCAAATTATTGTACCACTGCACAACTTAAAGGCCACTGCTAATTTGAACATTTTAAAAAAAGCCTTTAAATTTTTTTGGAAACATTGACGTTTGCTTTTTTTGAATAAAAATATTCTATTTCTTAAATAATTACCTCTAGTATGTAAGTATAGTTACAGTTTTTGAGCAGGTGCTTATAACAAGGTGAAACAAACCTGCATAAATGATGACTTCCTTTAATATTACAGGTTGATAAGAAATAGTATGGGCGTAATTGGAAACCAATTGTTTTTATCACTATTTCTGGCAACTCATTTTGGTAGACTATATAATTGGTCATGCAATCTCTTTCGTAACCCAAAAACCTTTGGTTAGCAAAAGAAAAGAGAAATATATATATATATATATATATATATATATATATATATATATATATATATATATATATATATATATATATATATATATATATATATATATATATATATATATATATATATATATATATATATATATATATATATATATATATATATATATATATATATATATATATATATATATATATATATATATATATATATATTCTAAGTAACTAGTTTGTAACTAGTATGATTTTAATTTTAATATTAATAATTTAATATTAATAAACTAGTTACTTGGAATTCTAATGTTTCTAGGAGCAGCTATTTAAATACCACTTCTAATGAAATGAACAGAATTAAAAGAATATGTAGTAATATTTATTTATCCAAAAAACAAATCAATAAACTATTTCAAAATTTGATAAAAAACAATGAATACCCAACTAAAATAATAAAATTTTATATAAAATCACTGAATTAATCGTATATTTTTGTGGATATATTTA
The DNA here is from genome assembly GCF_982258835.1 of Parasteatoda tepidariorum. Lineage (NCBI taxonomy): Eukaryota > Metazoa > Arthropoda > Arachnida > Araneae > Theridiidae > Parasteatoda > Parasteatoda tepidariorum. The sequence goes on from NC_141761.1 coordinate 57,590,745, forward strand.
ATAAACATTTTTTTTGGTTGTTAATTTTTATAATTTTCCCATGTGCAAATCCATTTTAGGTAAATCCATTGCCAAAATTATTTACTAAATAATTTCTTTGTTAATTTGTATAATTTTTCCATGTGCAAATCCATTTCGGGCAAATCCGTGGTTAGAATTATTTACTAAAAATTCCTTTACTAAATTATTTCCTTTGTTATTCTATACAGTTTTTCCATGTGCAAATTCATTTCGGGCAAATCCGTGGGTAAAATTGATTGCTAAAAATTTCTATATTAATTTATACAATTTTTCCATGTGTAAATCCATTTCGGGCAAATCCGTGGCTAAAATTATCTACTAAGAATTTTTTCTTTGTTAATTTTCCATGTGCAAATCCATTTCGGGCAAATCCGTGTTAAAATTATCTATTAAAAATATTTTTTCTTTGATAATTTAAATAATTTTTCTATGTGCTAATCCATATTGTGCAAATCCGCGGCTAAAATTATTTGCAAAACAGGCAATTTATGTTTCTTTTTTCTATTTTATATTTTTTCTTAAAAAAACATCTATCTTTTAAAACTATTTATGATCAATTTTTAAAATTATCCAGTATAATATTACCTTGCGCACATCCATTTCGGACCCCTCCTTGCTAACTAACAAATCAAAGCTCAGAATAACAAATCACTTCAGCAGTACAGTAAGAACGACACTTTAAAACCCTCTTGTTACACTCAATTTGCGCTTTTGTTTTCATCTTTTGTTTTCATATTTTGTAATCTGGCAATCTTTCTGCGAAAACATTTTAAAATCACTCTTGAAACATTTTCTGTCCCTGTAAGTTGATCTGATTTTGCTACTCGCTTTATAGTCCCTTTTAAATGTTTTTTTTATTTTATTTTATTTTCTGTTTTTACATGCTATTTTTACTTTTTGCAATCTATTTTATTTGTTGTTATTTTTATAAAAAAAAAATTTGAGTGCTCCTCACACTATTGTATTAATATATTTTGCTTTGGCTTTATTGATACAATATCAGAAAGCACTCTGTTTTGCAGATATAATCGTGTGGGCTGAAGAAAAGATTATATCTTTTTTTCCCCGGTTTTATTTTTCCGGTTTTTTAAATAAAATTTCATCCCTTTTTTATTTTTTATTATATATATTTTATTTAAACTGTTGTTTGTTATTTTTTACTTATTATTCCCCCCCCCCTACTTTTTTTCATATGTCTATAATTTTTCTTTGTTTTTTTCTTCATTTTGAACTTATCTAATGAGTTCTGTTTACTTGCAGCTTAAGCGCAATAAATGAAACTTATTGTTTTACTTAACTTTCTTCGTGTTTTCTTGTATTTACTTATTTATTATATATATATATATATATATATATATATATATATATATATATATATATATATATATATATATATATATATATATATATATATGTATATATATATATATATATATATATATATATATATATATATATATATATATATATATATATATATATATATATATATATATATATATATATATATATATATATATATATATATATATATATATATATATATATATATATATATATATATATATATATATATATATATATATATATATATATATCGGATATTTTCGTCATATTGTCGTTAACAATCGCGTTAGTTCGAAGTAAAAAAAGGAAAACAACAGCTACTAATTCATTTGAAAGAAAACTAATTAACACAGAAAATGAATCTGTTAAGACTTTGACTTTCTCTTTGACGAAGATGAATAGAGTTGGAAAAATTAATTTATTCTACGCTTAATGCAATGTCAGTTTCAGATTGATAAAGTGATATACAGACTGTTTATTTTTAATGTATTTATCTTACAATGGCAGTACATTTTGAGAAAAAGAGAAACTGGGATTTTCGTTGGGATATTATCTGTGATGAAAGAATTTATACACAAATAAAATAATGCAATTGTTTCACTAGAAATGTGAGTGTAAGCATACTAATTATCTTCTCGAAAATAGACTCTTTGAATTCCTTTTTTTAAGTTGTTAGATTAATAATATTTCTTTTAAAATTTTATAATTTATAATTGTAATAATCCTTTACACTATAGAAAATATTTTAATATAATATGAGCATTTTTATACTATTGTCTATAAAAATAGAAATGTTGGGTGTCGATTCAGATTGAGTTTTGATATAAATTAATTTAAATATTAATGCTTTAAGTTGCATTAAATTTTTTAAACAATGAATACTTACGTCTAAAATATCTTGAAATTAATTAAGTTTCTATTTAAAAAAAGAATATGAGAACCTCAGACCTATGCAAATACACACTGCAAAAATTCCGGATCAAATTGCTGTATAAAGTACTAGAACTTTGGGAGCATTATCCATAAAATCTATTTTTATTGTAAAATATTATACTGCAATTTGCACATTAATATTTATTTAATAGAGTTATTGAATGATTTTATGGAAATTACTACTGTAAAAATTACGATATATCAGAAATTTTGCTCCGTAACATGTTTCGGTAAAAGTGAATTTTACGATGAAAACAACATAAGTGCTAAGGCAACCAAAATGCCAAGACTATACTAAACATTAATTTTTCGTTCTCATCTATACTTCAAATGAAGTAAAAACTATTAAAGTTTTTTGCTTTTCCATGAAATTGTGTAGAGTTCAGCATAACATACTGCATCCAAAGTGAAACCTAATCTTGATAGTCATATACAATAACGCTTTAATTTAATAATATGAAGAAAAAAATATTTGTGTTACTTTTTTAAAAAATATAATGTTAATACATTTATATAAGAGTATTTTTATTGCTGCATCAATATTTACATATGCTTTTTAGTAAAATATAAACTAATTTCAGAACTATACCTGTAAAGTGGGTTATCGAAACATGCTATTTTAAATGCATTACTGTATAAGAGCAACAAAACAGATGCTTCATATTTAATCTATATATTATGCTTCATATTTAATCTATATGCATACATGTAGATAAACATACATCAAAATTTTCAATAAAACAAAATAAATAGTTTAGTTTCAGAGTCTTTTTTTTAAAATTGATTTTATACTCACTTAACCCCATATATATATATATATATATATATATATATATATATATATATATATATATATATATATATATATATATATATATATATTTGAGAAGTTAGAACATGAGTTTAAAATAGAAAAATGCCTTCTCAACCTTGCAGTAAAATTTTACTCAAGATATCTAATCAATTTCCTGCATCTACAAAGTAGGCTCATAATAAAAATCCATACTTTAAACACTTTTCTAAGAAATTGCTGCGTATTCTTCAGGCGAGCCCCGCAATAATTCAGCAAGCATCCTCGGTGGAAGCGAATTGTGAGGACCTAAAATTGCGAGTTTTATTACCTGTGAACATTAAGATAAGGCCACAACTCTCGCCAAACTTACGGAAGGCTATTCAAAATCTTCGCCATTCTCTGTGTAGCAACTTCATAGTGAGAACGTGATTCAACGCGTTTCTTAAAAACTATTTCCACCGGCATAACACGCAATCGAGTACGTGCTCTAAAAGAGTTTACTTATCGCTGTTGTATATCACTGAAAAATGCAGCCTCTTCAATGTCCTTTGATGTAATGCCTTTTGCCTGGGGTCCTATAACCACCTTTATCGAGTGAAGTATATTTCGAAAATATTTACACACGTTTGGATTTTAGATTATTTTATTCTCCAAGCTGGAAGATGGAAGTGATAAACATAGATTGTTTTCTAAAATTCATATTCGTTTTCAATTTTTTATGTTCCGTTTTAAAACCGACCAATACGTTTCAAACTTTTAGTACTTGAAACTTCTAAATCATTTTAGGAAATTTTGGAATGTATATGAAAATAAATTCTTTTTTATCTCTGCTATCATATTTATGAGGGGGGAATTGTCGAAGTAAAATTATTTGATTTAAATTAAATGAGCATTAACATTTGTAGTATTGAAAATTAATTCTACACTAAAATTGGCTGTTTTTATTTATTTTTTTTTTTTTTTGCATGAAACTCTCTCTGAATCCCATCATCTCAACTGAAACAAACACAGTTAGAATTTTCATTTTAAAATTACGGTAAAATAACGCCAACAGCAGTCTGACTCTCCAATTTATCGCAAAGTTCACTGTAAAGAACATCTTTTACCCTCGCGATTTAAAAATCCTTTACATCAAGTGTGGTTAAAAAAACATGAATACAAAGGTATACAGTTTTTTAACCATTTACATCTAGCATGGTTTCAAAACCACAAAGAAACAATTTAACTGGACATAAGAGCTAGGCTTTTCGTAGGGGATGGGCATTGGAGTTAAGTTGTGTTTCAGTTTTGTTTTATAAAATGAACCGTAGAAAGCGCTTTAATTAGTTTATCTGTTTGTTTCACTCATCGTAAGATACTAAGCTTTTCTGCGTTAAGCAGCTTTATAGTGCTGTCATCTATGAGTCTAGACTTTTTTATATGAAAACGAGCGCATTTTATTGTAAAAATCCAGGGTCACAAATTGGGGATTGCAGAATATTGGAAATTCTTCTTGTGTTGAAGGAAATGGGGTAAATATTGTGGTATCAACGTTGAGACTCGAACTCCAGTTCCGTCGGTCATGAGTTTGACAGATTCGCCCCTCTTGACCCAGCTGCAAGGAGTGGGTTCATTAGTGACTTCATTTTCAATGAGTGGGAGGTAGTGGTTTCAAGGAGTGACTTTATTTTCTTACATTTAACAGCTTGAATTCCATCTTATTTACGGTTATTTGACTGTTTTGTTTGAATACGGGGAAATAACAATTAACCAAATTGTTATTTAACCATTTTTTAATTCCTAACTGTGTAGCATAACTGTGAACCCTTTGGAATCAATAGGGCTACGAAACAATTTAACAATAATTTTCAAAACTATTATGCTCGAGTATCCATTACCTTGAGTACTCATTACCTCGAGTACCGAGTACCTTGTTAGAATAAGATCTAAAATCGACTGAAATAATATCAGTAGTATCGAAATTGATTTCAGTTTACGTTTACATTTCAATTACAATTTTCGACCCTAGGGGCAGCTTTTGAAAAAAAATTTTAAAAACGATTCAAGAGTCCATTCTCATTTTCCTAATTATTTTGGATAAGAATCAAAACCTTATTTAAATTATACGTATCAGCAGTATTTAATTGAAGACAAAAAAGGAATAACAGTTCCCTCAAAACTGATTCCAAGAAAAAACGATGGAGGAGTGCACAGAGGTACATTTTTAATTTTTAATCCAGGAAGGTTCATCTTCACTGTGTAGTAACACTCAGTGAGAATGATGTATCGATTTTCCACGTTATTGATTGGTCAAGATGCAACAGGAGGTGATTCAATTTTTGTGAAAAAAGGACATAGACCTTTCTTTGTCCTTAATCTTCAATTATCAAGCTCACAGCTGAGGATAATGTTCATTGATGGCACATACAATGCATCATGCAATGCGTGTTTTTTTTGTTTTTTCCTAAGCAAAATTTCCAATTGTGCGTATAATATGTCATTTTTTGGTATTTTTTTTACTACAAACATATATTCTTGCAATAAATTTATAAGTATGCCAGTAGTTATTTGAACTAAAATATACTTGTTTAAAATATATTACAATTTATAACACTAAAAAATGGTATTTAATATTCATTTCTTTTCAATTTTGTGATGATTTTAATAAAAGTTTATGTTTTTTTATAGTTAAAAAACTTTTTTAATTATTATTGTAGATTTAAAAGTAAAACATTCAACACACATTCAAATACCGTCGAATTTACAAAAATTAAAAATTAATTAGTTTTGAAAATTTTAAACTAACTTACTGCATTTTGAGAAATTTTCAAATTAAGAAATAAATATTACTATGTATGAACTAAGGTAGACAACGTTAAAGAGCACAAAAATATTATTAAAAGCAGACAGCTGTTTCGGATGCTCAAAGGGCAACCTTCATCAGTGCAACAGAAAACAATAAGAGAACAGAATAAATATATATAGAAAGATGACGTCACAAGAGGGTTTAGACCAACGGCCAATAGGAGGGAAGGGGGAATGGAAGACGACGAATAGGAAGCAAGGAACAAAAGGGGGGGTTAGTTAGGTTTTATCATAGATTTCCAAACAGGAGAAATATAAGGAACACTTGATAGGTCATTGACCAACAGTTTGGAATTTTTGAAAATATGATAAGACTCATAAAAATCTAAATCATATATTGAGGAACAATTTTGAATGACTTTAGAAGAGGAAAAATCAAAATTATGATTAGAGTCCCAGCAATGTTGGGCAATAGATGAGCGTTTAAATTCTTGTTTTTTGACATAAGCTTCATGTTCCTTGACACGGCACTTTAAGGCACGCTTAGTTTGGCCAATATATGAAAGGCCGGTCGAAGACTCCCCGTGTAGTAAATGGTGACTGATGCACGTTAAATCTGTCAAGTCTCTAAGTCCGCCATGTTCCCACAACAAATCAATACCTCTGGGGGTACTGATCCAGGAGTTTCCTTGTCTTCTGGATGGTTCAAAATTACAAGGCTACGGAGTTGAACGTAAGTAGTCGTAAACCCATGAAATTGGGTCGGCTGTTCAACGACGGTTATAAAATAAAAATAAAATATATGAAAGGCCGCATTGGCAATTAATTTGGTATATACCCCAGTTATTTTGACTGTCAATGGGCTGTTTGAGATTAGAAAATTTTATCTTATTAATGGGACTGAAAATAATATTGAAATCAAACTTCATTAGGATGTTAGCAACTTGCCGACCTATTTTAGGAAAATAGGGTAAAATTACCAAATTGTTAGAAAACAATTCCCAATTCAGAAGACAAAGGAACTCGTGGATCAAGATTTAGGAGCAATTTGTCTTCGTTGAGGACTTTTTGATGGAATTAACCTACATTTGCGTTACACGGCGAGGAAAAACACGAAAACCTCTCACGGTTATCCTGACGTCAAGGGGTCTCTAACCCCTGATCCGTCTACTACTGAGGTTATTTTATAGCAGTATTGAGGTTGATGCTAGAAGGTTGCAGAACTCATATTGACCAGCCATCACAGTGGTTCGAACCGACTACCTTGAGCTACCACGGCTCTGTGACACTAACTTAAAAAACAGTTATAGGACTGTGTTCAGGATATTATAAACTATACCATCAATTTAATGGTGGCTTTCTGTTATTGAGTTATTTAACAGCCTTGCAGTACAAGATACTCCAAAATCCAAAATATTCGGAGATGTCCTACTTATATCTAGATTACAATGTCTAAGAACCTTTCAGGGATTTAGCAGTTCGGTAATCGTTAACTTTTAGTAAGGCATAAGATGAATATAAAGTAATTTCAAAATTTTCATAAACTCTGTGAAATATAAGAAATGATCATTTGTTGTTTGAAATTTAAGAAATAAATCGTGTTAGAATTTAAGTTTTTAATATGGATGAAATAATTATAGATTTTAAAATCATTTAAAAAATTTAATACTTAAATATTTTAATTAAGTTCAACATTTAAAATTTCAGTTTTGTTCTACAACAAAAATTCCTAATATATTTAAAAACCTTTTTTTTTTGCATATACAAATTAAACATAATCCTAAGTGAAATTTAATATTTGAAATTAAGATATGAGATTTCATTTGAAGGATCGGACAAAATTTTTTTTCGAACTATATTCAAAATTAAAAATATTTAAATTTTATTAAGATATTTTTAATTTGAGTTAACTATAATTGAAACAAGATTTTGAATGTATATTTTACTTTACATTCTTCCTAAACATTTATTTATTTGAATACTACTAAAGTTAACACTCAAATTTTTAATATAAAGTTTAAAATGTTTATTGACGAGATACTATTTCCTATGAAAAATAATAATGTTTTAATAAATTTTATGCAAAACATAATGCGTAGGTTCAAATAGCTAGCCAATCCAATACATCTAACTTAATTAGTTTTTCGACACATTTACCCTAAATTATAAATATAATATCACAAAACAGAACTAGATTTAATTCAAACAATTCTAATTTTCCTTTATTATTAAAATGTTATGTACAAATTAAATTAACATATGTAATTAAATTTGCTATTGAGTTAGGAATAATTTAACTAAATTTTTAATGTGAGCATGTATTTAAAAAAATGCAAATAATTTTTGAATGCATTTTTACATGCACATAATTTTAATTGTAATGCATGTTTTTTAATTCTTGAAAGTGCATGCATAAAATTTTTTTTTAAAATTTTAATCTAAAAATAAATGAATATGAATTCTATATGAATTTTATTTTTTTTTTACAGATAACCAACAGATGAGCTGGTATACTGATGACATGGTAGTTATATTCAATTTTATTACAGAACTAGGGGGGGGGGGCTAAGTTCCCCATTTGTTGCCTCCCTCCAATCCTGATGATTACTTCGTAATAATCGCTGTTTCTTAGCATAAAAAAGTTTTTTTTTAAGAAATATTCATCAGAAAGTTAAAAATATTCATTAAAAATATATTTACCAATAGAAATCTGTTTTCTTATGCTACTCCCACGTCTAGAATTTTGAGTCGAATTTGATCGGTAAATAGTATGAAAGATCTCGTTGGATTCTACACTCATGGACAAAAAAATTAGAGCACCAAGAAGGAGTCATCAAAATGAAACGAAATTTTACATACGTAATGACGAATTTGATATAAGTAATGATTAGAAAATCAAAGAATATCGCTTTTCTTTGATTTTCTAATCATTTACTTATATCAAAGTAGTCATCAGGGGAAGCCTGGGCAAGATGGACCGCTTAAGGAAACTTGGTTCAAAATGTAGTAAACTGGAGCAGTTTTATTTCTTTTATATCGTAAACATATGCTCTTACATATCTCATACAGAAAAAAAAATAAAGTTCAATAATAATAACTTAACATGAACAAAAATAGAACAATGCCCCATCTTGCCCGGGTTGCCCGGGCAAGATGGGACACATAATTATATTTCAAAAATCAAAGAAATTAATCTCAGAGTAAAAGAATAATCGACAAAAAACGTTCTTAAACATCACAGTTTCTGCTTAAGAAGCGGCCAAAACAGGAATAAACACTGCAAGCTTCATGAGCTCATTCTAAGCAATCTGAACATTGAATCTGGTCTTCAGTAACAGTAATTTATATTTGCTAGTTTATATATATTTTTTTGTTAATATTACCTTATTTTTTGTGCTTTTTGCCAAATCCGGAGAGTTTAACTTTTATTTTTCAATTTTATTCCACTTTGGCTGTCCCATCTTGCCCGCATAGTATATTTTTAAAAAAAAATTATCTGCAAATTTGTTTAAACAAATAAATTTTAATTTTCACTACTCATTATGTTTGTACAATAATAACACTACACTACCACAAATTTTAAAAATTTATTACAATGTATTAAACAAATAATAACAGCATGCAAACCTGAAAAAATATTTTAACACGTTGTAAGAGAAACAAAACAATGCTTGCATTTCGGTAACACCTTGTGAACTGACGAAAAAACTTGTGCGTATTGAGAACATTATTTTCCTTCTGTAAACGGACTTTAAATGTCGTTACCGTGATACGCATAAAAGAAAAAGCGATGTCCCGTCATGCCCGGGTGTTCCATTTTGCCCGTGCTTCCCTTACGTATGTAAAATTTCGTTTAATTTTGACGACTCCTTCTTGGTGCGCTAATTTTTTGTCCATGAGTGTATTTTTCATATTATTATATCTCGTAATGAACGTTATTAGAGATCTGTTAGAGATCATAAAAAAATTTTAATTATTTTTTGAATAAGGCGTACTGTTATAAAACGTTTGGTGCGTTAACAGCCGTAATTTAATATTTTCACTTTCCAAACAGGCTGTTATATAAGTGCATGCAGAGCATTTTGCATTAAGCTGACAAAACATATAGTAAGTTAAACAGATAATAACACTGAATAAGTTAAACAGTTAATAAATTAAACAGATAGTTTAAAACAGATAATAAGTTTAGACACCAAATCAAGAATAGTTGTTGTTGTTGTTAATTTACGTCGCACTAGAGCTGCACAATGGGCTATTGGCGACGGTCTGGGAAACATCCCGGAGGATGATCCGAAGACATGCCATCACAATTTTGATCCTCTGCGGAGGGGATGGCACCCCCGCTTCGGCAGCCCGACGACCTGCGCGCGAAGTCGAGCACTTTACGGTAGCACAGTTTAACGAGGACCAATACCGCACACCCTCGGTCCCTACGCAGACTGATCCAAGTGGTCACCCACCCGCACACTGACCGTAGCCAGTGATGCTTGACTTCGGTGATCTGCTGGGAACCGTGTCTTAACGATCAGTCCACTGCGGGACAAAATCAAGAATAGCGTAATACTGTATTATTATAGAATTACGTTAAAATGAAGACTAATATTTTAAAGTACTATTTTAAACGACTATTTTTGAAATAAGTCAACTATTTTAGTATTCAACACTTAATTTACAAAATAATAAGAATCAAAAACGTAATAATAGAATAGTTAAAATAATGAAAATAAATAGGTTATGTATACACCTTTAAATTTGGTATACAAAAACACGTTCATGACTTTTATTTATTTTATGCAAATGATAAACTAAACTACATAAAATTTATGTGAAAAAATTGGATAGTGATATGATTTTTCAGTCTATAAAAATGCAAATGTAAATAGAAAAATGCGTTAGCATCATTAGATTTTTATTTATTGTAAAATATAACTACAATATCTCATAACTTAACCATACCAGATTAGCATGGTCAAAACTACCAGAATATGATAAAATTTACCGTGTTCCTGGCTCTAGGGAAATACCAAAAAGTTCGGAAATTTTTTCCGAAGAGCTTTGTTAATGATTTTGGTAAACTTTAAAATAAACTACAGTTTTATGAAATGTGATAAAATTTGGTAAATGTGGAAAAATTTTGTATTTTTATTATGATACCTTAGATCATGGCTAAAACACCATTTCATTTGGTTAAATTTTTCATATTTGTATTTTTTAATAAATGTATGGTAATGAGAACTGTAATTTTTCAAAACCAGAATTTCCTGTAAACCCTAACCCTACAAACAGAATTGCCATATGAATAGTTTAAATACCATTTTTTTTTATCAGAAATATCATTATCATACTGTAGGGTAATTTTACTAGAATTTTTTTCCTCTAGGTAGAAAAAGATTATATGTTTTGCAAATTTCATGAAACAGATCAGGTAATGAATGTTTTGAGTCATTAAATTTTTTTCAGAATCTATGATAACCGTTTGGTTTTCTTTTAAGTATTTTATAGAAATTTTTTTTTAAATTTATATGTTACTTAACTATATCATTTTCACGTTATTTTTTATTGACAAATATTTTTATGAATAGTTATTGATGCACCTAAGAACATATCAATAAGTCATCATGTTACATTACATATTAGAAAACATACATATTAGAAAATTAGACAATTAGTGAATAAACATATTAGCGAATCATTGAATGGGAGAATCACTTAGTATATAAATCCTCAAATCAATGAATCGGCGAATTATTCCAAATAGAAATTTAGAGAATCATTTTTTTTTTAGAAGTTTAGAAATCTACAACTTTTTACTACAATAAGTCTACGACCACTTTTTGTGAATTAAGCGAAAAATTCATTTCTTTGCTTATTTAAATATTACTTTTAAACATTTAATAAACTCAATGCAATCTTGCATCATCTTCTTTCAAAAACCTTTAATAATTACTAAGTATTAATTTAAGCAAGTTAATACACGTTTTAATAAATTCGCTAATGCAAAATTAGTTATTTTAAAAGAATTAAAAATAACAGCATATCTCAAGAAATTTAAAGAATTTTCCTCGCCAAATCTGGCGTAAGGATCTAAGAAGTAAATATTGAATAAAATAACACGTAATTATAAAGTATCTCTTCGCTAGAGTATCTATCTTAACTGTCATTTCCATACTATTAAATAAAGGTTAGTGAGATGGAAAATGCCATTGAGCAAATTTCTAAAATTCACCAGAAATTCTCTCATTTGAAATTCGCAAGCAAGGGGAAAGTGTTTACGCTTCAATTTTTCGATTCAGAGAGTTCCTCGCTTTGCAGAAGAATTGAATGTTTTAATTAACCAATTATTCTCATGCACTTATTGTGATTTATAGGAGTGTAATTGAGGAAGATTAAAGATAAATAAATTTTAATCAGTTCATTAATTTAGTGATATTGAATTAAGACAAATGAATTAATGGTGTTATTTCAAACCAAGCAGGTGAGTTTAGATGGGCTATATAGCATCAGCCAATCAGTGTGCAGTATGTGCCGACTAATATCAAAAATAAATCTTTAATGGGGCAAGGAATTTAATTTTAAAGAAATTTTACAGGCAATTCATTTCAAAATAATGCTACGCAATCATTTCCTGGAGTGAAAAATTAGAGGCATACTTTGAAAATTATGATCAGAAAAAGACTTAAAATTCAATTCAGATAATAAAAAGTTAATAGGCTTTTAGGATCCAAGAAAATTTTCTTTTGCCTAAATTTTGCATTTTATCCCAATAAATTTTAAATTTAAAAATATTTCCTTACAAACATTTTAAAGGAATAATCATACCTCTGGGGGTACTGGATTGGAGATCGATCGTTCTCTGATTCAGGTCAAAATTACGATCTGTGAAAGAATGAATGGCTGTATGAATGGGGCCGCCCTATAAACTGGTGCGACGTATGGTGGGACAGAAGTCGAATTTTTGGCCATAGATGGCGCCACTGGAAAACAAGAACAATCGCACCCCATCTGCCTAAACAGGTATACGTCAACAACAAAGGAATAATTAACAAAAAATTAAGGTTAAAATTAAAGTTAAGGCTCCACAATTTTGCGATGAATGGCATGATGTGACAGTGTAATCACGTTTACTCACAATGGGATCACCATTGCTTTATTTCCCAGAAAAGCTGGTGGGTTTCGAGCCGCGACTGGGGGGTCGAACCCTAATCATTCAAATTGAGAGTGTGAAAGATTCAGTGTCTTAACTACAGAGCCATCGCGTCATATCTATTCAGTAAAAATGCTGGGATCGTTTTTTAAATAATTTTTAATTTTGATATAACAATTTCCTTATCGTTAATTTAAAAAAATGATTGAAGTGGTGGTTGAGCGAAGCAAGCTGAGGCTAAGGAAACCTAGTTTTTCATAACATTGTAAAAACTCAAATACCATTATAAAACTTTACATGGTTTTTAAGTCTAATGAATTATTTCCAGAAACAATAACAAAATAATTTTTCTAATTCCTAGATTTTTTTTCTGTAACAATTTTCAATCCTATTTAATAAATTAATAATTTTTAATAAAGCAATACATTTTTAATTTGAGTTCAGCCCCTTGTCCATTCGTTCTAACATCCAAAAATAACAAAAGAGATAAGAGCCTTAACCCTAGTGAAAACATTTTATTGAGGAAATTTTCCAACCGCAACTCTTGTTGTTTTATCAATATTCTTTACGACCCGTCTTCAAAATGAGGGTGTACTATTTAAGAGGTAAAGGCAGGATATTCCTTAGTTATTTTAAAACTTACATTGATAAAAACTACTTCTCTTAAAGAAGCCATAACTTTGAAAGTTTTATTCTATACATTTTTTTATCTCTGTTTTCGGGACCGAACATTTTTAAAGAACTTATTTGTTGTTTTCATGCTCACAATTTTGCATAAACTCAAATAATTAATGGATATTTTTCTTGTCACTCGATAGTTTGATGTTTTAGCGTCTAATTTCTTGTTTTATAAAAACTACCAAGAGTTAAAAGTTTCTAAAGAAAGAAATTTTTTATTCGACATAGTTTCCTTAAAAATATTAAAGCAGAAAAATATTCCTTCTAAGTTTTCCTTTTTTTCTCAAATTTAAAATATCTTCCATAAAAAAATTTGTATTTGCTTAGGCGAACAAAATAATCAATATTTTTGTCAATAACATAACATAAATATTCGTGTTTCTAGCTCCAAACATTGAGAAAAATCGTAGGAAGTTCTTCTTAAATTCCTCAATTTACCATAGCAAAATAATTGCCTGGTAAAAGAAAGAAATCACGACATAAACACAAAGATGAGTGTTTAAAAAAGTGAATGTTTTCTACATTAGTTCACGGGAACTGTCTTAATTACTTGCGCTAAATAAATAATCCAACCTCTCCATAAAAAAATAAATAACTAAATAAAAAATTTAAAAAAAAAACGTTCAAAGATCAATTTAGCAAAATAAATTTTTAATTTTAAAATTACCGGTTAAAAAATCTAACACAGTTCTGGCATAAAAATAAATCTTAACAAAGTCAATGTATCAATAAAAGTAAGATGTAAATATTTTTGCTCCGACAAAAGATATCTTGTGAAAGTTAATACAGTCACAAATAAAGAGATTTGTATCAGAAAAAAATAAATCTTGATAAGATCGATGCAACTATGCGTGTGAAGTGTTAAGAGTTTTGTGCCGGCAAAAAATAAATCTTAACAAGTCAATTTAGCTACAAAAGTAAATTGTAAATATTTTTGCACCGACAAATAATATCTCGAGAAAGCTAATACATCCCCCCGGTGAGCTTTTGTACCTAGAAAATTTAGATTCTTTAACCAAAAAACAAACCCACCTGAATGAAAGTTCATACAGTTACAAATATCGAGTTTTGTATCGGGAAAAAAAAATTAAGAAAATTAATATTGACAACGCAAAAAAAAAATTTGAATATTAACAAAGTCACTATAACTACAAAAGTAAAATTTAAATATTTTTGCGCCAAATAAAAAAAAATAGTGCGTGGAGTCCTTCCGCGCGGAAGAAGTTAAACTCCGCAACCGGCGACGTTAATTGTAGAAGAATCAGCAGTCGTAGAAAGATCACTAGTTCTGTTCAACGACTCTTTTTCCTGCTCCGCTCGCTTCCGTGCTCTTTAATCACGGTAATATTGTGCATTTTCCCCTCGTGGACGTCTTCAACCAGTGCTTGTGGTTGCCTCATCGTCTCGCCCTGAAAAATGTATTTGTATTAATAATGTATGTGAATGCGTCATAATGTAATTTCAGAAGAGAAAACCTAACGATCAATTGATATTCACAAGAGACGTACCTTGACATAACCTTAAATCCGTCGCATTGTCCGTGGGATTGTTTTCACTCATTTTTTACAATTGTTATCCACTAAATTTGAAAATAAAAAGTACTCCCCTATTAAATTGTATGTGTATCAAAGCAAACTAAAAAAATATTTATAGATAAACAATACTTTTATGACTTTTATTATTTTTATGCTAGTGAGAGCCAAAACAATATGGAAATGAATGAGGGAAAACTGGATCCTATCACGTGATTTCCCGGCCAATAAAAATGCAGCGTTAAACGTTTAACGCAACCTTGTTGGAAGTCGCATAAGAAGTATAACTTCAAAAAAAAATTTAAATAATTTAAAAAGTTCATACAGTTACAAGGGAAGAGTTTTAGTCAAGTAAAAAATAAAAATAAAATAGAAGAAGAAAAAAAATTGCCAAGGTCAATATAACTACAGTATAATGAAATGTTTTATTCAAGTTAAATTTCATTAAAAATTAAACAGTGCTTTAAATCAGTTAATAAACTTACATTAATTTAATATAGATACACAGGGCACTGATTCATATTAACTTCCCATTAACATTTCTCAAGCGCATAATTAGAATCCTGTGATTAAATAAGTATAAAATTCTTCCTCTCTACACAATACAATCTCAACAATTGGTGCCAACCATTAAAGAACGCAACACCAAACAACGGACTCCCATCGCACCAATCTCCGGCGCATCAAAATTGACTTCAACCGGTGATCGGACGAGCACGTACAAGTACCAAGAATTGTTGGGTATTTATGAACTGAAGTGACTAATTTGAATTTAATTCAAGTACTCCAGCGTGCTACGGAATGCAGGCCACGTATAATCCAAGAGCACACCTCACCAGTCGGCGAGTTCATTAACTTTAATATATACAGTATGCCCACATTTGTCGCGATTTCGGGAGAATGTTTGCATACGTTTAAATTTTACCATCCTCACACTTAACAACTCCATGCATTTCACCGAAACCTTTTACTTCGTTTGTGTTTGTTTTACGGGAATTGCTCTGCTCTTGCTTCTACAGTTTTCCGAAATTTGCAGTTAACTACCAAGGAAATTGGAGAGCATTTCGTAATTTTCAATGATGGGGTAAGAGCTGTAGACGTAAATTCGACTTGGAGAGAATCGAGAATGCTAAATCCTTTTAAGTTTGGTGAGAAAGATTATTTCGTAATACTTACCCGTTCGTCACAATTTCTGAATTAAAAGAGAAATACAATCGAATCAAAATTAAGTTTCGTCAAGATTCACATCTCCAATTTTTAAAAGCTGGTCTTAAAATATTTCTACTTTAATTAATATTTTTATGTAACATATAAAGATAAAGGTCTAAATCAATTTCGATTACTGTCGGTAAATACTTTTTGACATACAATTGTATGACAGAATCCTTTATTCAAGAAAGAAACTCTGAAAATAACTGACTAACATCAACAAAATATAAAATTAATAAAAGATATTTGAGAATATTTATTTCTAAATTCTGTATTAATTTATTATTTAAAGCATTTTAATTCTGTTTTTTACGCATTTAAAGTTATCAAGTACAATTGTCTGTCATGCTGTGTAGGTTTAGCTATATTTGTTAAATTTGAAGTGGATTATAATACAACTTTCATTGCAATCTTATTCAAAACTGAAAATGTTTAATACTAAAATTGTTTTTTTATTACATTATAAAATATTAGAAAGTACTTATATTACCTTATTATGAAACTCTTCATGATATACATAAAAAATACCGTTTCACAATCATTAAATAGTAAATAAATTACGCTCAATTATCGGTAAGTAATTTACATAATCAATCGGTGATTTACAAAAGTTTTGAATTCATAAGCTTAATAGATATTTTTCATGTTCTTACATCAAAATATATTGATATTTACTAGATTCAAATATTTATTATACATTCAATGGTGAACTGTATAATAAGTGAATTTTAAAAATATAAAAAGTGAATTTTAAAATTTGAATTCAAATGTTAATATATAAAGTGAATTTTAAAATTTGAATTCAAATGTTAATATGTAAAGTGAATTTTATAAATATATAAAGTGAATTTCAGAATTTGAATTCAAATGTTGGGAGTGGGCGGGAAGGGAACTGGGACAGAATTAGATTAAAATTATTCACATCTTCTTTAAATTTTCCTACACTATTTTTTCTTAGAAATGTTGTTTTTGTTTGGAAATAATTAAATAATTTATCCAAATTCATCCAAATCAGTTTTGAAAAACTGATTTTATATAATTTTGTCGAGTGTGGGTGCATTTTAATTAGTAATATCAAATAGGTAATTAAAATTTCCTTTTTTAAAGGAAAACCTTTTCATATTATATTTTCCACTTATAAAAAAAAAATTATTTAACGCCTACAGAGTTTAAAAATAAATCACCTATATTGAGTTTCGTGAAAACGCGTAGGAAAATCTATTTTAAAAATGATGTAGTCTTAAATTTGATTGATAAAAAAATTTTGAATTACACACAAATCAAATAAAGTCAATTATAGAGCTTGGTTAGGGTGCATGATGTAAAATCGTATTTAGACAGTCAGATACAAAGATGTAAATACGATTTCACATTTTAGATGTAAAATCGTATTTTAACGTAAAATAAATTTTATTAACATCGTTTTCATAAAAAAAAATATTTTTTATTGTTTTCGCGTTTTTTATTTGAAGAACGCAAAATTTTAAGAATGAAAACCAAAATGGAATAATAATAAAGAAATTTAACAAAAAAACTTTAAATAAAAATAAAATTAAAAAATTAATCGATATATGTTTTTGTTTTCTTAATTTAAAGCATGATAAAGAAACATGATATTATCATGTATAAAAAAATTTTGATTTACATAGTCAAAATACGTTTTCGGAAGTAAACACAATTTAAAATATATTTTTGAGATGGTGTGCAGATATGTTTCAGAAACTTAGATTTATGTGAGTTAATTATTTCGATTTAGTAATTTTGTCTAAATACGTTTTCGGAAGTATACACAATTCAAAATATTTAAAATATATTTCTGAGATGGTGTACATATATGTTTCAGAAACTTAGATATATGTGAGTTAATTATTTTGATTTAGTAATTTTGACATACATTGTCAAAATACGTTTTCGGAAGTATACACAATTCAAAATATTTAAAATATATTTTTGAGATGGTGTGCATATATGTTTCAGAAACTTAGATATATGTGAGTTAATTATTTTGATTTAGTAATTTTGACATACATTGTCAAAATACGTTTTCGGAAGTATACACAATTCAAAATATTTAAAATATATTTTTGAGATGGTGTGCATATATGTTTCAGAAACTTAGATATATGTAAATTATTTTGATTTAGTAATTTTGACATACATTTTCAAAATACGTTTTCCGAAGTATACACAATTCAAAATATTTAAAATATATTTTTGAGATGGTGTGCATACATGTTTCAGAAACTTAGATATATGTAAATTATTTTGATTTGGTAATAATGACAGTTATTTAAAATGGGGAATTCAGCATACAAGCATAAAGTTACGTTTCTGAGATGTTCAAAAAATTTAAACTGTACGAAAATGGCACATTTGATTCATTATTTGATTATTAATTTTTATATAGTAATTTATAAGTGATTTGATTATTATAAGTTGTTGTTTGATTTTGTGATTTGAGCTCATGAAGATATGAAAAATTATCGGCAATATAGAGGTTAACTACAGTTTTTTTCAAAGAAGGAGGACATTCTTACGTCTAACAAACTAATTCTTAGTATAATTTCCAGGTAAATATTTACAAGTTTCTCGAGTTTGCGCTTGATAACTGTAAAATATACAAGGGGAAAATTCTAGCAAAATTACCGTAACATATGGTAATGACATTTCTAGAAAAAAAACTTAACTCTGATAAATAAGACCAAAATATTCGGCATTTAAACTACTCATTTAGTAATTTTTCTATTGATACGGTAAAGGATTACCAAAAATTCTGGTTTTCTGAAGTATAATTATTATTACCCCATATTTAATTTAAAAAAATACAAAACTGATAAGTAAATTCAACCGAATGAACGTTTTTATATCACATTCTAAAGTATCATGGTAACATTACCAAATTATACCACATTTACCAGATATTATCACAAATTATAAAACCATATTTTATTGCGAATTTTATCGTAATTTTTCCGAAGTGCTTCGGTAAAGAAATTCGACTCTGAAGCCAGGCATATAGCCATTTTTACCATATGCTGTTAGTTTCGACCATACTTTCTCTCAGTGCTCAAATATACCGTATTATTTGCATGAAAATAATGATACTTGCAACAAAACACTTATTTCAAAACATTACGTTCTTCAAAATTAATTCGAAAACGTAACTTAGCGCCGAGATCTTTTAACGTAGACGTTTTTTGAAACTTTAGAAATGTATGTTAATCAATTTTTGTGTGAGGAAATAGATGATCCAACCGCAGAAACAATTGAAATTTCCAGTTACACAAGAAATGCCTCGCAGAACTGACCTATCCTCGATCAAACTTTAATAAAGCTATTACAAAAAATGATAGAAATTTAAATTCCAGTACAAGTAATTACAAAGATGAATAATGTATTTGACATCAAAAATTCAATATGTTTTCATTTTCAGTCAGGAGACACAAGGGATTTTACCCTTTTTCCTTCTAAGCTAAAGTAAAAAATTCAAATTTGGGGAAACATTGATTGCTTGCGGAGACAAAATTCCCTCACAAAGGAAACAATTCTGAGATATTATTGATTTGTACACCAGAAAAAAGATCAATCTTCGTCCTCGACCCGAATTGCGACAGTCCAAGGGAAATAAATGCTCGAAATCCCTAAATTCTACACACACATACTCCAAAGATTGGGGAAAACATAGTAGATATACAACGAATCGTAAATTACTATTGGATTGAGATTCTACATCGAAGACTGAACCGAAAGAAATAGCAAAGACAAATTATTCAATAGCTGTACTGAGATAAATTCCCTACAGAATAATACGAAAAGAGCATTACGTATACCACATTTATAGCCCTATACATTTATTCTTTAAAAAGTTACAAAAAAAGCAATATTAAAGTGGAAAAACAATAAAAAAATAAATAAATAAAGTAAAATATTCTTTAACCGCTGCTTTTCGTTTTGATCTGTTTTTGTTTGAAATCAAAAATGTGAAGAAAAAAAATTGAAATGCGTCTTTCTATTCATTTTGATATTTATATTTTATTTTCAATTCTCATCCAATAACTCAATGTGTCATTCAGTTTTAATGACATATGACAATATGGGACTCATATATAGCGGGCTTTTCTGTTAAAAATTGGAAAAATAAATCACTTCCTCATAAGCCTACACATCTGTATTTGTTTTTCATATTTTGTTTATTTACTTTCATTGATGTGCATTTCATTTTGATGTAATTTCATCGAACTTGACAGAAAAATAGAGAAGATAATAAAAACAACCTGTCGTTGGAATGTTCTTGCAAAATAATACTTGAAAAAAATGCCTGATTTCAAAAAAAAATATATAGGGAGACTTTTCTTATATATTGTTTTAAATTTATAGAGATGGTGTTTTACGATAACGCAATAATAACTTTAAAAATTTTAAAATGGCTTGAAAATCATAATAAGAAATGAAAGAATGAATTGTTTTTTGTACTTAATTTAAAATGAATGATTTTAAAAAGAGATTTGGTGGTAGACTTACAGTTCTTTAAACAATTATATGTGGCATTATATGTGGCATATTATATGTGGCATAGAAATTTATATTAACTAGACTGGAACACAACATTTATACATATTTGGTAGAAAAGTTGATCTGAGATGACTGTAAGCAACACATTGTCTGCCACAGTAGTTCGAAATATTTTCTAATAAATTTCAACCGATATTTATTGATGACCAACCCTTTGGGGGAAAAGCCTGGATTAATATAGAGACTTTTCACCGAAGCCATGAAGTTATCTAGAAAAATAGTTCTAGGAAATTCTCGACATGATGAAGCCACGCATTGTTTCCTATTAGAAATCAGAGCCATGAGAAATCAGAGCCAGCAGAAAAGACAAACACGTGGCTGAAAACATCCGATAGATAGAAATTAAAGTTCCAATAATTTTTAAAAAAAAAGTTTTTAATATGCAAGCTCAATTTGTTCAATTATATCTAAAATTCTAAACAGCATTCTTTTTAAAGTTTTAAATATTTTCAATATTTTTTATTTTTTAAAAAAATCTGCCATTGAAGATTTATGAACAAATTTTGAATATTTATAAACCAATGCAACAGCACAAAAGTTCTAAAGATTTAATGCATTTAAAAAAATTGCTTTCCAGACATCCTTAACATATGAAATTTCTAAGTTTTTGAATTCATAGAAGTCGTCATTTCATATTTTAAAAAAGCATACAACTTGAAAAGAAAGTTAAAAATTTATAATGTCTACTTGCCAAATCCTTTTACTTTAATTTTTTTTAATGTATCACTCGTCATAGATAAAATAAAGTTTAAATATTATTTATATCACGTATTGATCATTCTCAATATTGCAAACTACATAAAAAAATACTTAATATAATATTAAAAAATCGCAATATAATAACATCGTATTACAAAAAGCATAATACATCGAACTACAATGTTAAAAAATCGTGAAGACCGTCACCATCGCTATTTTGTGAGTTCAATTTAATATTACAGTTTGATTTGCTGCAAAAGAGCTGTAAACTATAAAACTATATAAAATGCATGGAAAACTATACAGGAATTATATTAAAATAAAAAACACAGGTGGCAGGAAATTAACTATTATAAAATACGATTCAATTATTAGTTCAAGAATTATTAAATGTTAAACTTGTAGTAAAAAAAACACGTTGGCTAATTTACTGTAGAGTTGAAAGTTGATGTGCTAAACCAATAGCAAAATTCGAAATGAAGTTCGAATAGTAAAATTAACGAGAGCTCTTTTGCTTCGAAATTCCAATTTTTTCGATAGTTGCTGCAGTTTTAAGTGCTTTTTTGAAATTTATTTCCTTAAACAGTAAATATTATGTCATTCGCGATTTTTATATTTTAAACTCGTGTTGGACTATCAAAAATAAAAAATAAAAATTGGAGGGAGAGATTGACAGATATGAATCTTCATTTTTATTTCTGAATTTTTAAAAATACTGAGACTGAAGAGAGATTAAAACTGTTTGTAATGCAAACTGTTACATGATGTAAAGTTATCATTATATATTGTATTGTTAGAAAGTAAAATTACTTATCAATTTATAATTACTTATCATTTAATAATTATCTATTAACAATTGTCAATTAATAATTACAAATTAACAATTGTCAATTAACATTATCAATTTACAATTATTAATTAATAATTGTTTATTAATTAATGTAACCGTATTGTATGATAATTGCATTTCTGCGAAAAGAATCATAATTCCGGTTAAGAAAACAAAAACTTACGGTATTTAATCCAACACTTTAATAATTGTTTTGTTAATATGGTAACTGCTTAACGGTAATTCTGGTTTTCAAAATTTTTCTTCTTATTATCATATGTTTATTAAGAAATACAAGTATCGCAAAATAAATTTAATCGAATAAATGGTATCATGACAAAATGAAAAACTTTTGCTACTTTTAGCGAATTTCATGACGGATTATAAAACGAAATTTTTTTGCTTATTTCACAAAATCGTAACCAAAGCGTTTTGGTATTTTCTGTTAGTTTTGATTTTACTTTTTTCTTTAGGGTATTATGTCGCATAAATTATAGATACGTTTATATAAAATTATATAAAATTATTTCTTTTATGAAAAAAAAACACTGATTATTAATAGTGACTGTGGGGTAATTGCGAACAAGTGGTCCCGCTTTGCTAATAATTAAATACTTGAAGAAAGTATGAAAGAAACAGATCATAATGAACAAATGATAAAACCACTAGTTTTTTGTGCATGTTTTGTTCAGTGTGAGACAGAAATGAAATTTTGATTTCATGCGTTCTAAAAACACAACAAGACAAGGACAATTCTCATTAAGAAATCAAATAAAAAAAAGGAACACTACAAATATCTTTTAATCTAATATATTAATTATTACAATCTGTAGCTGAAAACACAAAATAAATAATTCTTACACCACTTAATTGAAATGAAAAAAATTGAAGCATTTCCTTAACGCTAGTAAATTTCTTTAACAAATGCTATTAAAAAAACATTATTTTTTTAATGTTTTTAAAACTATTGTTCTTAAGAGTAATTAGCTGAAATATGCCTGTTTTTAAAACTCCCATTTTTATAGTTTCTTTTTAATTACAAACATAAAATATCTTTAATTATCCTTTCATTTCACAAATATTCATTTCCTAAAATCTTATTCAATTCATAAATTAACAAACATTTAAAAAAAATCAAGCAAAGAGACTTAGACAAATGTTCGACAAAAATTTTTTACAAAAATATCCATTTCTAACAAAATATTTTGAAAGAGAGTAAAAAATAAATTCCCATCTTTAAAAAAACAAAACACATAACATTTCACATTATATCTTTCAAAAAAAAAATTCCCCTTCACCACTGCATATTAACTAATTACTTCAGAAGCAATGTCTCCTTAAAATTTTCAACTTAACACAACGTCTCCCCTTCAACAGAAGATCAATTTACAATCACACGTCCTAGTAACCTGAATAATCCTAGAAATGCTATTGTTTGAAATCCAACTAGTCCCATCCCTTTTGGATCACGCTTCACTTGAAACGTCCTGTCCTGCATTGAGTTCTGTAGATGTATCCTTATTACGTGCTAAGGGTGATTCTTAATAAGCTTAGAGTGAGACAACCGAGGAACAGGGGGTATAAAATCTTAATTCCAATGGGAATTGGAAGCACTGTCTAATAATGATAAAGCGCAAAACCTTCGCTGTTACGGCCTTGCATTTAGATTTGACACAATGGACAACTGGATATGAATTTTGATAACGCATCAGTTGTAGAATGAAATATTCATAAGTGCAGATCCGTGATAGATATAAGCTTCTTGCCGTTTTACTGGATATTTTATTGGTGGATATTAATGAATCATCACTGATTTAGAAAACGATGGAAGTATGATTTTCGTTTAATGAATTGAATTATTTAGAAATTTGTAATCATAAAAATGTCAAACTATGAGCTGAATTCAATTCAACATTTTAAAACACTTGCAGGAAAACTCCACATTTTAAAAGAAAAGTTGGCGTGCTTATTAAATAAGTTGAGCATTTTATCTGGGAAGGGCTGTTTATTTGGATACTTTTATCGTATATATAAACACAATTTATTTATTTTGCAAATGCTAAACTAAACTCAGTGGCGCGACAGCACATAGAGGGCCAAGGCCTACTGTGCCCATATCAGTTTTCTTGACTTTGGGCTCTGGGTTAGGTGGTCAGCCGAACATGAAACCCCCGTGTTTAGCTCCCAAGTATGCTTGGTACTTATTTATCGACCCAAAGAAGGGACGAAAGGCTGAGTCAACCTTGCCCGGCCCGAGGATCGAACCCAGGACTTGTGGCACGGGAGGACTACCACTCAGCCACCGAGCGCCTTTTGCAAATGCTACACACTATTAAAAACAATAGCACCTATGCCATTAGTGCACGTGTTTCCCAGTATTTTTCAAATGGGCACTTGCACTTCAAGAAGAATATCACAGATACCCACACATGTGACCACTGACGTCAGCGCCAGCTCGTTGTTCATAAGCAAAAAGGCATGTTAAAGTTAAACTAAGTTTCCCCACATTAGCTAGAATGCTAATTAACGTGGAGTTAATTAAATACAACACCGTATCACACATAGAATTTAATCAAATATAATTCTTTCTCGGCTATGTCTTAGATTTATTATAGATTTATTATTTGTTTATGTATTCCATTGTAATCTTGATACATTTTTTGTGCACCTGGTAACCTCGATGCATAATTAGCTTATTTATATTCTACAGGTTTCGAGCCTGTCTCAGTGTTAAGTAAGAAATATATAATGAAAGAATTAAAATCTTTTAGAAAGAATATAGAATAGGTAACTTAAGAATATTGTTATTAGACCATGGCTTACTCGAGATAGAATGAAAAGAACAGTTGCTAACGTAATCAAATGCCACGTTTCAACAACCATTCAGGATCGAGATACCCAGTATTATGTCACTTGTAGGTATCCCTTTATACAATTAAAATTCAGTAGTGCAGGGTACACATCTAAATGTTCAACAGTCATAGGAAGACTTGAGTCACAAAAAAAAAGAAAAACACTGACAGTCATGTTTAGTTAAAACGTAGCAGGCCTTCCACTTGGTGCATGTGGGTAATGCTACATCTACTACAGCGCTGCCACATCTTCAGTGTTGATATATGTACCTATCTTATGAAACTTATCAGTTATTTAAGAAAAATTGGGAGCGTAAATTCCCAATTTTTCTATAATAACTGAAGAAATGCGGCTTTTAATAAAGTATTAATGATTTCGTAATGACAAAATTATAAGAATTTCAAAAAGAATAGTAATTAACTTAGTTTATTTTAGTTTTTTGGAACAAATATTGATTTTATTATAAATGTATGTAAACGAGTTCATTTGTTTCCAAATATGTTACCAATCAAATACTATATAGAATTTTAGGCTTTTAAGATTAAGGGATTCCAAAATAACTTTGAAAAAAAAATTCAAAAATTTCATTTATTTTCTTTATTCTCTACAACAATGTTGAACTGATTTTTCTGATAGTAGACTATATTATACCTAGAAAATATTAATTTAAACAACTGGGAAAGTAATGTGCATCCGAATACAAAAATTACCTTCAAGATTTATTCTTTAGTTAAAGAGATGTTTAAAAGTTTCATAGCTTGCCTACCGGACTGTATTGGGGTCGGGAAGCTGACTTCACATCAGAAAGGTCCTGGGTTTGAATCCCGGACAAGGCTTTCATTCTCTGCACCTTAGTATCGAGGCAACGTTAGCGTGCCTAATATGGTACCTTAGAAAGAGTAGCAATCTGTTCTACTGATACCCGAATGACAATTTTTAATCAAGTGGGCATTGGGAAAAAAATTTTCATACTTTTCAGGCCCCTTTTTGCAAAATTGAATGCAACGGAAAAATTGTTATTTGAAATCAAAAGCTTTAATCAGAAAAGTTTTTTTTTTAAATTTAAAAATATTGATATTTGTTCAAAAATAATTATTCCAACTGAATTATGAGAAAAACATTCAATGTTCCAAATAATTATTGAAGTTCCGCTCATCTCGGCTAGTCAATAAATTCCTCTCAAAACTCATCCATACAAAGTTATTCAGCCATATTCTCCGTATTGATACGATCAGAATTCTATGACTTTGAATAAATACTCGATATTTACTTTAAATGCTCTCCTCGGAGAAATAACTTATTCATCTGTCTTAAAATAACATTTCATCACGATAACTATTTCGAAAAATGTCCAGATTGCACTTGAATAGCTTCCTAGATTAGCTTTGAATGCTGAAGATAGACTTCGAAAAGGATTTTCTAATTAGAAAATGGAAATGATCTAAGATGGAGAAGGTACCCGTTATGAATATATTTCCTTCTAAAGCTTTTATAATGCCCTTAAGGGAAAATGTTCTCTTCGAATAATTTACAAAACATCATTTGTGTTATTCCAAATGATATAAAGAAACTTTCGTGATTAAAACTTTTGATTTGAAATCATATGTTTTCTTTGCATTCACATAAGTATTGTTAGAAAAAAGTGACTATAAAACAACAAATATTACCAACGTATCTATGTACTTTTAGTTGTTACATTAATATTTCTTTCCATGCAATTTTAATCTTTATATCTAACGACTTAAAAATGTAGTAAATCTTATAGATAAAAATTACAATACTAATTTATTTGTTTTTCGCATTTTATCAAAATAATATGACTTCCTATTTAAATAAGAAATATACGATTTTATTAAGATAACACCCGAGAAATAAACAAACATTTAATACAGTTTATATAAAAATAGAAAATTTGCAAATAAATCGAAGGCTATGTGAAAACCATTTATGATATCTTATGCATACGTCAATTAAGATCAAAATGCTTAAATCAACACTTGAAATATGGAATCGAACCTGGGTTTATTTCTCCCAACTCAGTCTGAAAATCATTTGTAAATATCCTATTCAAGAACAAAATTCTACTCTAAACCTTTAATAGTCAAGATCCAAATCTGTAAACTGAGAACTAATTCAGACAAAAACTGTTTTAAATACTATTTCCCTTTCTAATATTTTAACTAAAGTAACTTTACTATGGATTTTGATAGATAGGGTGTTGCTTGTCTAATTAAACTCTGGACAAACACTTGTTTTCCCTTTCTCCTTGGACAATCCAATCCAAACAAAGCAATATAGCAATCTAATCTAAACAATCCCAAATAAAGTTCCAATCTAAAACAGCAACCAGTTAAGATCCAAATCGTAGACTGACAATGAATTAAGCCAAAAAATTGTTTTAAATATTGTTTCCCCTTCCAATATTTTAACTAAAATGTTTTCTATGTGGATTTTAATAGGTTGCGTGTTGCTTGTTTAATTAATCTAGCAATCTAATCTAAACAGTCCCAAAATAAAGTTCCAATCTAAAACAGCAACCAGTTAAAATCCAAATTGTAGACTGACAACGAATTAAGCCAAAATTTGTTTCCCCTTCTAATATTTTAACTAAAGTATTTTTACTGTGGATTTCAATAGATTGCGTGTTGCTTGTTTAATATAACTCTGAACTAGAACTTGATATTCCTTTCCTCTAGAATAATCGAATCGAAACAAAATAAAATAACAATCTAATATAAGCAATCCCAAACAAAATTCCGATCCAACAGTTAAGATCAAATTCCGTAGAATGGTAACGAATTCAGCCAAAAATTGCTTTAAAAAATATTGTTCCTCCTTCTAACATTAAACTAAAATATTTTTACTGTGGATTTTAATAGATTGGGTGTTGCTTGCGTAATTAAATTCTGATTAAGAACTTATTATCTCCTACTGTTAGAACTCTTTTAAAAATTCAGTAATTTCACATTAAAAAAAAAAGCCATTATTTTTCTTTGAAATCTCTCACATAAGGAAAAATGCTTAATTCAAGCTGAGTTAAATGAAAAAAAATTCTTCGTTGTTCCAATTAGTTGAAAATCTATGTAATATCAAATTTTCATCTGTTTTTAAAACTGTTTCGCTTTGAAAAAAGCAAATAAACAAACTTATAAACAGTAAAAAATTCAGGATCTAATTACGATATACAGTATCGGCATTCTGAGTGCTCATCTGTAAAAAATTCGTTTCACCATAAAATCCTTTTTTTACCTAAAATACTATACCGTATTTTTACAGTAATATTTACTTAATTACAGCGATTTAGTGATTTTACTGTAATTACTGTAAAAATTACGGCGTATCGATTTTTTGCTCCTTAACATGTTCTTGTAAAAAGGGATTTTAGGTTAAAAATATCGACAACCTGGGTGCCGGTACATTTTTCCGGAATTTTATACAGTAGGGGACTAAACTTTATAGGTAGCAAAATATACTTTTTCAAATAAATTTTGTATTATTCAAATTCGTCGAAACTTTGTGGAAGAAATTCATCAACATTCTTTGTGTCATAAAAATATTATTACTCACAAATTCATCACTAAATTTGTTTTTGAGCAAATGAAACAACAGTAGAATTTTATGCTGTGGGGTCAATTTTACCTTAGAAATATCCTTGAAATTGTGGACAATTTTCGGCATTCTTCGTCAATGAGTGTATAAGAAAGCTATGAAGTTTTAAAGATTAGTTCGACGCATTTGCCCGTAACTTTATCTCAAAAATAATATAATTTCCTGAGAGTTACCTTAGCACATTTGGTGAATGTGTTGTCTGGGGACTGTCATAGAAATTGATGAGTGTTGCAGTAGTTCTAATTTAGTAATAGCAAAGATTTCAATTTACGGGGCAATCGGAGCCTATGTGATTATTGTTTGGCTCAAATGTGCTATGCATTTTACAATTATAATTGCAAAATTGAATGATGATTTCAAAATATCAGGTCAATTGGGCAATTCTATATATGGCCTATATTGGCTGAATAACGGCTTCAAAATATCGGGTGAATTCCGCAATTTTACATATGACCTATATTGGTTGAGTAACGGTTATAAAATATCGGGTCAATTAGACAATTTTAAATAGGGTCTATGTTGTCCGAATAACGGCTACAAAATGTTGGATTAATCGAATTATTCTGTATAGAATCCCACATTGACTGTATAACGGCTTCAAAATATCGGGTGAATTGTGCAATTTATATATATGACCCATATGGGCTGAGTAACGGCTATAAAATATCGAGCCAATCAGACAATTTTATGTAGGGCTTATTCCAGCTGAATAACGGTTATAAAATATCGGTTTTGTCTGACACTTGTACATCAAACCAACATAGATTGAATAACGGCTATGGAATATCGGGTTAATCGGAAAATTTAATGTAGGGTTTATATTGGCATAATAAATGCTATAAAACATCGGATGAGTCGGACACTTATATATCGAACCCACATAGGCTGAATAACTGTTATAAAATATTGGGTGAACTTAACATAGTATAGGATCAATCGCTAAAAAAGGGCAATAAAATATCGGGTGAATCCGACAATTCTATATTGGTCCAACATTGGCAAAGTAGTGGCACTTAAAACCTTTGTTTAAAACCTTTGTTACTGCTAGGATATATATATATATATATATATATATATATATATATATATATATATATATATATATATATATATATATATATATATATATATATATATATATATATATATATATATATATATATATATATATATATATATATATATATATATATATATATATATATATATATATATATATATATATATATATATATATATATATATATATATATATATATATATATATATAAGAGCAATATTGAAAAGATCGATTTCTGAACAAATTTATAGTTACAAATTTACACAGTTTTCATTTCCACCAAAAATAAACCCATCCACTATTTGATGCCAATAAATAATTATAAACTTGTTAAATTGCACATTTCTTTATATTTTCTTATTTTATTGATATTTTTCAACGAAATTTATAACTCCTAAATAAATGTCCCCAAAACAATTTAGAAACAGTTTCATAAGGCAAACAAAGCAATAAACACTATTTGAGCAAAATGATATATTATAATTTGTTGCAACGCGTTCTGCTTTAAATTATACTAAACATGAATTATAGAACATTTACCCTTTAGAGAAGAAAATTAAGGCAACGCTTATGTGAATTGTTTTATTGTAATGGTGCTCCAAGACAACCGACGAAATAAATTCTCCCAAGGCAAACAACATCTCCCTCTAAGCAGACACCGAGATAAATTTCATAGTCTTAAAAACCTGAGCAGAATTCTATTTAACCTTCTGAAGCGAGCTCGAATAGAATTACCGTCTACAGCTTGTTCGTGAGTCGAAAGACTTATAACAAAGCTGTAGACTTGCAAAGCAGCGTCCATAAATAACGGAAAAAGAGTGCTAGGAGCGAACCAGGAAAAAGAAAGCACTGCAACTTCCACTATCACACGGCACATTCCACCGTGGATTTCAGAGACGATGGAGGGGGTGGAGATTGAAACAATCCCCCTGCCCATCACCCTCATTCGCAATACCATCCTTAGGACAAGGATGTAAATTTATGGCTCATAAAATGGGTTGACTTTGCACAAGCGGCCTCTAGAATAGAAATCAATACAAGAAGAAACCTTGAAGAAATGCAAGTATAAGAAGCGCTTAAAAGAATAAGTTAAAGGAAAAATGGATGGAAGAAATAGAATAGAACGAAAAAAAATGGCTAAGACAGAGCAGTTTTAGGTAATCTTTCACCTTCTTGCAATATATGATCGAAGCAGTAAGATTGATGCCGACAACCAAACGATCGTTCTTTGTCTTAAAATAAGAAGGAGGACCTTTTTTTTTATTTCTTGAAAAAACCGTTAATGGTATTTTTCAACTACAATTTTAACGCCTAACTCGGAAAATGGCAATGGGAATTTAAATTCAAATCTGAGAATAGAAATAACATATCGAAAATGCGTCAAAAGACCTTCTATAAAGGGAATTTGTGGAAAAAAAAAGTTTTTTTTAATGTACTACATGTAATATCTATACAGGAGCCGTTTTTTCTTAACACAGATTCTTTGTAAAAGTTTGCGTTTTCAACAATGTCTTCAAGATAAGGTTGAGTAAATTTTGTAGTATTTTTATAGCTTATTTTATTTAATAAACAGCATTGAACAGTCGACCCAATTCTGAGTTTACTACTATCAGGTTCCACCTCCATATCCTCATGAATTTAAGCCCAACCCAAAAATCTAGGAAACTGCTCAATTAAGTATTGGGTCAGACATGGAGGACTTTTTGATTGGAACGAGCCCGTATCTGCATTATAAGAAGAGGAAAAAACACGAAAACCTCTTACTGTTATCCCGACGGTATGGGGATTCTAACACGTGATTCGTCTACCATTGAGGGTATTTTACGTTAGCACTGTGGTCGGAGCGAGCCGGGAGCAGAATTTGTATAAACAATTCATGGCTGGGATTCGAACCTTAGTCACCTCATTGAGAGATAACAGTTCTATCCCCTGAGCAACCGCGGCTCTTTATTTACCTATTTTATTTTATAACCGGTTTTGAACAGCTGACCCAATTCTGAGTTTACAGCTATGAATGTTCTACCATTCCATGGTCTGTAATTTTGAACCCAACCCAGAAGAAAAGGGAACACTTAGATCAAGCATTAGTATAAACTAGATTTCATGAAGAACTTTTTGATAAAACTAATTCACATTTCCGTTACAAGGTGAGGAACACCACGAAAACCACCCACGGTTAGCCCGATGGCAAGGGGACTATATCCCATGATCCGTCTATCTTTGGGAACATTTTACTTCAACATTGTGGTCGGTGGTAGGGGAATAAGGGGAGCAATGAGGAGAAAACTTCGTAATTACGGTAAAATTTCAATAGGTTATTTCATTTTCTACATTTATTTATTCCACAAAATTGCAGCAGAAAAGATTTGTTTGTTTCATACATGTTTTTATCTCCCTTCTCTCGCTTATTATCCTACTGGTTTTCACACTTTTTTCTTTCTTATGGCTACTTGTTTGCCTCATGACTTTCCTGCAGTCATTTTGTGTTTAAACCCTGAGAACTGTTCTTGTTTATAGAACGGAAAACATAAAATGTCAATTTCTATATATTTATATACGTTTTATTTACGTTGTTATTTATATTACCCAGTGATCTTAAGTATATTTGAGTACTTTGAAACTTTAACTAAAATATATGTTGATTGTAAGAAAAAAAGATTCAAGAAAAATTTTAAAAAACACGCAATATAATCAAAGTGTGTACCGTTACTAAAATGCTTCCAAATAAACCTGTGGGCTTAGAAAACGTCTTAAAATATTAATAACTTTTAAAGCATATTTTTATTACTTTATTTACTAATAGAGAAGTGTTATAATTGTAAAGTTTACTCATATTTAAATCATTCTAAACTATTTAATACTAAATTAGAAAATACAAAATTTTATCTAAATTGGTCAAATAGATCTCAAAGAATGGAAAATTAAAAATTCGATTATTTAATAAAACGATATTTCTCATAAATTTTCAGTTTATGTCATTTAAAATTTTGGTTTTATGTTTCAAAATTACATTATTTAAAATTATAAAAAATATATAAATAACATTATAATTGAGCAAGATTGAATTTATAAACCGATTTGAGAATCCAGTAGAAATTTTATTGTACTCATACTAAATCAAATTAATTTACTATTACGCAAATTAGTTTAGTGAAGTGCGTTTAGGAACGTGCATTTAATGAATAATGATTGTATGCAAGTATTAAATGATTAAATCATTAATAAAATAAATTAATACATAAATGAATCAAAAACTAATGAAAGACATAACTTCATAGAAATTTAATTTCGTGTTTCAACGAATAAATTTATTTAAATATGTCATGCAAAAAATTTTAAAATTAGTTAAATAAAGAACTTATGGTTTAATGAATTATTTTACTAAGCATAATTTAATTACTCATTTTATTAGATACACGTTAAAGTGTTAAATAGATGAATAAATTACATTTTCTGTTACTAGTAGGATATTGAATCTCATCGTATCGGTAAACAACTTGAAAGCAAATGCATTAAAATAATTATTTTACTATGGTAAGTTTTCAGCAAATAACCGTGATAATAATTTTCCGAATTCAAAAGATATGCTTGTAACGCAAATTAAATTAAACTAAAAAGAGCTTTAAGCACGACAGAGATAAATATGATATGGAAAATGATTTAAATATGTAAATGTATGTCAAATTCATTTGTACTTATTCCCTGTCAATGTTAAGATATGAATGGAGCGTCAAATGATATATCAATACTGTTTTAATTTTTGAAAGGCACTTAGATATGAATCTTCAAGTTTGTGAACCATTTCATTCTACTTTAATTCAATTCTGAATGAAATATAAATAAATAAAATAGTTTTCTCTCTCTATTTTGTTGAAAACATTTCCCGATGAATAAATAAACATAGATGAAAGGATGAAAATTTTAATTAAATGAAGGAGAGTGACAAGTAAATAGAAGGATGAAAATACATACTGCCAAGAAAATCTTATTGAAAAAAATTTATTTTAATAAAATGCAAGAGAATATCAAAATGGGTAGATGCACAGTTAAAGTATACTAAAAATATGATGGCGAAAACTACCAGAATGAGCTGAAATTTAGCCTGCTTCTGACTATATAAGAACATCAAAAAGGTTGGTAATTTTTACCAAAGCACTTTGGTAATGATTCTGTGAAAAGTAACAATAAAATATGGTTTTATAATATGTGATAAAATCTGGCAATTGTGCTAAAAGTTGGTCATGGTGGCATAAAATCCATTTATTCGATTTAATTTATTTTTCAATTTTGCATTTTTTACTAAATGTGAGATAAGAACTATAATTTTGATCACCAGAATTTCCGGTAAGCCTTTACCATATAAACTGAAAATATACCAGATAAGTGATTTAAATATCGTATATTTTGGTTTCATTAAACAGAATTTTTTTAAACACGAAATATCATTAAATATCACGAAATCACATTATTATCACAAAATATCATTATATATCATAATATATAAAATTTATGCATACATGATAATGTGCCATATTCTGGGTGATATTCTGGGCTAAATCAATATCGTATTAAATTTTTATAGTTAATGCTTTACTCTATGTGTAATACAGTAATAGCTGCAAATTATACATCAAATAATAACACTGCAAATAATAACAGAAACTTTACAAGTGAAATAATTTTTCTATGAAATCTTTGTACAATGTCAGATATTTTCGAATATGTTGAACTAAATTATCATATTTTCTAAAACCTTAATGTGTTGTTAAGGGGAACAATAACCTCGAACTTCGTAACTTTGATTACATGATGCTTTGTTACGATTTGAATCGAAAAACTATCTATTTTAATGCATGATAGGGTTGCAGGAATTCGCATCATTAATATAGGTTCAAATTAAACTGTTGTTGTTAAGAAGCTCTTACCTTCGGTTCTACGAAACGGATCCAAAGGAATATTTGTTATTTAAAACATAGAGCTGAGGTTTCCCGAAATAATTACAAATCTATCTATCTATATCTTCGATCTATCTATATATATATATGGGGGATTCTTTCTAAACATGACAATTCGGACTAAAACATTTCTTCAAATTTAAAGTCTTCAAAATAATCTAAACTTTTTTTGTATACTTCTTTAGTTACACTTATTTATATCTTACAGGCAGCAGTGTAGTTTATTGACATTTTCTAGCGAGAAAAAATAAAATAGAAATTCACCAAATCTTGAATCTAATTTTTGAAATAGATTTTGATTAAATTGGTTCTTTATTCATGCAACAAGACATGTTCATATAGGAGGGCATCTAATCAATCTATTAACATAAGATATTGATTGCTGGCACTATCTATTTTGGTTATAAACCACTAAATAAAAGTAGCCAGAAAAATGACAGATTTTCTTGGGACAAACAAATTATTGGCAGGAAAAATTATTTTAAACGAAGTTCTTGAAAATAATACCCTCTGCGTATATTCTAGCAATGCTTACACCGGTTGAGATAAAAAAAAAATTAGATATTGAAACATTTATGGGACATACCAGGAAAATGACATTTTGAAGTTCAATTAAATTTTTTAACAACGCAAAACAGTCAATGCCAGTGCAAAGTCATTTTAAAATGCTAACAGCAATATATCTATTCATTTTTTAAAAAAAAGTTCTTTTAGTAATATAGCATTAGATCTTGGAGCAAGAGACAGTGAATTGTCATATATATATATATATATATATATATATATATATATATATATATATATATATATATATATATATATATATATATATATATATATATATATATATATATATATATATATATATATATATATATATATATATATATATATTTATATATATGATTATTTCGAGCAAGAAAAAAAGTAGCTGAAAGATGACGAAAGAGAAACCACGAAATAATTATCCTTTCAATTCAAAAACGAAACATTAAAAAATGAGTAATTGATTTGATTTGTAGAAAATAGTGCAACAAATATTTTAATAATGTACACGAAATTTTTACACAAAATGGGAAAATTAAAACCAATCAAAATTGCATACATTGTTTTTTATAAAATGTGCAAAGTGTTAAGTGAGACAAACCATAATTTGAAACAAGAGCCATTTCCACACTCACATAATTTTCTTATTTGAAAATATTCATACACTATTAAACATATTAAAAGAGTTTTGTTAATAATTACTCCTTTAATTGAAAGTTAATCCCTTTTATTTATAAAAAGTTCATTTTTTCAAACTAATTCATTCTTTCTAAATAAATTAGCAAATTGAATATCAATTAAGTATTGAAAAAAAAAACATGTTGATTATTGTCAGATATTTATTTGTTTCAAAAAAATCTAACGTTAAATATAACATAAATTGGCAAATTTAATGAAAATTAATTAAATGAAAATAAAATCAACTTTTTTAGTAATGAGAACAATTCAAACAAGCATTTGCGTTTTTCTATTCTATGGATTAAAAACTTAATTAAATTACTTAGGCGCTCAAAATCCCGGCACTTTTACAGTTCTGAAAATAAAAACTTCCCTCATTATGGCAATGAGGAAAAATTATGAATTAACCTAATTCCTTTCTAATTGACCTCTCCTTTTTTTTAATTCACTTATAATTGAAAAAATTTATTCTTTATAAGCCAAATTTACGCAAAGTTGAAGATTTGTTTGCCCCTTTGAAAGAAATATTCAGTTTTTTGCTTTGGCTTCATAATTTCAAATTTTTAAATATATTAATGCATATATTGTTATTTTAATTAAATAAAGTGATTTTTGAAAGTAATTTATGAATTTTGTATGAATAAAAATTATATATATATATATATATATATATATATATATATATATATATATATATATATATATATATATATATATATATATATATATATATATATATATATATATATATATATATATATATATATATACAGGGTGATCCTAAAATATATGTCAAAAATGTAAAGGCATGTAGAGGGAACATAAATAAGCATATTTCGGATAGGAATGTGTGTGCGGTAATGGCACATTAAAGAACTAGCTTGTAAAGCAGTATGAATCAAAGGAAACTGAAAAGACAAGTAAAGACAAAAGAAAATTCGATTCCCTACCGGCTCAAGGCGGCATTACCGCGCATACAATCCTATATGAAATATGCTTATTTAGGTCCCCTCTACATGCCTTTACATTTTTGACGTATATTTTAGGACCACCCAGTATATATATATATATATATATATATATATATATATATATATATATATATATATATATATATATATATATTCTAAAGCAGTCTAAAAGAACTATTTTAACTACTCATATCCTGCGCAGTTTCGAACGAATCTTTCTCAAATTTTAAAGCAAAAATTTTACAATTAATTTTAAATTGCTCTCAAAATTTTGTTGATTTTTATTGAATATTTTTAAAGTTATAGTAAAACTCGTAAGAAAAAAAATAATTTTTATGAAAATGTCCATATTACCACAAATATTTAAGCTAGACTTACGAAATTTTATTCAGTTATTGCATTTAATAATCAAAATACCTGCCACAAATTAGATATCTATAGCTGCAATTTTTGGCATAGGTTGTTCAAAAACATTATTTTCAATTTGTAATTCATTGTCGGTCTCTCAAATCTCTTAAAGCTTCAAATTTCACTGATATGTATGAGAAATCACATGATCTAAATAAACACTTTTGAAGTTATGAAATAATTCTTATAGTATTTCTGGAAAAATGTGAAAAAATGTATTAGTATAGAAACCCTTCCATTATTTTGTCCATCCCTGGTAAATATTCTTAATTGTTTCTATGAATTATAAACTTTATTAAATCACAAATAAGTAAAAAAAATATTTTTGCTTACTTACAAAAGTCCTCCCATCTACAAATTTTTAACTAAAAATTTCTAGATTCTAAATAAATTTTAGGCTACACCACTGATTGCTTATTCCTTACACATTTTATAATGTATGGATTAGAAATAAATGTTAATTATGTTATTACACACAATTATAATTAATAATAATTTATTTTCCTTTTTTTGCACAAAAAAT
Source organism: Parasteatoda tepidariorum (assembly GCF_982258835.1). NCBI lineage: Eukaryota > Metazoa > Arthropoda > Arachnida > Araneae > Theridiidae > Parasteatoda > Parasteatoda tepidariorum. The sequence goes on from NC_141761.1 coordinate 57,628,889, forward strand.
GTCCCTTTTATACTTTGTACAAAGAGTAACTTCCATAGTGTGCTAAGATTGAGTAAAGTTGCTACAACACGATATTTATAAGGTCGTTTTATAAATTTCCCAAATATTCAGTCTTAGTTTAATTTTGTTAGGATGGTATTCAAATATTGAATGTTATTAAATATTGAATATTATTAAATATTTAGAAATTACTTTTAAAAGGATGCAATTTAAAACAGTCTTAGAATTCTTTAAGATAGTTCATTAACCACTAATAGATCTAAATTAATTAAAAATTATTTTTAGTACTTAATTTTTACATAGCTCATGAATTTAAAATACATCTTCCCATTAGATAAACCTCTTTCATTTGAAATCAAACAAATCTTTCGTAATATTTGTTCCAAATTAAATTTGATATTTAAATCTATTATTCAAGGATTATTTTAAATCTTTTACAATTAACGGCAGCATAAATTATTTTAATATTCTTCTAAAATATATCCCGAAAGTTAAATATATAAAAGTAATTTCATCCATGCTTCAAAATATTCCCTCTGCTTTCACATACTGTTTCAAGTTATTATTAAGTGCATACTTAAACAGCCCAAGAGCTTAGTTGCAGAGATAACGCTGTTTTATATCCTAATTATTATGAACGGGGAAATGATATTAAAATTTTGCTCCAAATTATTTTGTTTTCATGAATGGCTTGGCGTTTTCTGAGTGGTACACTGCCAAAGAAATGGTGTTAATTATTACCAGACAAGTAAATTTACGTTAAATATGGCCTTCGTCTATTATGACGTGTTACAATTCCTCTAAAAAGTTGCGCCAAATAAATCACCGGAGATGAAGTAATTAAAGGCTTCTAACAAAAGAGAGTAATTTTTCAAGAAGTTTTAGGATGTTAATTACTTTTGCTTGCTTGTAAGTAGAAACGCTGCTAATTACGTATTCCCTTTGATGGCGATGCCATTATAGCAAATATTTTAAGAAATTATTTTACTCCGATGTCTGGGGTTTAAAGTTTATTCTAGAAATGCAATGGGAAATATGTAAGACCCCGTTGAAAGCAATATGGGGAATTATTAATTTCATTCACACTTCTGTTGCTAATCTTTGAGAATTCACCTTTAATAATGGGATGTTTTTTACCTGTTCTAGAGTAAAGGTTTTAATTAAAATATGCAAAAATTTTGCAAGGATTTTCGAAAAATAAGAGGCTTATAATTAAATAGAATCTTACTATTATGGTCTACTCGACCAAATATGTAGGTTAATTCAGTGGCTATAGCGCAAAGCCATGCTAGGCATTTCGTTATCAGAGATAATTAGAAACATTTTGAATAGAAACAGGATATTTCTTACTGAACTAAAAATACAGTGTTTAAAGCGTGAGTTTCGTTGCCTGTTTTTAAAATCATTATAATAATAACAATTTGTAAAAAAAAATAATGCTTGTTAAAATTATATATAACATTAATTAACAGGGAAGATTAAAACAAGGTAAATTGTATACGTATTAGTTATTTAATATTAATTAACGTCTTCCAGGAAGAAAAGCTCTAATTATCTTCATTAAAAGTAACTCCTAAAATACAATTCCATATATTTATTTGGCACATAACTAAAATGCGTATTAATTAGTTCTTTGTTTAGAAAATACAATAATAAAAAAAGCATGTTCATGTTGAAAATAAGCATCCATTTACTTATTCATTTACAAGAAAATCTGCATAATTTGCATGTGGAAAAATTATAGATAATATCTTAAATGAATAGAGTTGGGAAACAATTTTTTTTTCTCTTCTGTTTCATGAGATTTAATTTCATATTCGCAATCAGTTCTTCTCTCTGACCTACTATTTTTTAAATAATATATTTAGACAATTTTTTTTGTCGAAATGTACAACTTTTAAAACGTTATACACAGGAGGGTGTGGCATAAACGTTGCGACAAACATCTAAGGGTGTTAGGGCACATCATCATGATTAAACAATTGCATAGAAAATTATGCTCGGAAATGTCGTCAAAAGCCGCTGAGGGCGCTTCTCTACTATGAATTTTCTGTATGCTTCTAAACAGGCCATAATCGGGAAACGCCTCTAACTACGTACGGTGATATTTCTGGGCATGGCTTCCTTTGCAAATTTCATCCTCATAATGTGCTCTCATGATGTGCCGCAACTTTGTTTATATATGACGTTTTTGAACTTGAATATTTCGACAGAAAAAAAAATACGTTTTAGCTTAGAATACCATGGGTAGATGGCAGCACCACGTATTCGATACGGATATAAATAGTACGGATTCGATACGGATATAAATAGTACGGACGCTAAAAATTGCACTTAAAATGCTAAATGTTGATCACGTATGGTGTAGCAAAAAAACGCAAGTATTTCTTTTACGTGACTTTTGCTATTAAAAAAAAATGCCGCAATTTTTGATGTTCAGTAAAATTAAAATTTTATAATCATAGGATTTGTCACAGGTAAAAAACAGTAAAGTGATTTTTTCGATACAATTTAAAATAAGAGCTGCTATTTTAGGAAGCGTGCTCATTAATTTTTAAAATAAAATTAGTTTGAAAATCAGACATACAAACGAAGAGCAGAGAGAATATGAGGAGGAATTTGAGTTAAGCTTAACAGAAAAGAAGTGGATTTAATATAATTGAAATGTATTTAAAAATTGAAAGATAAACTTATTCTAACACAACTTAAAATGCATTTCGTAATAACGCACTTTTCTTGTTTTTTTATATGTGTGGCAGCGTGCAAGAGTTTAAAAATCTCACGTTATTTCATTATCGTTTGTAAACAATCTTCAAAGTACGCCAAAAGTTGTGTTTTTGGAAGGAATAATAATTCCTAATTGATGTGAAAACGCCGTGCGTTTTGTGTAAGCAATCTTTAGAATTAATGCTAAGATTTAACTATATCCTTCAAAGTGTATATGAATTCTTTATTTGGTGTCAACAAAAAATGTTCCTTCAAATAATAATAAATTGCAAATTTATTTTTTATTCAAAAATGATTAACGTACTGGTTAGAAGTCAACTCATTAATGCATTTGCAAAATTTTCATAGATTTGCTTGAAATTTCTTTCATAAGTTTTGAAATACAACAAGAAATTTTTATTTTATTAAATAAAGAACATCAACGATTAAATTTTCTTACTTCTTTTCACAAACTTTCTGTTACTTAAAAAGAAAAAAGATTTATGAGAATCCATTTCAAAGCAACCAACACTTAAAATAATTCATGTTTAAATTTTGAACAAAAGTTTTAAGCTCAACACTAAATTTTTCAAAGTATAATAACCTTATTTATATACAAATTGAAAAATTTTTTTTATAAAAATGTAAGTTCTAGTTAACAATTCTTTTCAATATGCTCAGTTTAGAATAGAATTTCAAAGTAAACTCTTCAGAATTAACTTCTATCAATAATTCAAGTTCTTGAAATTTAAGTTTTATAAGAGTGTGGATAAGATCAAACGAATGATTACTTCATTGATAAAATAAAGAAAATATCTCATTAAACTGTTTAAACCTAACTTTTAAGTTTCTCAAAAGCAAAAAATAAAGCAAAATAGTTTTGAACTTTACCAAAAATATGGTGAAATTAAAGATAGATTGGAAAAATCGATTCTAAATAAGATTAGGGATTTCTAAAATAGTCAAAGAGTTCTAATTGAAATAACTGTTTTTTTCTTGTATCTTTCTACCTTAGTTTTATGTTGGCAAGCTTTAAATGAAACTTTTTGATAGAATGCTGGAAATTGGAAAGACGTTATTTTTTTTTATTTCTTGGTGGTTGTTATTTTCCCTCGAGGCAAGTGAGCTTTTCTTGGTTAAAATAATTTTTATCTGGGACTTTAATTCATTTCTTTTGAAACTAAGGTTTAATAAAAGAAGTAAGAAACTCTATAGAAGATAATTGACAAAATAAGATTTTTTAAATGAATGCCTTACAAAATAAGAAATTACTAATTTACTTGCATTTTTGAGAGTTATTGAAAAATATTTAAAACATTACATTTTAATATTTGATTCTTGGGAGTTATTGGAGGCTAAAATTTTTAATTAAAATTTTTTATTTCTAGCTATTGGAATTAAATTCTGACAAAATAATCTCTGCTCTTTTTTTTGCTGCTTCATTTATCAATGTAATGTATTATACAATTACACGGGGTAAAAAATTCTGTTAAATTTACCATGCAGTGTGTAAAAAACAATCAAACATAATTCTGGTTAATATATCCAACATATACGGTATTTAAACTATTCAATTTATAATTCTTCTGATCAAATAGTACCAGTTAAGTGAAAAATGTTTCTTCATTTATCGCTCTAATTACCACACACTTATTAAAAAATACAAAAAAGTCAATTTAATCGAAAAAAATGGTTTTTATGCCATTCTCTAAGGTTTCATGAAAAAATACCATATTTTAACGCATTTTTCCATATTTTATAGCATGTATTATAAAACCATATTTTAATGTTAATTTTACCAAAACTATTACCAAAGCGTTTCGCTAAAAATTACCTAGCCTTTTTGATGTTTGAAGCCAGAAATATAGTAAATTTTACCATTTACTAGTAATTTCGACAATATTTTTTTCGCAGTGTATGATCTGGCATAAGGTGCAAGTAGTATACTTTACAAATGCAGTTTTTATGATAACTAACAAACCTAATTAGACATTTTTATTTTAATTGAAACGTTGAATGCGATTGGAAAATATTTCAAAAAATATAAATTTAAGATTAATTAACTAATGTAAATTTTTCAATTCGGAATTTTTGTTTCCTCTTATTTACATCATAGATAATTGATATGCAACACTGAAACTTCGCTTATTAATGTAGTGTATTACGTAGTTCTATGTCATACAAATGTTTAAAAATTTATATCTAAGCAAATGCTCTCTATGTAAACATTAGAAAAAAATCAGACTGAACCTAAAATTCAAAATTAGCACGAGTTTAGTAGCTTAATGTAATTCCCAACCTTCCTCTCTGAGGTTAAAATGTCCCACAGTGAACTGATCGTAAAGATCCGGTTCCCAGCAGAGCACCGAAGTCAAGCGTCACTGGCTGCCGTCAGTAAGCGGGAGGTTGATCACTTTAATCAGCCTACGCAGGGACCGAGGGTGGGCGGTATCGGTCCTCGTTAAACTGTTCTACCGTAAGGTACTCGACTTCACTCTCAGGTCGTCAGGCTACTAAAGCGGAGGAGCCATCCACTCTGCAGAAGAACGAAATTGTGGTGACATGTGATGATTTGAAGACCACATTGTGGTGAATTGTGGTCTTCAAATCATCCTCGGGGATGTTTCCCAGACCGTCGCCAATAGCCCATTGCGCAGCTCTAGTGCGACGTAAATAAAATACCTACCAACCTACATACCCACCTGAGGTTAAAACATCTCCTATTATCAATGGTATTTCGGAAGACTTTGACAATCGTTTCTTGATTCACTTAAATATGAATTTATAACTGTTAAAAAACATTCGTTCTTTATTTTAATTTTGACAAAATTTCTAAATTTATTAAAGGTAGGAATAAGGTAACATCACGTACATGAAATAATCTCAACTAAAAGTGAACGTGAATCAATTTTCCATAAGCGATACTAACAAGTTGAAATAGTATTTTTAATAGTATAGTATTACATATATATAATATATAATATATATATATATATATATATATATATATATATATATATATATATATATATATATATATATATATATATATATATATATATATATATATATATATATATATATATATATATATATATAATGGAAAAAATTACAGGAAAATGAGAAGAGAAGAAGAAAATTATTAAAATGAAATAGAATAAAACAACATAATTTAAAAAATACATACCAATTTTTTTTCTTATGAATTTAAATAAAACTTATTAATTTTCTTTCTTCTTTTTCATTTTTCTCTCTTTTTATCTTTTTTGTATTTATTTACTACTTTTCAAATTCAAAAGAAAATTTTAAAAATTTTTTTGTTATTAAGCAATAAGAACTAGTATCAGGAGAAAAGAATTATTTATAAAGAACGGTAAGGAAAAAAAACCCAGTTGAGTATACGCTAAATCTAAATAATTACAAACCCTCTTCTGAAAACCATATTTCGATTTCTTTGAAAAGCAGTGCGACGAATATAGCATTCGACATTGTTACTGATAAAAAAAAGAAGTTGAATATTTTGTTTCAGGTATCTAAAAAGAGAATGAAATAAGTTTCCTTTTGATTCATTGTTCGAATCGATAGAGGAAAATTTCATTTAAGAGTTTTAGATGCTGCTTTTTGGTTTAACGTTTTATATGATCAAATGCTCAACTCTGCATATTTATCTTCTTCTTTTTTTTTTTTTTTTTTTTTGATAAAAATTGAAATTTTACGTATAGAAAAAAATAAAAAAAACAATAAAAAAGAAGAAATATATTTCACAACAAAGTATTCAGAGAATGTGGAACCTGTTAGCTCAAAACTAAAGTTTTCATAGTCTATGAGCATCAAATGGCAGATGTGCTACGATAGGATGCAGTGAAATTTTAATATGAAGAATTTGTACGAAGTTAAATAAATTGAAAATGATTATAATGTCCCAACAGGAGCTTTGTTAAACATTATAAACACTTAACTAATCAAATTATATTCAATTTTAGAAATGTTTACCAACTAGCAATTGTTAAAATTAAAAAATCTGTCTGTCAAATATTGTTATAGGTTTATGAAAAAACCTTTTTTATATGAACATAATAAAATTAAATATCATTTACGACCAGACTTGTAACAAGCTGCAATAATTACGCTTGTACTTGTACAAGCTGCAATAATTAATAATTTAATTTTACACAACTTGGCTGTCAGATATTGTTAAACGCTCGTAAACAAATGTTCTCAATTATCATAATAATATCGTTTAATAATAAAAAGTTATTAAAAAGTTGTTTATTCAATAGGCACATTCCAATACATCCAAAAAAATAAGTTATATAAATCAGATTTGTTAAAATTGTTTTTTCCCTGTCAAAATTAGATTTAACAGTTACATACTTTACGAATGTTAAAGTTTGCAATTGTTTTTTTTTGTCATATTTAATATAAGTTTACAAAAACAATTTACAGTTTTATTATTTTCACACATTTTATGTCATATATTAAACTTTTTATACCGCAATATTTTTTTTCGTTTGAGAAAAATAACTCTTTATTTAAGTAGTTGGATTACGAGAGCCCCTAACTTATTTGAGATAAAAACGTATTGAGATTTAACGTATTTGAGATAAAAATAAAGTTAAATATTTATTATTATGTTTTTCTGAACTATGAACATATTATTGTTACAAAATTCTTGAATAAAATAATATTCTACTTTTATAATATCGACGCTTTTAAAAGAAAATATCCTAGATCACACGCTTTAAAAATGAAATATTCTACTGTTAGAAATGGATACTCAAATTTCACGAAACTTTCTTCGTCTTTGACGAAACCGTTCAGTGGAATATGCTCCGAGTAAAAATTTCGTCAAAATGACGAAATAACTATTATCATTTCTTCGAGGAAATAAACTTCGCCAAAATAAAAGAAATATTTCGTCGTTCTATTTCGTTTTTCAAAAACAAATAATAAAATAAACCTCGCATTGTCTGATGTATTTATTTTTCTAATAACCACTTTATCGTGGGTGCCATGTAGGTGTATCAACGTCATCCCAACAACACAAGAAGGATAGACATAGCAGAGATACTACTCCCATGCCTAAAGCAGGATTCAAACCTAGGATCTTCCTGGTACGAGGCCCGCTCTCTGACCACCATATTGTCTGATTAGCTTGTGTCGTCAATTTATTTTCGATCGTGTAGTCTTCATTCTAGTTTCATCATTCCAGTTAACAATCTCCTACAATGCTTTACAATGAGGTTCCGGATAGAGAAAACATTTTCGTCATAGATTTGAGAGTTTGCGTTTTGTCACAAATCACGTGATTTCGTGACGAAATGATTCTCAAAATTAACGAGATACAGCTCAAGGGTTACTGAATCGTCAAAAGGGAAAGATTTATTTCTGAGAGTGTATTTCCTATGCTTTTAAAAGAAAATGTCCTAGTTTTCAAGCCTTTAAAATAAATTATTCTAGTTAACAAGATATCTAAGTTAACAGGTTTTTGTCACTTATTCTGTAAATCCTACTTTTTGTCTAATAGAATATTTTTATACATTTTATCTGAGTTAATATTTTCATTCATTACTCGTTTATAATATTTTCCTGTAGTTTTTAAGAAACTATTGATTAATCAGTATAGTTAAAATCAGGAATTCCTATTACTTTAAAAGGAGTTTTTCTTTATCGTAAGTGAAAGGTTTTAAAATAATTTGAAAAGGGAATTTTCATTAGAAAATTATAGTGTGACACAACTTTGGGTAATTTACTAAACAGTTTAATACTATTACACAAAAATTCTTTTATGTATTTCTTTTTTTCATTAATTTTTAAATCAATATTTTTGCAATGTCCCATGCAGTTATCAATTTAGTTATAATTGATGATCTTTACAAATACAAACATTATTAAAAAAAATTGTGGAAAGATATTTTTCTAAAAATTAAAAAAAAGGAAAAAAAATGTAAAAAAAGTACTATTTCCATCAAATGTAAATACATTTTATTATAACAACACTAAATTCATATTTTTTCTACGCTTGTTTGTGTTGTTCACTAAAAGTTTTACGTTATAAATAACTTCTGTTTTGAAAAAAATACATAAATATATCCTTATTTTTCTTTATAACTATTTGATGAAAACAATTTCCTTTGAATTTTTCATGAACTATAGATTTTGGATATAACAAGTATTGTTAAAAGCAAGTTAGACATAGAAACATTTTTGTCCAAAAAAGCATTACTAAAAAAAGCAAATCCCCTTTATCGAAAGCTAAAGATGAGAAAAGAAATTTCAAAAGCAATCTTTTTGTTTTTCATTACGAAAATCCACACCCATAAATGGTTCTCAAGAGATGTTAGTTCTTCTGACTTAGACCAAACTTTCGATGAGGGTTGGCATACAGCATTTAGTATCAAACTCTTCAAGAGAAAAGATTCGAAGGACTTTCGGAATCAAAGTCTGGCCAAAATGTCAGAAGTAAAGAAGGGGAGGGTATATAATGGGGTGGGGTGGACTTAGAACGATGATCACTGCATTGCGTGATAGGGTGTTCCTATCCACCAACTAATATGCGGCTCTAAATTCCGGTACACATTCTAGGTACAGCTTCTTTAGATCTTAACGAGAGGGATCGACTGGAAATTAAACTAAAGTCGTTGTTTTGGACTCGACAAACCATCCTAGCGTCTATACATATAATATCGGTTATATAATAAGAATAATTTATTTTTTTCCTTCTTTTTTAAAAAAAAGGGGGAATTAATTAAAATGAATCAAGCACTTTTTGTAATGTTGCTCTTACGAACTCAATCTTATTATTACCTTTATTAACCTAGTGATTGACCATTATATACTTGAGCATAACATCAAATAACATAATCTAAGTTTTAATAATAATTCTTGTATTTGATCCTAACTTTGTGTGTAAAATTTTTACTTAGTGGCCAAATTATTATGACCACCTAACCGTTTTATGAAAAGTGAGCCATTGCATTACAGTGTTGCCGCAAAAGGACGAGACAGCTACAAAAGTGAATGCAAGGCAAATGAACCATCAATTGCACTGTGTTACGCGAGGAGATATTTGCAAAAAACGTGACTTAATTGAGTTGGAATGCGGGATGAATGTAAGCGCTCGAAGCGTCACAACTAGCATCAGCGAAATGGCTGCTCTTGTGAAGTGTTCGAGAACAGCAGTTATTAACGTGTACAGAGAGTGGACTACCAAGCAGAAAACCTGGTCTCAACATCAGGCTTGTGATCATCACCGGCTATTGAATACTCGAGCTGAAAGGAGACTTGTCAGAGATGTCCAGTCCTACAGAAGAGCAACAGTACATCAAATAGCGGGGAATCTTAATAAAGCTGAAACTTCAAACATCTCTGAACGAACTGTGCACCGCACATTACACCGTATAGGCTATAGGATCCCACGACCAGTTCGAAAGTCTACGCTGTCAGCTTTGAACAAAAGCAGACATCTCCAGTTTGCAAAGGTGCATAAGAATTGGACAGCAGATGACTGGAAAAGGGTCATGTGGTCTGATGAATCGCGTTTTCAATTGCACCGTGCAGATGGCTGGGTTCGGATATGGTGAAAACAGAACGAAAACATGGTACTCCACTGCATTGCCATAGCACTTCAAGCTGGCGGAGGCAGGGGATGTTTCTTGGCATTGCATGGGTCTTTTGATTTTTGTGGAACAACGTCTGAATTCCGAAGGGTATTTAAGTGTTAGTGCAGATCAAGTACATCCTGTTATGTTTTGTTAACTTTCAGTTAGCAATGCTCCTTGTTATACAGCTCGTCGTCAGATGGTTTGAAGAACATAGCGGTGACTTTACCTTGCTTCATTGGCCCGCACAAACACCATATCTCAATCCAATTGAGAATTTGTGGGCTGATATCGAACAGGTCATCAGACAGGTGGATCCAGTGACAATCTTGACAGAACTGAAAAGTGCAGCTCATCGAATGTGTTAACCTGTGGTTTTTGTACAAACCAATAACCCTCTTAATATTAAAATTAATCAACATCCTTCAGCTATAAATAGCAATAAAATTATAAATAACCTACAATTGAATCTTTTTAGAGTACATAATTTTAACAGCGTTGAAATTATTATTTTATATACAGTAGAAGATATCGATTTAAGACTACAAAAAGAAAATTACTTTTCTTTTTTTAATTTTTTTTTTGTATATGGCTATTTTTAGGTAAAAATAAGGCATCTTTTTTCATACGCGATAAACACTGAAAAAACCTTTCTACGGCATGAAACAAAAAGTCCTTTAAGAAGACTGTCAAATATGTTTCGAACTATTATCTTAAGAGCAAGTGCATATACTAGAATTAGGTATCAGTGTAATTAAAAGAAACAAATTTTTAAAAACTTCCGCCCCTTGTCTGCGAAAAAAACATGCTTAAGAAATGAAATTCGACTTTTTTTCCTTAGTCTGTAGTTAAAAACATGTGTGATATAATCATGTGTGATATAATCATGGACCCTCATGAAAATTGTAGACAATTATTTTAAAAACAACATGAGATATCGCAGTAAAAAGAAAAATCAAAAGTAATGTATAAAGCAGTTAAATACTACAATTCCAAAGGAAAATTGCGCGATGTGGCTGAAACTCTATAATAAAATTGAAACCAATAGAAATTTTTGAAGAAGAAAACAATGAAAATAATGAAAGATATAATAATAACAACCGAAGCTGACGTCGCCAGGGGGTAATAGCTCCGGAAAGCATAAAAACACAAAACCTTTTCTATAGAGAGAGCACGACAAATGTCTAAATTTGCTCTCTCTGAACCCCAAAGATTTTGCAAAAAGTTCAGGAAGAGAGAAAAAGAGAATAAAAAATACCAAAACAAAATACAAAAGTAAAATATATAAACTATTTACGAAAGAAAAACAATGTACAAAAAACCTACTTAAAAATATTCTATAGTTAAAGTCCATAGTTTTCATAGTTTCAAAAAGTAGTCTGCTTTGGTTTTTACACTAGACGTAAAATCCTTAAAACCTTATGCCTTATAACTCCCTCTAACATTTTAAAATTGCACTACTATGTATGTTCTTCTAATATAACAGTTGTTTGTATAGTTTAAATTCTGCTTTTTTGAATTGATTTAGTTATTGCAGACAGAAAATTTTAGCTATTTCGCAAACTGCAAGAAAAAAAAGACTTCTTATCTTCAAATATATGCGTATACGCTTTTGATTTTGAAAAGCCTTTATGTTTGTTTCAAAGTGTTTTTATTTTGTTTAAATAAATATATTTTCTATAATGCTTTTAAACTATTCAAATAAAAAATAGAAAATTTTAACAAATATTTTGAAATATGTTTCACAAAGTAAACTAGTTTGATAAGTTCGTTTTAATTATTAAACGAAAATTTATGTTAAAGAAAATAAACGTATTTGACTATTTTTAATTTAAAAGTTTTAAAGCCCAGAAGAAATAAAAGTGGAAATTAGAAATAATCTCCCGTTAGACCGTAAAGTTGATTTTATTTTTCATCGATTTAACAGCGCAAACTTAATGTAAAATAATGATATCTTACACTTAATTTATTATTTATTTATTAAATTATTTATTACACTTATTTATTTATTACACTTAATTTATTATTATTTATTTAAAGAAAAAATTAATATTTGTTTAAACTATTTTTTAATACATTTTTGTAATAGTTTCCTATTATTTGTTTATAATGTCACAATAATATTTGCCGCACATAGCCATTTCCGTAAGTTAGAGCTTTTAAACTTTCAAAATAATCCTCGTAATTTCTTAAATGTAAATAACAATTTATCGGAAGAAAATTATTACTCTTGATCGAGAAGGTACAGTAACTATGTAAATAAATAAATAAACAGAAACTGTAGATTTAAATGGATACTTTTCTATTTGAAACAGTATAATTCATAATCGAAAATCTATGTTAAAGAAGTTCCTAGATACATTTTTAAAAAAATGACAGGTGAAGAAGAAATCACTATTTTAGACTTATTTAACTACACTCTAAGAAATTTCATCAAAACTGGCTGAACTGACCGTTAGTTTATGCGGATATTATCTAAATCTTTAGAACTCAGTTTATGGGTACACACCCTTTTCTCGTAGTAGTTACAGCCGCAGGCTACGGAGACTAAGGTTCAATGTTCAAAGCCAGCCGATACCAAAAAACATTTTTCACATACGAATTATGAACACGGACAATAAATACGAGACTCTCTAACTCCTCGACAGATAGCAGCACTACCCTACATCGCCTTGCTCCGGATTGTTTTATTACACACTTCATCCTAATTGAATAAAGCGTAGCCCGAGTCTCACACCTGGTTGTCAAGGCCAGCCCTGAAGATATCTTTTACAAATATAACGTTAATTTAAGGTTAATGATTATATATTTTACGTGAAAAAATTACGGGTAAACCTGTATTTTTTTGGCCTGCCCTGAAGATATCTTTTACAAATATAACGTTAATTTAAGGTTAATGAACATTTATTTTAAGCGAAAAAATTACGGGTAGACCTGTATTTTTTTGGTTATGATGTCTTTACAGGCATAAACTTATTTTTATGGTCAATGACTGGAGAACATTTTGACGGCCACTGACCATAATCTGGCAGAGAAATTTTTTCAAGTGCATACATCAGGGATTTATATTGTCAAGTACATTAATTTAAGTATTAATTTAATGAATCAAGAATTAAGTGTCAGTCGTAGAGTGTTTTCGAAGTGGAAAAGGGTTCAAAGACCTTTTGAACAATCTCAAAACCTTTCTTTTAGCAGACAATTAAAATGCTAAGAGTTTAAATTCAATGACGTAACAATATAAATGAGTATACTGGAAAACAAAAACAATCGCACCCTCTGCCTTAATGGCCGACAACAATAACAAATGTTAATATTTATCTCACATGTTAAGTAGCAACTCATTCGGAGAAGTGGACATTTTAAACTAACTATGGATTTGATCTGGTTCAATTTCTCGGGGATGCTGAGTGAATTTATTGAGTTTTACTACCTTCATTTCTTAACATTACATTTACTGAGCATTATGTAAATTTTATTTAAGAAATTTACATAAGTTTTCTGTTTTTTATTTTCTGTAATTTTACAGGAGACTCCTCAGAAAGGATTTCCAGTATATTATCGCCTATATACACCTATTTACAATGCAGAGGTGTTTGATTGGCAAGTTTGGTATAATCTGGAAAATTAAGACTTTTTCTGGAAGAAAATTGTTTTAAACTGTTTTCCTCACATAAATCTTTATTGTAAAAAAAATGATCGGCTTGTAAAGCTAATATATTCTGATGAACTAGATTTTTTTTCATTTTCAAGAATTCTTTGAAAAACAAAAACAAGTTTTTTTAGATAAAACTCAGAGTTCAAGAAGAGTGATCTTTTTCCTTTTTGTCTTTTTTTTATCTGCGAAAGGCCATTAAAAAATGAATCAAGATGTAATTAAATTTTTCATTTTTAATTCAAACTGTTTGCATTAATTAATTTTTATATAATGCTAAAAAATCAAACTAGAGAATTCTTCCAATAGTATTTTTCATAGATTAATGATTCAACGGATGAGATATTTAAACTATTTGCTCGCTCGCTTTGTTCAATGATTGACTTATAATTTTTTAAAAATTTGGTTTTTCTTTCGAAGCTTTTCGATTTATCTTTGTTTCATGGGTAAACACACAAAATTAATATTTAATGCAACTTAATTTGAATAAATAATTTTAAAAATAATAATATGTTAAAAACTAATCAAACGCTAGTGGAAGCATTTTTTTTTAAAGCCGCATTCCCTCTCGAATGATCAAATTCTTACTTCTTAAGTTACCAGGGCTTCTTAAATTTATACAGAATAATGAGATGAAGCATAAAAAACTAATTAACTCAATTTAATAGAATCTTTAAACCACGCAAAAAATACTTTTTCAGATTTTTTTTTGGTTCGTAAAGCATTATTTATCTATCTATCTTGACTAAAGAAAGTTCACTTTTGCTTTAAGAAGATCTTTCGTTTAAAAAATTGAAACCAATGAAACGTTTTAGTCGAAACATATTATTTTACATAAGAAATAAAATTGCAAATTCAAAATAACGATTCATTTAATCGAACATTTTTTGAGGTCTTCAAATAACTGAAAAAAAGGAAATGACGATGAAAAGTTTAAAAAATATATTTAATAAGTTTCATTTTGAAAAATGCAATTTTTAAAAATGTTTGCGAAGTGTAATTATGCATTTTAATTTTTTTTGTTATACAATAGATGATACGATTTTGAAATTTCATACACTATTAAATTGAAAAAATAAATTTTCAGCAAAAAAAATTTTACAAATGAACTAGATGTTTTTTTATAGTACGGATCGAAAAATTTGAGGTTTCAAAAAATGCTTTTTCTAAGTAAATAAAAATAGAAATCGTAAATTAAAGTACATTTCAATATGTCTTGAAAATCATACAGATAAACCTGTCGTAAATTCTTTCTATTTTATCAAAAACTACTTAAAACAATTCTATCAGATTCTATTAGACTTGAGAGTGCGAAAGGTTTTTTTTTGCACTACTTTTTTTTCCTCCAAAATCTTTTTTCAATTTTTTTACTGTGTTCCTTTCTGTCTCTTCAAGCTAATTTTTCACTATTTCCCAGCTATGGGACTGAAAACAGAGAATGAAGCAGGCTATTTTAAAAATACTTATGCCATTATTCCCCAAGCCATTTAGTGATTTGTCTTGAAGTGTGAGAACTAGCATTGCCTTATAACGAAAAGCAGTCTAGATAAAATGTTTCCATAGTGGGAAACCAGAACATAATTCGTTCCTTAAATCAATTTTTCAAAATGAAATATATTTTTAAACAAAAAATTAATTTCAAATAATTATCTTCAGTTACTTATTTCCCTTATACCATCTTCTGTTTTGTATTATATCACTAAATGAAAGCAATAAGATTTCAAATAATTGCACCTTTGTTTTTACATATTTCTTTACCTATCACTTATTCATAATATAAATTTTCTTCAAAAAGATTTTCTGTTCTGTATTATCGCAATTTTTAATAATCGTAAAAAATAGAATTCAGTTCAAGCTCAATTTTATATTTTTAAGGGTGTAATCAAAGCTTTTTTGCGAAGGAAAAAAAGAATACTCCAACTCCAGACAGTACTTTAATTTAAAAAAATATGCAGATTTTTTAAAGTATGACCTTAAAGTTTGAAGCTCGTCGTAAATTTTTGATACACAAACAATGCGACACTGAAGTAACTTTTTTCATATTGAAAAATAAGTTCGCAATTTTTTTTTCTAATAATTTTAAAAAGCATTCATTTTCTCTAAACTGTATCATCTCGTAATACCGAATTTTATAACTAAAATATATACTCTAAAACTAAGCTTTTTTCATCACTTTTAGCCTTCTGTACTCTTTAGTGTGTTGTAACCATCTGTGAGTTCAATTTTACAGTAATGAGAAAAACAAAAGTCATGACAATTTGAAATTCGAATTTAAGCTAGAATTTTCTTATAATCATGACGTAAATTATTTTGTTAATAATGACCGGCTCCGCAAATGGTTTAACTCATTAGCGGCTACTAACATAAATCATGAAAAAGCATTTTTTAAATTTTTTTTAAAAAGTTTTGAACTTATAAATTTTGTACCAGATACAAATTAACCTGATGAATCATCTTTTTTTGTAATCAAAAATGGGTATCATGCATTCACTGTTCAAACTTAGGTTTTTATTAAATGTATGCCAAAATTTGAAAGACATGCAGAAATATTTTTGACGATTAAATATTTCAGTAATAAGTTACGTCAGAATGACATAAAACAGTGTAATATAGCAGTTTGGTTAGAGAAGAAACTCAAAAGTTTTAGAGCAAAAAAATTCCTAAACATAACTTTTCGAT
The DNA here is from genome assembly GCF_982258835.1 of Parasteatoda tepidariorum. Taxonomy (NCBI): domain Eukaryota; kingdom Metazoa; phylum Arthropoda; class Arachnida; order Araneae; family Theridiidae; genus Parasteatoda; species Parasteatoda tepidariorum. Next base: position 57,645,527 of record NC_141761.1, read on the forward strand.
GACGAACTTTATGAATGCTTTTTTTAATTTCTGATGTAATTTTCTTAGTCTTTTTTTCTCTCATTTTTCCTTTACAATGAATTAAGTAATTTATTCAAAATACGTAAATAAACTATTTTTTTTCAATTACCGAACTAGGGACAGATTATCTTTCGTTAGAAATAACTAGTAAACATAAAAAGCATTTTTGATAATGGAATTACATCGTAGTTCATAAATTGAAGTATTCTCTGTTTGAAAAGTAATTATAGATTATCTCCTTAAAATAGCTGGAAAAATATTAGAAAGCTAAAAACAGCAGCTTTTCTTTAATAAGCATGTTTAGTCACAAGAGCAAATATTTAAAATTTAATTAATTTCTGACGAGTTCGTAACAGTTAAATTTTAATACATAACTTATTATAATAAATAAATAATTAATAAATTTATTATGAAGTTTTGCTATTTTTCTTACAATTTTTTATATTTTAAGCTGTTTATTTCTATTTTTCATCCTGCATAAAGTTTTAATTATTTTTTTACGTAAATAGTATTGAAAAAAACATTATAAGAAAAAATATATTCAATTTGAAAATGTATTTCACATTGATTTGAAAGCTAGGGTACCATAAAAAAATAAAAATTACAATTTTACAATAATGAGATTAAAAAAGCATTTTCTCTAAGTTATTATATTGATTTTGTTTTATTATAATTATATTACGAGAGACATTTACATGATATATTTTCATGAAATTAAATGAATTGAATGCCTGCAAGAGACGTCATGCGGGGGCCAGCCAATCAGATTCAAGACACATACGTGACGTTGCTTGCAGGTATGCAGGTATTTAAGTAAATCTAATCCGAAAATTGATTTAGCGTGATGATAAATTCAAACCTTAAAGCTGTACCATGCCATGCACAACCATGTGATTAGCTATAAGTAAACGATTATATGCAATAAAAATATTTTCTGTTGCGATAGTTTTTTTTTCATTTTTACTCGTCAGATAAATTTCTGTTAACTTTTTGAAATTCTGTAAATTTTCATATTTTTAAACTTATTAGTTAACAATCAAATATATAATATTAAACTTATTTACAAGTAACAAAATACAATTAAACAAATTCCTTTTATATATCATAACTTGTCATATGATATTATTCATCATACATGAACTCAAAGCGTTCCAGAAATTTAAGTAAAATTATGTGCTCGAATATATTTTTTTCATTTAATCACGATTTCACAAAAATAACACTGATACAAGAAGATTTAAAAAAAATTATATCGATGTTTTTCTAATACGAGTTTCATGTTCTCAACGGTAGGGGGCTGTATTTGAAGAAGTTGGTTCAAATTCTGGTAAAAAATTTGCTTGTATTGATTTTTTTTTATTTCATCTTTCGACTTATTTTTTAATTCAATTATTTGTTTTCGATGGCGAAAAATTCGTTTGCAAGTGCACTAAGCGACGAAGCATTAATTTTTTATCTGAAATTAAAATATGCAAATTCCCTTAAGACATATCACGCTAAGTTCAATGGAGCAATGCATTAAAGCATCTCGAGAATATACTAACAAACCAGAAACAACGAAAAAAAAAAGAAGTAGTCATGTTCTTCTATGACGTCAGAGGAGGGCAGCAAGACTTCCGGTCTGTTTTTTCTTTTTTTTAGGATATTTTGTGAATAGAAATGTAATAAATAAAATAGAGGGAAATAATATGACATGATACGAAATAGTGAAATACAATAAGTGAGTTATGAAACAATAAACGAAATCCCGAACCGATAAGACTAAACGTAAAATATCCTCTAATAATTCTCTTTCTGGAGTAAGCAGGGGGTGGAGCCCCCAAATGGTCTAAAAATTGGACAATACTTTAGATTAGTGCAATTCCTTTAACTTTTGTAATAGCTCAAAGTATTAAATAAAATTTATATTCATGGGTCAAGCTCACTTTTTTGAAGCATTTCTTTTTAAATTGTAAACATATTTGTGCTATTGTTATCGTATAAAAAAATAAACAAAAAAATTTATTTAACAACTATTTTTAAATTTGAAACTTTAACAAACTTTTTTCCTGAATTATAAATGTGTTAGCTTATTTAAAATAAAAATGTTCTAATTTTAATTTATTTTCAATGATATTTGTTAGTGTTTAAAAGAGTCTAAAAATAATAAAGTTAAAAATTGCTTTGCTTTTGTTTTTCCTATTTTTTAAAAAAAATTATGAATGAAACTTAATTTCTTTTATAAGTCTGCTAAAGACAGATAAAAAACAATTGAAATAAATAAGCTTCAATTTTATTTCAATTATCGTTTATAGATTTTAAATTACATAATTTTAAATTTCGGAAAAGAGAATTTCCTAAAAAAAATTTTTTGAAGAATTTTTTTTTAAAAATTTTTTACTGCAAAAAAAAAATCTTTAAACTCTTAAAAATTTTATTAAATTCAGCATGGCAGAAAAGGGAACAAAATATTATCTCGTGTTCAATTTAAATAAAGAAATTAAGTTTTTTACTTTTTTATAGAGCTTTTTACTACATTACTCTTTTAAGTAATGAAAAAGTCTTATAAATTGTTAAAAAAATTTCGTCCTTAAGACCTTAAAGATATTCAATAGATTTTGAATGAATCTGTTGATCAACGAAAGTATAACTGATAAAAATGCAAAACGGAAACGTACCATTTTTCAAACATTTTTGATCGAGTTTGCAAATACGCGTAAGTTTGAAAGAATGGAAAATATGCGCAAAACACAAAGAAAAAAAATTTAATTTTTCTTTTGAATTTTTTTAAACATTTTTTCTATACAGTCGTAAATAATAGAGACAAATCTATTTTCAGCGGACCGTGTTTGTCGAGAGACGCAAAATAAAATGCAGGATCGATTCCTCTCCGGGAATCAGGAGCGAAACGGGGAAAAAGATAAATAAAGACAGTCCACACATCAATCACATGAAGAAGTATACGAAAGAAAATTGATATGAAATGCTGTATCCAATAATTTGCTACTTGCTTTTTTTTCAAATACTCCTCTTTTGTCTTTTCGAAATTTCTGCACGTGGAAAACTTTACCGTTTTCTTTACTTATATCGGTATGGAGTATTCTGTATGATAGTAAGAGAAAAAGAAAAACGAACCAACAAAAAGAGTTTTAAAAATATTATGTTTGAAATTCCATAGCTTTTTCTTCCCTAACTTTAATAACTAGTTTCATTTTTATAATGCAAAACCACATCATTTTCCTTTCATATTTTCACCACAATTAAAACTTTAACTATAAATACTCATTGCGAAAGTTAGAAATTGGAGGTGATTAATTGAAAATCGTTTAGTCGTTCTATTCATAGCGTAAATGTTAACTGAAAAATTGCGAATTTTTTGTTAAAATAGCATGTTTAATTTTGAATGAAGAAAGGGCATATTTTAAGATTTGTTTCATTTTTATAATATTTTTTAACTACTAAAATTATTTAATATATATACACCGAAGAGCCATTCCTCGAACCAATCCATGACGATTCGACCCTTTTGACATGGTGCATTATCCTGTTGGTAAACTCCATCCCACACAGGAAAAACGGCTGCCATGAATGGGTGAACCTGATCTGCAACTAAGTTCAAGTAGCTTACAGACGTCAGGGATTGTTCTATGAGGATTATGGGTCCTAATGTGCCCCATGAAAACATTGTTCCTAGGCGGGAGACCATGAAAACCTGGGCGAGCCCATTGTTATAGATGGAGGGTGGTCATAATGTATGAATCTGTTCGGTAATGGCTCTTCGGTGTATGTAGTAAGTTTTTACTTCATAAATCATGATGTAGCTCTTAAAATTGTTGTATTTTATTGGTTTTAATTTTTTTTAAACTTTAAAACGGCTTAAACTGGCCAAATTACCAATGCATAAGCAAACTACATTGAATAAAATGCGTACTTACTCAATATAATTTGAAGTAAAGCACATCTTATCTAAATTTATGTTCAGTAACTATTATTTTAAGCGACATTTAAATAAATTGCAAATTTTAATTCTTTATTAACAGTATTTTATAAATATGCTTGTTAATATGAAGTATTTGCTTTTTTTTATTCGCAAAGTTACCAGAATATATATATATTGATAAATAAAAAACATCATTATATTTATCACCATCATCATAAAGACATCGTCATCGTGAGTTGAATATCAGTCTTATTTAATCGAAACAAATTAAAGTTCAGCATATTAAACGTAAAGTAATGTTACGTTACGTTGGTTAAATACTATATTTATATTAAAAAAACTATATGTCAAAAGTGGCTATAAACTTAAGAGAAATCGATAAATTCTTTTCTCTGCACAATATGCCAAAGTGATAAGTGTAGGAGCCATTTAATGGCAATTACAGTTCATTCAACAATTTCTTATATAATATAGCATACAACTTCTCTATCATTTTTTAGTAAATAGATGTGTTTAGTAAATATTTAGTAAAATGTTTTCTTAGTAAATATTTAGTAAAATGTGTTTAGTAAAATAAATATACATGCGTTTAGTAAATATTTAAGATAGGTGAACGGCAGAGTAAAGGGGGTTTAGCCTCCTAGTGTTGGATAAAAAGTATGAGTAATTTAGCAAACATTAACAATTACTGAATAACAAAAAGGAACAAAACTTTCCAAAATTCCAAAAAGGAATTAAGATTTGCAAAGATAGATTTGCATATATTTGTGAAGTTTCGAATGAGGTGTCATGATTTATAAAAATGTTATCTTGAGTTTCCTCAAAAAACCGCATCATTATTTTTTAATATCTGTATTTTTTTTAAAAAAAATTTTTTTTTTTAATTTTTGTATGAAGTCCCGATCTGGCATGCATTACTTCGAGTAAAAGATTTAATCCTGCCGATTGCCATTAAACTTTACACAATTCTGAGCATTTCGTTCTTGGGTATTTTTTACTTGAGTATCAAAATTTTGCGAAAAATTAACATTAAAGCAGTCAAACATTTGACCGCACTTCTGTCGTCTATTGAGATGACATTTTCTAGAACTTTGCAACTTACACTATTTTGAGGGTAAAAAAAATTCCGGTATAACGGTATAATATTTTACGGTAAAAATTACGGTATATAATTTTAAGGCAAAAAAGTATATTATAGTAAAACTAGTTTTATGGAAGATGCCCCCAAAGTGCTTAAACTTTATACCGTAATTTGGTCTGAATTTTTTACAGTGAAGTCAGGTAAAGATTAAAATTTGTATGCCATCAAGAACAAAAATTTAGTAGAAATTCAAGTACCTCTAGCCAGTCGGAAAGTCATCAAAATTTTGATTGCCATGCCTACATGAAAATATGGTAAAAATCTTTGATAGAAATAAAAAAGAACAAATTTAAAAAAGAAAATATTTTCTGCGATCTTTAATTTCAAAACCAGTAATAAGCTTAAGTATTAATTATGTTATTTATACCGAAGAGCCATTACATTATGACCACCCTGCTAATAACATGTAGGACCACCTCTAACCCTCAAAACTGCTAGCACCTGCCGTGGCATTGATTCCACAAGGTGCTGATAGGTAGTCTGAGGTATCTAGTACCAAGCGCTCACCAACTGGTCCTGCAACTCCCTCACATTGCAAGGGGGTAGCGTGGCAGCACAAATTTGGTTTTCCAAGTAGGACCACAAATGATCTATTGGATTAAGGTCAGGTGAATTTGGGGGCCAAGACACGACTTGAAAGTCACTGGAATGTTCCTCGACGATTCGACCCTTATGGCATGGTGCATTATCCTGTTGGTAAACTCCATCCCCCGCACGAAAAACTGTTGCCATGAATGGGTTAACCTGGTCTGCAACTATGTTCAAGTAGCTTACAGACGTCAGGGATTGTTCTATGAGGATTATGGGTCCTAATGTGCCTCATGAAAACATTGTTCCTGGGCGAGAAACTATGAAAACCTGGGCGAGCCCATTGTATGGATGTAGGGTGGTCATAATGTAATGGCTTTTCGATGTATATGAATGATTATTTTTTGTTTCACTTTATATATTTCTCTGAAGTTAAAACTTTTCTTAAAAGAATGGTAAAAAAAGTTAATGATATTCTCAAAATTTAGATCACATTTTATATTTTGAACCCAAATCTTATTTTTGTGTCACAGGTAGATGAAAAATCGAGTACAATTTTAGTCGCGTCACTGCTCAGAAACATCTCAACAGATCCTATTTTTACCAGGACGAAATCTCATTTCACCCTATTTACCCTGGAGCAGATATCAGAGCATACATATTTTCCGTCTACACTAAAGTAAGTTTCTCGTTTTGGCGAATGAAAAAAAAAAGTGAATGTATATAAAATATCAAGATGTCAGAAACGAAACTCCTCAACAAGATCAGAGAAGATCTGAAAGAAATATTTCTCGCATCTACCCTTTAGAAAATGAAAAAGGAGGATCTTTGATGCTTAAAGATCGTCTCTTGCACCTTGATGTCATTAAGAACACGCCGAGCGTAATGCTCCATCTGAAACAACGGAACATAAAGAAAGAAGATAATATGAGAACCGGAGAAGATTTTCTTGGAGCTCGAGAGACACAATCCATTACTTTCTTTGCTCGAATAAAGCCCTTTTACCCTAATACCCTGGAGTTAGAAGCTATTATCCTGCTGGCTCGGACCAATCACGAGGCTAATTGGTCATCTCCATTGCTTTGACTGCTCTGCCCCTTACATAGCAGAACAATGCAAACCTAGTCAGCTTCTCTTACACTTTTTCGATAATCTTTAATTTTCGAAGAAGTATTATTTTCTCTTGCTCCGTACGAGTAATCCGTAAATTATATTTGCTGAGATCACTGCTTTTAGCGTAAAAAGATATATTTGTCCTGATTATTGAATTTACGAACATTATGTATGTGATTGCAATAGTGAGAACTGAAACTTTGAAGAAACTCAAATGGAAAAATTTGAAAGGAAATTACTTTACTCATATGGAATTTTGTTCTGCGTAAATAGTTCGAAGAGGTATAGTAGTTGATTTGAAAAAGAAAAAAAAAAGATTTGGTATGGTATCTTCATACAAAGATCATAATTTTTTTCGTTTCCTAAATAAAGGAGGAAAACCTTTCTAGTATGCTTGTCTTCAATGTGCACTTCACTTAATTCAATTTGCATTTTACCTTTAGATCCTATCTTACTCGAAACTTTCACAAAATATTTTTTTTAATTGAATCAGAAATAATTAGACAGATATATTATAGTTTAATTAAAAAGAGGTATTGTATTAAGTTTCAAATAAGACATTATTTTTATTTAAAATTGAATTAACATATCGTTGAACAACTGACTCAATTTTGGGTTTACGACTACGTATGTACCGTAGGCTTGTAATTTTGAACCCAATTCAGAAGACAAATTAACTCCTGGATCAAGTATTGGGAGAAAATTGCCTTCTGTAAAGTTACTCTAACCCATGATCAGTCTACCACTCAGAATATTTTACGTCAGCACTGTGGTCGGTGCGAGTCGGGTGAGGGATTCGAATCCGGCTCTCCTCATTGGAAGGTGAATATGCTATCCCCTGAGCCACCACGGCTCTTGATTAACATATTGAAGGCTACTCAAAAGTAAGGCTTTTTCCGATTTGTTCACGCTACGTGCAATCTGTTAAAGATAAAATTCGGCACACTTTTTATAAGCAGAACCCACGGATGACAAACATTTCCAATCTATGACTAAGATCCATTGGATCTTTTATGTATTTGATGAAGATGAAACGCTGGTGTCCATTTCATAAATTTTTTCTGACGCTCTAATTACTAACAAAAATATTTTTTTATTGCTTTTTGTTTAAAAAACAGTCTAATAGATCTGTTAGGTTGGATTATCGGAATTATATTATTACTGAAACATGAAATTAAAAAAAAGTTAATTTATTTTTTTTTATTCATATTAAAAAATTTATCAATAATTAATTAAAAAAATTAAAGAAACTTCATCGGTGAATAACTGTTTTTCTTAGATTTAAATTACTGCGAATAAATACACATTTAAAAATATTATTTTTTGGAAGCGAACCGTGTTTGGAAGATGTTACTTTTAACGCAAGAAATAAAATAAAAATAAAAATCGATGTTCCATGCTGTATATTATAACCATAAATGATTAAAATACTAAATATAATATTTTTAAATTATTTTCAGCTAAATTAATACAAAATAATTAAAAAGCTTGAAAAATATGTTAAGTAAACATTCTACGTCAAAAAGTTAAGCCTGACTAAGATTTCATTATTCTGACTGTTTTTAATGTTTTCATTATTTTTGTAAAAAATTTGCTAAAGACACTTTGCACGTTAGAGGTCCTAAAATCAAAAAAAAGCTCCAATACAAACTAAGATCAATTAGATCTTAGAGTTTGTATTTGAACTTATATATGATATTATATATAAATATAGTTTCATATTACTATATTTTTGAACTAGAGTTCTAAAATTATTTATTAAGAATAGTTATCACAAAGCCCCGTGTGTATAACAACAAAATGTAGCTTAGCAGTTAGCAACACAATATATATAATTACAACCGTTCTAATTTCCAAAGATTTAATCATTATAATTATAATTCAGAGTTCTTATTTTTTGTATTTTAAATTTTGAGTTCTCATTTTTCTTAAGTGTTCTTATTTCTTATCATTCGTGTTCATAAAGTTATTATCCTTACTAATTCGATGATGCTCTACAACTTTATAATTCACTTTTGCCTCGTAGTATCACTTTGAAGAATGGACCGCTAAATACTTAATTCTCCACCAGGTGGAGATGTAATCGGTCATATCTTTTAGATGATTTAATTTAGATATCAGTTTCATAAATATAAATAAAACCTCTTAGTTAAAATTGTATTAAAACTGCATCATTCAAATTTCTGTGAGCTATCGCAACTTTGGACGTCCCGTTTCAGATTGACCTAATCTAATACCTTTTCTTTTGTAAGATAAATTCCGTAGATAGCAGTTTTTCATTTTCTCCGAATTGAAAGCAACATAGAACATTATTTTTTTCGAAATAACTTACGGGAATAAAAAACTAATGTCTAGAAAATGAACCACTAGTCTTTTCAAAAATAAACCATACATGGGAATAGGATGATCATAAAAACAAGAATTAATATAATTTTGAAATAAATTAAAACTACAGATTTTCGTAAAAACTGTTTTAATTTAGCAGCGCAAGCTGGTAGCAACAACTCATGCTTATTTTCAAAAAAAATAATTTAATAAAACCAGCACAGTGCTTATTCAAACCATCGAATATTTAGAATTACTCCATGTAGTGTTCCTGGTTTAATACAAAGTATACTTGAATATTTGAACATTTCACAGTGGGCCAGAAGACCATGATCTTTGGCCAAAAGTCAAAAATCCAAATTCAACTAAAATATGTTTAGGCAGCTTTAATATCGCCCAAATTTAGTATTCATAATCATTCCAAACATTAAAATTTAATTTTTGGACCGACGAGAGTACAATGTAGTGAAAATATGTCAAAAAAAATTTTTAATGTAACTTTTAAATTTATATTTCAGAAATATATATAGGAATTTTACCTTTCTGTTACATTTTTATCAGAGTAATTAGTCTGAAATTATAGTACAATTTTTCAATTCGTTGGATTAGTTAATATTCTTGACAAACTTATAGTTTATATCTCATCATTTGGCATTTACAATGTTTGAATCACTTTCGAAATTTATCTCCAAAAAGTTCACGATGTAATTAGCTAAACTTTTTTTTGTTGTCTTCTTTGATGTTTCTTCTTTCGAAAAAACCTGCCCCATTTTGCCCATATTGCAAAGGTGGACTAAATATACCGAAAAACAAAAATTATGTTTTTTTTTCATGTTTTCGCTTTATTTTGTAATATTACTTCGGAAATATAATTTGCTTTTCATTTTTAATATAAAATTACGAAAATTATTATATTTTCATTGATATATTTAATTATTTAAACGTACTATATATATATATATATATATATATATATATATATATATATATATATATATATATATATATATATATATATATATATATATATATATATATATATATATATATATATATATATATATATATATATATATATATATATATATATATATATATATATATATATATATATATATATATATATATATATATATATATATATATATATATATATATATATATATGCTCGCCATATTTCAGCCGCCATCTTGTTTTTTTTGTTGGTATTTTTAGTGTATTTCAAAATCTCAACTATGAATTCAATTTACCTGCACATGAAAACCCTAAATAAAAAACCCCAAATTTTGAAACAAATTTTATCGAAATACTAATTTTGGCCCCGAAACCTTGGATGCTGGTCCACTGTGCATTTGCAGGAAATAATTTAAAAGCAAACTTTGGTTAAGAGCTGGCTGGTTATAAACGTAAAATAACAAAAATAAAACTGTGGGACTTAGACTAACTAATAAAGTTTTATAGGAAAAACAAAACATTTGGAGTGAGATAGGGCCAAAAACAAAGGGCATTTCTTGCTTACATAATAAAATATCTAAAATCAAAAACACATTTTTTTTTTTTTTTGTTGATAATCTTAAAGAAGCTTAGTATAAATTTTCAGAAGTAAGTTGTTGACAAAAATTTCATTCGGAAAATATAATACTGTGGCCCGGCTCTTAACACATCACACAACATTTATAACAACCCATATTAATATATGAAATTCGCATAAAATTCTCGTTTGTAAAAATAAATGCAGTACATATGTGAGCAAACGTGAACATTTTTTCTCCTCCAAAATATGCAAATTAAACTTTTTTTAATACATATATATATATATAAAATAACAGCTCCTACGCTTATTAACGAACTGCGAATGTACTATCGAAAAACCGTCCAGATACGAAAAGGAACAAGTCAAAAAGGAAGGTGAAAAAATAATAAGGAACTGTGATCAAAGAAGAGAAAACGATAAAAAATAGAGTTCGACTGTGGCGCCCTCATTCATTAGACGGGAAAGGAACGAACAATTAACATCCGTGATATGCAATTTTTTCGCCTCTTAAACTCGTCTTCCGATTCTACACTTCTAAGAGAATTGTTTTTCACACATTTTTATTTAAAAAAATTGTTTTCTTCAGTTCTAGGGTTTTTTCCTACCTCTTTTTCCGGACTTTGGAATCAAGTTTAATTATAGTGCCTTTATTTCTACTCATCTTTTTCCGTATAAATATTTTTTATGCATATTTTCTATTTCATCATCACTTATTTAAATCTTTCGTTGAATTTTGTAGAAGGTTTTTTATTTCCATTTTTTTTTCATTTACATTGAAAGCTGTAATTTTCAGGATTTTCTGTGTATTGCATCGAAGCATAGAGTTATAATTTACGCGAAGATAAATTCTAGTATGATTTATTTCCTTTCTTTCCCTTTTTTTAATTATTTTCTCAAACATAAATTCGAGGGAAAAAATTAAAAACTTTTTTTTAATAAGAAGAAGTGTAAAGTATTTTTACAAAGTAACTATATTGATTACATGAAAAGTGTGATAAAAGTGAAATGAAAAATTGTGAAAAGAAATTTCCTGAAGTGTCGGTGCATATTCGCTAAGAAATAAATATTTATTCATTTCATAGCTTGTATTAGCATGTTTTAAATTAAATCTAAAAGTAAAATGTTTCAAGCACAGTGAAATTTTTAAATAGTTTTTAAAATACAACAGTCTTATAAGAATAACTATGAGGACTCAAAAACCATATTATCTTAATGTCCAGTTCTTGTAAAAATTCTGATCAAGATGTATTTTTTACTCTTACATGTTATTCAGATCATATAAAAGTTTAATCAGAAATACTGCCGAATACCGATTAAGCGTTTTCTCAAATTTTCACGAATAATGTCTTCCTGCAATAGTAATGCAACTCGTCTATGCTTATTCATACATAATAATACTTTGTTAATAATTAAAATAAAGGTGTTGATGTAGATATAAAGTTGTTAATGTCATTTTTCCGAATGATTGATAAAATAGATTCACAGAAATTCATTAATATACATTTGAATGAGATGTTGAAGCATACAAAAGTATCATTTGGGAATGCATGTAGTAGATTAGCAATCCTAGAAAAACATGTAAGAGATCTGAGATATTTTAAGCCTATCTTAACGACATAATTCATTGACTAAAAGCAAAAGATATAGCTTTATGCAAATTAAATTTTGAGATAAAGCTAAACATTCTCTAAACAGCTCGTTACGAGAAAATTAAGACTCCACAATATTATGGCTAACGGCTATGATTTAGCATTAGGCTTAACGTATTTTGAGATAAAGTAAGGCATTCTCTAAACAGCTCGTTGTGAGGAAATTAAGGCTCCACAATATTATGGCTAACGGCTATGATTTAGCATTAGACAAAACGAAATTTTGAGATGAAGCATCGCATTCTTTAAACAACTCGTTCTGAGAAAATTAAAGCTTCACAATATTAAGGCTAACGGCTAACTTTTAGCATTAGGCTTAACGTATTTTGAGATAAAGTAAGGCATTCTCTAAACAGCTCGTTGTGAGGAAATTAAGGCTCCACAATATTATGGCTAACGGCTATGATTTAGCATTAGACAAAACGAAATTTTGAGATGAAGCATCGCATTCTTTAAACAACTCGTTCTGAGAAAATTAAAGCTTCACAATATTAAGGCTAACGGCTAACTTTTAGCATTAGGCTTAACGTATTTTGAGATAAAGTAAGGCATTCTCTAAACAGCTCGTTGTGAGGAAATTAAGGCTCCACAATATTATGGCTAACGGCTATGATTTAGCATTAGACAAAACGAAATTTTGAGATGAAGCATCGCATTCTTTAAACAACTCGTTCTGAGAAAATTAAAGCTTCACAATATTAAGGCTAACGGCTAACTTTTAGCATTAGGCTTAACGTATTTTGAGATAAAGTAAGGCATTCTCTAAACAGCTCGTTGTGAGGAAATTAAGGCTCCACAATATTATGGCTAACGGCTATGATTTAGCATTAGACAAAACGAAATTTTGAGATGAAGCATCGCATTCTTTAAACAACTCGTTCTGAGAAAATTAAAGCTTCACAATATTAAGGCTAACGGCTAACTTTTAGCATTAGGCTTAACGTATTTTGAGATAAAGTAAGGCATTCTCTAAACAGCTCGTTGTGAGGAAATTAAGGCTCCACAATATTATGGCTAACGGCTATGATTTAGCATTAGACAAAACGAAATTTTGAGATGAAGCATCGCATTCTTTAAACAACTCGTTCTGAGAAAATTAAAGCTTCACAATATTAAGGCTAACGGCTAACTTTTAGCATTAGGCTTAACGTATTTTGAGATAAAGTAAGGCATTCTCTAAACAGCTCGTTGTGAGGAAATTAAGGCTCCACAATATTATGGCTAACGGCTATGATTTAGCATTAGACAAAACGAAATTTTGAGATGAAGCATCGCATTCTTTAAACAACTCGTTCTGAGAAAATTAAAGCTTCACAATATTAAGGCTAACGGCTAACTTTTAGCATTAGGCTTAACGTATTTTGAGATAAAGTAAGGCACTCTCTAAACAGCTCGTTGTGAGGAAATTAAGGCTCCACAATATTATGGCTAACGGCTATGATTTAGCATTAGACAAAACGAAATTTTGAGATGAAGCATCGCATTCTTTAAACAACTCGTTCTGAGAAAATTAAAGCTTCACAATATTAAGGCTAACGGCTAACTTTTAGCATTAGGCTTAACGTATTTTGAGATAAAGTAAGGCATTCTCTAAACAGCTCGTTGTGAGGAAATTAAGGCTCCACAATATTATGGCTAACGGCTATGATTTAGCATTAGACAAAACGAAATTTTGAGATGAAGCATCGCATTCTTTAAACAACTCGTTCTGAGAAAATTAAAGCTTCACAATATTAAGGCTAACGGCTAACTTTTAGCATTAGGCTTAACGTATTTTGAGATAAAGTAAGGCATTCTCTAAACAGCTCGTTGTGAGGAAATTAAGGCTCCACAATATTATGGCTAACGGCTATGATTTAGCATTAGACAAAACGAAATTTTGAGATGAAGCATCGCATTCTTTAAACAACTCGTTCTGAGAAAATTAAAGCTTCACAATATTAAGGCTAACGGCTAACTTTTAGCATTAGGCTTAACGTATTTTGAGATAAAGTAAGGCATTCTCTAAACAGCTCGTTGTGAGGAAATTAAGGCTCCACAATATTATGGCTAACGGCTATGATTTAGCATTAGACAAAACGAAATATTGAGATGAAGCATCGCATTCTTTAAACAACTCGTTCTGAGAAAATTAAAGCTTCACAATATTAAGGCTAACGGCTAACTTTTAGCATTAGGCTTAACGTATTTTGAGATAAAGTAAGGCATTCTCTAAACAGCTCGTTGTGAGGAAATTAAGGCTCCACAATATTATGGCTAACGGCTATGATTTAGCATTAGACAAAACGAAATTTTGAGATGAAGCATCGCATTCTTTAAACAACTCGTTCTGAGAAAATTAAAGCTTCACAATATTAAGGCTAACGGCTAACTTTTAGCATTAGGCTTAACGTATTTTGAGATAAAGTAAGGCATTCTCTAAACAGCTCGTTGTGAGGAAATTAAGGCTCCACAATATTATGGCTAACGGCTATGATTTAGCATTAGACAAAACGAAATTTTGAGATGAAGCATCGCATTCTTTAAACAACTCGTTCTGAGAAAATTAAAGCTTCACAATATTAAGGCTAACGGCTAACTTTTAGCATTAGGCTTAACGTATTTTGAGATAAAGTAAGGCATTCTCTAAACAGCTCGTTGTGAGGAAATTAAGGCTCCACAATATTATGGCTAACGGCTATGATTTAGCATTAGACAAAACGAAATTTTGAGATGAAGCATCGCATTCTTTAAACAACTCGTTCTGAGAAAATTAAAGCTTCACAATATTAAGGCTAACGGCTAACTTTTAGCATTAGGCTTAACGTATTTTGAGATAAAGTAAGGCATTCTCTAAACAGCTCGTTGTGAGGAAATTAAGGCTCCACAATATTATGGCTAACGGCTATGATTTAGCATTAGACAAAACGAAATTTTGAGATGAAGCATCGCATTCTTTAAACAACTCGTTCTGAGAAAATTAAAGCTTCACAATATTAAGGCTAACGGCTAACTTTTAGCATTAGGCTTAACGTATTTTGAGATAAAGTAAGGCATTCTCTAAACAGCTCGTTGTGAGGAAATTAAGGCTCCACAATATTATGGCTAACGGCTATGATTTAGCATTAGACAAAACGAAATTTTGAGATGAAGCATCGCATTCTTTAAACAACTCGTTCTGAGAAAATTAAAGCTTCACAATATTAAGGCTAACGGCTAACTTTTAGCATTAGGCTTAACGTATTTTGAGATAAAGTAAGGCATTCTCTAAACAGCTCGTTGTGAGGAAATTAAGGCTCCACAATATTATGGCTAACGGCTATGATTTAGCATTAGACAAAACGAAATTTTGAGATGAAGCATCGCATTCTTTAAACAACTCGTTCTGAGAAAATTAAAGCTTCACAATATTAAGGCTAACGGCTAACTTTTAGCATTAGGCTTAACGTATTTTGAGATAAAGTAAGGCATTCTCTAAACAGCTCGTTGTGAGGAAATTAAGGCTCCACAATATTATGGCTAACGGCTATGATTTAGCATTAGACAAAACGAAATTTTGAGATGAAGCATCGCATTCTTTAAACAACTCGTTCTGAGAAAATTAAAGCTTCACAATATTAAGGCTAACGGCTAACTTTTAGCATTAGGCTTAACGTATTTTGAGATAAAGTAAGGCATTCTCTAAACAGCTCGTTGTGAGGAAATTAAGGCTCCACAATATTATGGCTAACGGCTATGATTTAGCATTAGACAAAACGAAATTTTGAGATGAAGCATCGCATTCTTTAAACAACTCGTTCTGAGAAAATTAAAGCTTCACAATATTAAGGCTAACGGCTAACTTTTAGCATTAGGCTTAACGTATTTTGAGATAAAGTAAGGCATTCTCTAAACAGCTCGTTGTGAGGAAATTAAGGCTCCACAATATTATGGCTAACGGCTATGATTTAGCATTAGACAAAACGAAATTTTGAGATGAAGCATCGCATTCTTTAAACAACTCGTTCTGAGAAAATTAAAGCTTCACAATATTAAGGCTAACGGCTAACTTTTAGCATTAGGCTTAACGTATTTTGAGATAAAGTAAGGCATTCTCTAAACAGCTCGTTGTGAGGAAATTAAGGCTCCACAATATTATGGCTAACGGCTATGATTTAGCATTAGACAAAACGAAATTTTGAGATGAAGCATCGCATTCTTTAAACAACTCGTTCTGAGAAAATTAAAGCTTCACAATATTAAGGCTAACGGCTAACTTTTAGCATTAGGCTTAACGTATTTTGAGATAAAGTAAGGCATTCTCTAAACAGCTCGTTGTGAGGAAATTAAGGCTCCACAATATTATGGCTAACGGCTATGATTTAGCATTAGACAAAACGAAATTTTGAGATGAAGCATCGCATTCTTTAAACAACTCGTTCTGAGAAAATTAAAGCTTCACAATATTAAGGCTAACGGCTAACTTTTAGCATTAGGCTTAACGTATTTTGAGATAAAGTAAGGCATTCTCTAAACAGCTCGTTGTGAGGAAATTAAGGCTCCACAATATTATGGCTAACGGCTATGATTTAGCATTAGACAAAACGAAATTTTGAGATGAAGCATCGCATTCTTTAAACAACTCGTTCTGAGAAAATTAAAGCTTCACAATATTAAGGCTAACGGCTAACTTTTAGCATTAGGCTTAACGTATTTTGAGATAAAGTAAGGCATTCTCTAAACAGCTCGTTGTGAGGAAATTAAGGCTCCACAATATTATGGCTAACGGCTATGATTTAGCATTAGACAAAACGAAATTTTGAGATGAAGCATCGCATTCTTTAAACAACTCGTTCTGAGAAAATTAAAGCTTCACAATATTAAGGCTAACGGCTAACTTTTAGCATTAGGCTTAACGTATTTTGAGATAAAGTAAGGCATTCTCTAAACAGCTCGTTGTGAGGAAATTAAGGCTCCACAATATTATGGCTAACGGCTATGATTTAGCATTAGACAAAACGAAATTTTGAGATGAAGCATCGCATTCTTTAAACAACTCGTTCTGAGAAAATTAAAGCTTCACAATATTAAGGCTAACGGCTAACTTTTAGCATTAGGCTTAACGTATTTTGAGATAAAGTAAGGCATTCTCTAAACAGCTCGTTTGTGAGGAAATTAAGGCTCCACAATATTATGGCTAACGGCTATGATTTAGCATTAGACAAAACGAAATTTTGAGATGAAGCATCGCATTCTTTAAACAACTCGTTCTGAGAAAATTAAAGCTTCACAATATTAAGGCTAACGGCTAACTTTTAGCATTAGGCTTAACGTATTTTGAGATAAAGTAAGGCATTCTCTAAACAGCTCGTTGTGAGGAAATTAAGGCTCCACAATATTATGGCTAACGGCTATGATTTAGCATTAGACAAAACGAAATTTTGAGATGAAGCATCGCATTCTTTAAACAACTCGTTCTGAGAAAATTAAAGCTTCACAATATTAAGGCTAACGGCTAACTTTTAGCATTAGGCTTAACGTATTTTGAGATAAAGTAAGGCATTCTCTAAACAGCTCGTTGTGAGGAAATTAAGGCTCCACAATATTATGGCTAACGGCTATGATTTAGCATTAGACAAAACGAAATTTTGAGATGAAGCATCGCATTCTTTTAAACAACTCGTTCTGAGAAAATTAAAGCTTCACAATATTAAGGCTAACGGCTAACTTTTAGCATTAGGCTTAACGTATTTTGAGATAAAGTAAGGCATTCTCTAAACAGCTCGTTGTGAGGAAATTAAGGCTCCACAATATTATGGCTAACGGCTATGATTTAGCATTAGACAAAACGAAATTTTGAGATGAAGCATCGCATTCTTTAAACAACTCGTTCTGAGAAAATTAAAGCTTCACAATATTAAGGCTAACGGCTAACTTTTAGCATTAGGCTTAACGTATTTGAGATAAAGTAAGGCATTCTCTAAACAGCTCGTTGTGAGGAAATTAAGGCTCCACAATATTATGGCTAACGGCTATGATTTAGCATTAGACAAAACGAAATTTTGAGATGAAGCATCGCATTCTTTAAACAACTCGTTCTGAGAAAATTAAAGCTTCACAATATTAAGGCTAACGGCTAACTTTTAGCATTAGGCTTAACGTATTTTGAGATAAAGTAAGGCATTCTCTAAACAGCTCGTTGTGAGGAAATTAAGGCTCCACAATATTATGACTAACGGCTATGATTTAGCATTAGACAAAACGAAATTTTGAGATGAAGCATCGCATTCTTTAAACAACTCGTTCTGAGAAAATTAAAGCTTCACAATATTAAGGCTAACGGCTAACTTTTAGCATTAGGCTTAACGTATTTTGAGATAAAGTAAGGCACTCTCTAAACAGCTCGTTGTGAGGAAATTAAGGCTCCACAATATTATGGCTAACGGCTATGATTTAGCATTAGACAAAACGAAATTTTGAGATGAAGCATCGCATTCTTTAAACAACTCGTTCTGAGAAAATTAAAGCTTCACAATATTAAGGCTAACGGCTAACTTTTAGCATTAGGCTTAACGTATTTTGAGATAAAGTAAGGCATTCTCTAAACAGCTCGTTGTGAGGAAATTAAGGCTCCACAATATTATGGCTAACGGCTATGATTTAGCATTAGACAAAACGAAATTTTGAGATGAAGCATCGCATTCTTTAAACAACTCGTTCTGAGAAAATTAAAGCTTCACAATATTAAGGCTAACGGCTAACTTTTAGCATTAGGCTTAACGTATTTTGAGATAAAGTAAGGCATTCTCTAAACAGCTCGTTGTGAGGAAATTAAGGCTCCACAATATTATGGCTAACGGCTATGATTTAGCATTAGACAAAACGAAATTTTGAGATGAAGCATCGCATTCTTTAAACAACTCGTTCTGAGAAAATTAAAGCTTCACAATATTAAGGCTAACGGCTAACTTTTAGCATTAGGCTTAACGTATTTTGAGATAAAGTAAGGCATTCTCTAAACAGCTCGTTGTGAGGAAATTAAGGCTCCACAATATTATGGCTAACGGCTATGATTTAGCATTAGACAAAACGAAATATTGAGATGAAGCATCGCATTCTTTAAACAACTCGTTCTGAGAAAATTAAAGCTTCACAATATTAAGGCTAACGGCTAACTTTTAGCATTAGGCTTAACGTATTTTGAGATAAAGTAAGGCATTCTCTAAACAGCTCGTTGTGAGGAAATTAAGGCTCCACAATATTATGGCTAACGGCTATGATTTAGCATTAGACAAAACGAAATTTTGAGATGAAGCATCGCATTCTTTAAACAACTCGTTCTGAGAAAATTAAAGCTTCACAATATTAAGGCTAACGGCTAACTTTTAGCATTAGGCTTAACGTATTTTGAGATAAAGTAAGGCATTCTCTAAACAGCTCGTTGTGAGGAAATTAAGGCTCCACAATATTATGGCTAACGGCTATGATTTAGCATTAGACAAAACGAAATTTTGAGATGAAGCATCGCATTCTTTAAACAACTCGTTCTGAGAAAATTAAAGCTTCACAATATTAAGGCTAACGGCTAACTTTTAGCATTAGGCTTAACGTATTTTGAGATAAAGTAAGGCATTCTCTAAACAGCTCGTTGTGAGGAAATTAAGGCTCCACAATATTATGGCTAACGGCTATGATTTAGCATTAGACAAAACGAAATTTTGAGATGAAGCATCGCATTCTTTAAACAACTCGTTCTGAGAAAATTAAAGCTTCACAATATTAAGGCTAACGGCTAACTTTTAGCATTAGGCTTAACGTATTTTGAGATAAAGTAAGGCATTCTCTAAACAGCTCGTTGTGAGGAAATTAAGGCTCCACAATATTATGGCTAACGGCTATGATTTAGCATTAGACAAAACGAAATTTTGAGATGAAGCATCGCATTCTTTAAACAACTCGTTCTGAGAAAATTAAAGCTTCACAATATTAAGGCTAACGGCTAACTTTTAGCATTAGGCTTAACGTATTTTGAGATAAAGTAAGGCATTCTCTAAACAGCTCGTTGTGAGGAAATTAAGGCTCCACAATATTATGGCTAACGGCTATGATTTAGCATTAGACAAAACGAAATATTGAGATGAAGCATCGCATTCTTTAAACAACTCGTTCTGAGAAAATTAAAGCTTCACAATATTAAGGCTAACGGCTAACTTTTAGCATTAGGCTTAACGTATTTTGAGATAAAGTAAGGCATTCTCTAAACAGCTCGTTGTGAGGAAATTAAGGCTCCACAATATTATGGCTAACGGCTATGATTTAGCATTAGACAAAACGAAATTTTGAGATGAAGCATCGCATTCTTTAAACAACTCGTTCTGAGAAAATTAAAGCTTCACAATATTAAGGCTAACGGCTAACTTTTAGCATTAGGCTTAACGTATTTTGAGATAAAGTAAGGCACTCTCTAAACAGCTCGTTGTGAGGAAATTAAGGCTCCACAATATTATGGCTAACGGCTATGATTTAGCATTAGACAAAACGAAATTTTGAGATGAAGCATCGCATTCTTTAAACAACTCGTTCTGAGAAAATTAAAGCTTCACAATATTAAGGCTAACGGCTAACTTTTAGCATTAGGCTTAACGTATTTTGAGATAAAGTAAGGCATTCTCTAAACAGCTCGTTGTGAGGAAATTAAGGCTCCACAATATTATGGCTAACGGCTATGATTTAGCATTAGACAAAACGAAATTTTGAGATGAAGCATCGCATTCTTTAAACAACTCGTTCTGAGAAAATTAAAGCTTCACAATATTAAGGCTAACGGCTAACTTTTAGCATTAGGCTTAACGTATTTTGAGATAAAGTAAGGCATTCTCTAAACAGCTCGTTGTGAGGAAATTAAGGCTCCACAATATTATGGCTAACGGCTATGATTTAGCATTAGACAAAACGAAATTTTGAGATGAAGCATCGCATTCTTTAAACAACTCGTTCTGAGAAAATTAAAGCTTCACAATATTAAGGCTAACGGCTAACTTTTAGCATTAGGCTTAACGTATTTTGAGATAAAGTAAGGCATTCTCTAAACAGCTCGTTGTGAGGAAATTAAGGCTCCACAATATTATGGCTAACGGCTATGATTTAGCATTAGACAAAACGAAATTTTGAGATGAAGCATCGCATTCTTTAAACAACTCGTTCTGAGAAAATTAAAGCTTCACAATATTAAGGCTAACGGCTAACTTTTAGCATTAGGCTTAACGTATTTTGAGATAAAGTAAGGCATTCTCTAAACAGCTCGTTGTGAGGAAATTAAGGCTCCACAATATTATGGCTAACGGCTATGATTTAGCATTAGACAAAACGAAATTTTGAGATGAAGCATCGCATTCTTTAAACAACTCGTTCTGAGAAAATTAAAGCTTCACAATATTAAGGCTAACGGCTAACTTTTAGCATTAGGCTTAACGTATTTTGAGATAAAGTAAGGCATTCTCTAAACAGCTCGTTGTGAGGAAATTAAGGCTCCACAATATTATGGCTAACGGCTATGATTTAGCATTAGACAAAACGAAATTTTGAGATGAAGCATCGCATTCTTTAAACAACTCGTTCTGAGAAAATTAAAGCTTCACAATATTAAGGCTAACGGCTAACTTTTAGCATTAGGCTTAACGTATTTTGAGATAAAGTAAGGCACTCTCTAAACAGCTCGTTGTGAGGAAATTAAGGCTCCACAATATTATGGCTAACGGCTATGATTTAGCATTAGACAAAACGAAATTTTGAGATGAAGCATCGCATTCTTTAAACAACTCGTTCTGAGAAAATTAAAGCTTCACAATATTAAGGCTAACGGCTAACTTTTAGCATTAGGCTTAACGTATTTTGAGATAAAGTAAGGCATTCTCTAAACAGCTCGTTGTGAGGAAATTAAGGCTCCACAATATTATGGCTAACGGCTATGATTTAGCATTAGACAAAACGAAATTTTGAGATGAAGCATCGCATTCTTTAAACAACTCGTTCTGAGAAAATTAAAGCTTCACAATATTAAGGCTAACGGCTAACTTTTAGCATTAGGCTTAACGTATTTTGAGATAAAGTAAGGCATTCTCTAAACAGCTCGTTGTGAGGAAATTAAGGCTCCACAATATTATGGCTAACGGCTATGATTTAGCATTAGACAAAACGAAATTTTGAGATGAAGCATCGCATTCTTTAAACAACTCGTTCTGAGAAAATTAAAGCTTCACAATATTAAGGCTAACGGCTAACTTTTAGCATTAGGCTTAACGTATTTTGAGATAAAGTAAGGCATTCTCTAAACAGCTCGTTGTGAGGAAATTAAGGCTCCACAATATTATGGCTAACGGCTATGATTTAGCATTAGACAAAACGAAATTTTGAGATGAAGCATTGCATTCTTTAAACAACTCGTTCTGAGAAAATTAAAGCTTCACAATATTAAGGCTAACGGCTAACTTTTAGCATTAGGCTTAACGTATTTTGAGATAAAGTAAGGCATTCTCTAAACAGCTCGTTGTGAGGAAATTAAGGCTCCACAATATTATGGCTAACGGCTATGATTTAGCATTAGACAAAACGAAATTTTGAGATGAAGCATCGCATTCTTTAAACAACTCGTTCTGAGAAAATTAAATCTTCACAATATTAAGGCTACGGGTAACTTTTAGCATTAGGCTTAACGTATTTTGAGATAAAGTAAGGCATTCTCTAAACAGCTCGTTGTGAGGAAATTAAGGCTCCACAATATTATGGCTAACGGCTATGATTTAGCATTAGACAAAACGAAATTTTGAGATGAAGCATCGCATTCTTTAAACAACTCGTTCTGAGAAAATTAAAGCTTCACAATATTAAGGCTAACGGCTAACTTTTAGCATTAGGCTTAACGTATTTTGAGATAAAGTAAGGCATTCTCTAAACAGCTCGTTGTGAGGAAATTAAGGCTCCACAATATTATGGCTAACGGCTATGATTTAGCATTAGACAAAACGAAATTTTGAGATGAAGCATCGCATTCTTTAAACAACTCGTTCTGAGAAAATTAAAGCTTCACAATATTAAGGCTAACGGCTAACTTTTAGCATTAGGCTTAACGTATTTTGAGATAAAGTAAGGCATTCTCTAAACAGCTCGTTGTGAGGAAATTAAGGCTCCACAATATTATGGCTAACGGCTATGATTTAGCATTAGACAAAACGAAATATTGAGATGAAGCATCGCATTCTTTAAACAACTCGTTCTGAGAAAATTAAGGCTTCACAATATTATGGCTAACGGCTAACTTTCAGCATTAGGCTTAACGTATTTTGAGATAAAGTAAGGCATTCTCTAAACAGCTCGTTGTGAGAAAATTAAGGCTCCACAATATTATGGCTAACGGCTATGATTTAGCATTAGACAAAACGAAATTTTGAGACACAGGAAGGCATTTTCGCAACTGCTCGTTGTGAGTAAATTAAGGTTCAACAATATTGTGGCAAATGGCTAGCATTTAGCAGTAGACATTACGAATTTTGAAATAAGCCAGCTCACAGCTCATCGTGAGAAGAATAAGGCTCCACAACATTGTGGCCAACGGCTAACAAATAACAATTAGCATTAAATATAACAAATTTTGAGATAAGGCAAAGCCTTATCGCAACAGCGCACGTTGTGGGGAGATTAAGGTCTCACAATTTCGTAGCTAACGGCATGATGGACAATATTACTTACCGACCGCATTTACTGACCGCAAGGCTGATAGCTATCGATTTGAAGCAGTGTGTTTTTAAAGTTGCCATCAGGAAAGGAAACACAGTGCTTTACTTTAAGATAAGAATTTTTTTTCAAGTTCAGGATTTTTTGTTAGTTAAAAAAAAAAAATTGTAAAAACATTTATTTTCTTAAAAATCTGCTAAAATTTGTCTTTTAAATATAAGTGGCTTAAAAAAATATTTTTATTGGGTCAAGCTCCGCTCAAAAAAAATTTAAATCCATTGAGGGAGCAATGAGCGTTCACAATAAGGATAATTCTTCAAGAATATAATATTTGTTTTTTGAGATAGTAAAAAATATCACATTTTACTAAGTAATATGCAACCAATAGCGTTCAAATCAGAGTTTTCCTTATCGAGTATTAAAACAATTTGAATTTGTATAGATCTATATATATGCAGTTCTCGTTGACTAAGTTGCTTTTTCTCGTAATGGAATTTTTAAATTTTCTAGAAAATTTTAAAAAAAATTGTGCATCAATTTAGTTACACTTTCTTTTTGTCTTGCTAAATTTTAAGTGCATCAGATTAACTCAATGCTTAAATTTAAATTTTTAACAACTGAGCCAATATAATTCAGGTATGCTTTTCAAATAAATCTTTTGTGAAAAAAAAAAATTAAAAAAAATTTCCCTAGGCATGTTATATCTTTATAAGGCTACCATAACTATTCAAATTTATTTAAATGACCATAAACAATACATTTAGGTAAATATTTAAATTAAAAAATTTAAATTCGTTTGCAAGGAACCTTTAAATTATCCATAATTAACAGCCATGCATTCAGCTATAACTTATAAATTATAATTTCTTTCGAAAATTTTGTGCACAAACTTTTATTAATGACACCAAATTTGAAAAGGATAGAATAAAATTTGAACCTTTTTGATTTGAACGATTATTGTTCCATTAAATGAGAGAAATATATAGGTCTAACAGTTAGAATATGGAATTTTTGAGTACGCACGTTTCACGCGATGCATATACCGTCATACAGTTAGAAATCAACATAGTGCTTCAAGTGAGAGGATATCATTGAAGCCGCCGTACAGTAATCGGAACTCAAGAAAAGCTGGCGAAAATTCAAAAAATCTAATTACTCAAAAGTACTAATTATTAATGTAGTCATCAAAAGTATGAAAAGTAGCATCACAATATTTTGACTATTATTATTGTTTTATCCAAATAAATTGGTTAAAAGCTTTCCGCATATGGAATGTGACTTTTTGTTGCGCATTTCTTGCAGGTGTAACTCCGGAAATAAATTTACTTTCACTATTGTTATTTTTTCTTCTTATTTTTGGAAGCTTGAAAATCATTTTTTATTATTGACCACAAGGAGTACACAATTAGTATATTACAGTAGTTTAAAGCTCTATGAGTATTTAATATAATTTTACGACTTCATTGCGATTTATGAAAAAGAGTTCCCCTCGGTTTTCTGCCTTTATTATAAGAAAACTCAAGAATGATCTACACAGTAAAAAAAAATCCGGATCAAATTCCGGTAAAATTTTTCAACTGGTGTAAAGTACCAGCACTTTGGGTGCTTCATCCGTAAAATCCATTTTTACCGTAAAATATTACACCGTAATTTTTACAGTAATGTTTTTTTAATTAGAGTGATTTATCGCAGAATCACTCTAATTAAAAAATCACAATATACACCGTAATATTACTGTGTCTACTATAGTGACTTTCATTGTACAGGGTGCCGCTGAAAGGTGCCAGCTAACAGTGCAGGTACTTTATATCGTAATCTCATCCGGAATTTTTTTACAGTGTACTAAAAACGTGAGCTCGTGAACGTGAAACGAGTAAAAATAGCTACCCGAAACTGCCAATTTTGATTTTATCGAATATAAT
Organism: Parasteatoda tepidariorum; assembly: GCF_982258835.1. Taxonomy (NCBI): domain Eukaryota; kingdom Metazoa; phylum Arthropoda; class Arachnida; order Araneae; family Theridiidae; genus Parasteatoda; species Parasteatoda tepidariorum. The sequence continues at coordinate 57,671,367 of NC_141761.1, forward strand.
GTAAGAAAAAAGTTATTGGAGCAGTTTTTCTCTAACTTTTTATATCAAAGTTAATAAAAAAGCACATTTAATTTTTATATATATATATACAATTTGTCCATATTAAATTTATATATGTGAGATATTTTGAAATAAAAAATATTACTAAACTGCAGGTATCATTCCTAATATGAGATCTAATTTTTTTAATAAATTAAATATTACAAATAAAAATAGAACTAAATTGTTTTTTAAATCTGAACTCATAGCGATAGTACTGAGTACTAAATACAATATTTATAAAGCATGAACATGTTTATAAAAAATATTACTTGCGTTTATATTTGTAAAATAAATAGGAATTTTTCATTTTATTAAATTTCAAACCAAATGGTGTTTCCGTTCTTTCACATTTTTATTCCTGAAAATTTGCAGATACTCCTTTGAAACAAAATTTATACCACTTATGAAATTTCAGCATGATAAACTGGATGATAACCATGATAAACTTATAAACTGAAGCAAAATTAATTCAGAGACCTTTTTCGCATAAAAAAATAAACGCACATAAAGTAATAAATTTGTACAAATAGATGATAGACATCGATATAAATGCTATTTCGGATTATTATGCATTTTACTTGGAATATTATACGAGAATTTTTATTATTTTTTAATCCAACAAACACAAATCAGTTCAAAATGTTGTTTCCTATTTCTGGCAATTAGCGGAATTTTCGAAGAGATTCCAAATATTTTCCAATTAATGCCAGTAACCACGTGCGAGCAACAACCATCAGTTTCAACATTGCTCAAGCTGCTGGAGACGCGACCGACTCACGCACACTGATTGGATGAGAGATACCGTTTCTCATTTGGACACGCCCACAGATGTGTGAAACAATGTGGGATATTCAAATGAAGATTTGAGTCCTGGCGTTAATTGAAAGAGATGAAACGAGAAAGGTGCAGGATAAAAGAGAAGACAGGAAATTAAATTTGTTTTGTGGTGTCAAAACAAGGGTTAAACCTCTATAATTACGCAGTTATCTCACAGTTTCGCTTTTCACTTTGTTTTATGCTTTTAATCACAACAATTTGCTGATTTTCATATTTAAGGAATGTAAGAGGCGTCGTGTTTGAGCGAAAATATTTACTGTTGCTAAGATCAAACAATTCTCCATATGAGGAAATGTTTTTGCTGATTTGTTTAATGGGATAAGACTTAAAATATCTATTCTCTTTTATTTTTGTTTGTTGCGTTTTGCTTTTACATTTTTTTTCTTCATATTTATCGCATTTTCCCCACATTAAGTTTAAGTGAAGAGTTCGTCTATTAGTTTATATTTAATATTATCGTGAAAAATAATGGTTGCTTTGAATCAATTACAATATTCAACAAGTGAGAAAAAAGAATTAAATATTACGGAGGTTTTGTAATTGTCATTCATAGCATAACCCCGATTGCAAAAGGTCAAAATTCCAAGAGGCAGTATGTTATGCAATGGAAAGTAGCATAACCACGTTTCGCTTTAATGAAGTTATTTTTTTTTTCTTCAAATTTTACATTATCTAAAAATAAACCAACAAAAAGGTAAAAAAATAGTTACAGTTTTCAAAGCTTCTAACTTAAATCGAAAAGAAAAACCGAATTCGATTTTTTTTCTCTGTAGAGATGTTTAACTCAGCGGCTGAACTACATCCTTGGATAAAATAAATCAACACTTGTCATAACTTTGTGGTTGTAAGTAGAAACTAGCTGTTTGCCTTATTCCTATTGAACAATACCTATTCCCATCCCAGTAAAAAAGTATTCCTATTGGTTGCTATCTAACTGATTCCTCATTCATGGATTGCTAGTGGACAGTTAAGTAAAGTGACATCAGCTTAGACATACCTATAATCAACATATTTGTTTTTCAGATTTTTAATCCTTTAAAAAAAAAAAAACTGCTTGAAATGAGTACGAATAACGCATAATTCCTGATAAGCGCATGTAGCGTATCTACCACTACAAGATTACAACTACAATTCACTAGTATATAAGACATGTTAACTCGACTTTATGTCGGGGTACCTTTTCATAGATGAAGGTTGACATGGTCTGTAACTACTGTCCCCACATTGGTGACCTTCGGACGTGATGTGAACACGCCTACCTTGACAGTAACGCCCACTTCGATCTGGAAACGTCTACTTCGATGGAGGGTCCACATTGAACAGTTGACTTGCTACTTGAGACTGTGGCATTATCCACCTCCTCGCACTGTAACTACTCAGTCTCATCTCTATCACACACAACGTTGGCTTGCATGCACTCGACTGCTAACGGCAACACAGGAGCGACTACGACCGTGAAGTTAATACACCTCTCACATTCAGCACTCATAAAATACGGTGAACTTAATACAGCTCTCCCGGCTTCTCACAAAACAGCAATGAATCAACTAGTGGTATTCGTTCATCGAATTCTATCACAGATATAATTCTAGTGGGGGAGTACTGTAGCGTATCTACCACTACAAAATTACAACTACAATTCACTAGTATATAAGACATGTTAACTCGACTCTATGTCGGGGTACCTTTTCATAGATGAAGGTTGACATGGTCTGTAACTACTCTCCCCACATTGGTGACCTTCGGACGTGATGTGAACACGCCTACCTTGGCAAAAAAACGCCCACCTCGATCTGAACACGCCTACCTAGACAGTAACGCCTACTTCGATGGATGATCCACATTGAACAGTTGACTTGCTACTTGTGACTGTGGCATTATCCACCACCTCGCACTGTAACTACTCTCCCCACACGCATATACTGTATAGTATCGATTGATAAATAACTGCTTCAGTGTTATAACACAAAAGATTGAATTAAAGTTTTCCTGTCTTCCATTAACTAACTAAATTTTATTAATCTACTTGACGTTGACAATAATAGATAGGCTATTTACCAATATTTTTTTAAAGAATTAGCGTATATTTATTTATTTGCGTTTTTTTTTTCAATTTTTTTTTAACCAGCGAAGAACTGCAGGCTCGTTTTGGAATTTAAAGCTTTCTTTTTGCAATGTTCTTGAAATAATTCGAAACTACTACGAATAACCTTGACTTCAGGGAATAATTTCATATTTTTCATATTTGTAAAACTTACAATGCCTCAAATCTTCGTAATACATTATTCTTTACAAATGTTTGGAAATGTAATTTTTTTCTAATTTTTACAGTCTGTCATACCTGAGATACTCATCCTACCCCTCATACCTATTTCTTATCTTTTTTTTTTATTAGTTGTCTTGCTTCAAAATTTCCAACTTCTTTTTCTTTGCTTCAATTTGTTTGAAATTTTCATCTGTTCCTCCATGTTTCCCCTTTTACATCCAATGTTTTGAAACTGATGAAGATATTTTTCTATAAAATCGAAACTATGACATATCAGTTTATGTGGCAACTTTTTTGTACTCTTTTCACATTGCTTAGCTTTATTCATATTTAGCACAAAATTTACCCTTCCTTTACTTAAATTTTAAAACGATTTAAATACACTAAAAAATTATGCACAACGTGCAATTCTTTAAACAACCGGAATTTTTTCGAACTCTGACCATGATCATTATATTGATAGCTGCGTAGATATATCTTTATCATATAATATCTTTTTAATTTTCCTTTCATGCATAAAACTCATTAGGTCCATAAAACCCATTATATAAGGCACATTCTCGAAGCCGGAACAACTACTCTTAATTTTTCTTGCTTCCTCTTCATATATTAATTTAAAATTCTTAACGAATCACTAAATGTAAACTATAATTATCTTATATTCATTTTTATGAGATTGAAAAATATTTATTAAATAGTCAAATTTTACACTACTTAATTACTAAGGAATAACTGATTTATGCAAAATAGCGTTCTTGGCAGCAGAGCAATAACACTAAAATCAAGCTAGAGGGCTTGGTAGAAGAATACCAGTTATCTGTATAAAAGGCAGTGCACACAATCTCTTCATTCATTCGAAAATTCGCAGTGTTAGGTATTTGACCAAAATAGCACGGCAGGTTTTCGAACTTATTTGTGTTAAATTCAGTGTTGCAAAAAATAAGTGCATACTGTTAGCAAGACATCATTTGAGTTCTTACAAACGTGACCGAGTAGTTAGACTTCTGAAAACAAGTCAAAATGTCACCACTGTGGCCGCAGTAATGAGAGTGTCAAAAAATGTCATCTCAGAATTAAAAAGTTCGCTACAACGAGCACCGGAATGCTATGCGAAATCATACCGGTGCTCGTTGTAGGACCACCACTCCTCAAGAAGTACGATACGTATCCCCAGTAGCGAAAAGGAACAGATATGTCACTCTTAGGCAGATAGCTGCAGATTTTGCAACCACTGTCAGGAACGTATTGGTTGCTGTAACCATCAGTGGTCCAGAATGATGTTCTCCGATGAATTCCAATTAATTACGGCAAGTGATTCTGTCTACTAGTTAGTGTGGAGATCGATGGGAAAACGTTGTGCAAAACAATAAGTTCGTTAACATGATCGGTATGACCCTGGCGTGCCGGTATGAACAGACATCATGCACAATGGCTGGACACCGCTTCACATCTTTAAGTGAAGCAGCGTAATGTCATAGCTGTATGGCAGAGAGATAATTCTGGATCATGTTTATCTTTTTAGCAGTGAGGTAGATCCAGACTTTCTGTTTATAGAGGAAAATGCACGGCCACACAGATGCGCTGAGTTATTAAACACACTACAAAGTAAAGATATTGGCCGTATACCATGGCCAGGGTAATCTTCGGATCTAAATCATATAGATTACGGCAAGGATGCCCTTGGCAGACGTGTTTCACAAAGAACACGCCGTTTCAGACCATGCAAAAGCTGAAAACGCCCTTGAAAGAAGAATGAGCAACATCCACATCAATAGTTTAGTGGACAGCGTAAATAACAGATGCAAAAGGTGCATTAGTGTACGAGGTAACCATACACCTTACTGAGAAACTCATTCTGTCTCATTCTGGCAGGAAGACCTATTTATCATGGCTGTTTGAAAACCATCCAATGAGCATCTTTTTTATTTTTAATTTTATTATTTTTTGACGGATGGATATCTAAACTATTTTGCATAAAAATAAATACACATTGCCTCTACTAAATATGTACTTAGTTTCATTTCATCAATAAACGTCTATTATTAATTATTCCGAAAAATATATCTGCTCCTTAGCAATAGCCAAGCAGTGTATAATGAAAATAGGCCCAATAAGAAAATTTTGTGATTTTCTTTCTACTTTTCTTTTTTAACACAATCATTAAAAACATTTTCAGTATAATTGCAGAAAATCTTTATGAGTAAGTAATTTTCAAAAACTGTTAAAATATGTTTCAAAGTTACAATAAGTAGTTGATAACAACTTCTCTGTTCGTTGGTCACGATATAAGAGCTTTTACGTGATGTAGAGTGGTGACAACCATGTGGTAAACATGGTTTTTTAGAAATTCTTAAAAAAAAAAAAACTTGGTGTCATACAAAAGAAATTGAAATTGATCAACCCAACAAACATAGTAAGTTTTTCTATTTGTTATTTTTTGTTTAGATAGATATGTAGTTAATTTTATACTTTATTAATTACGAGAAAATGCTCTAATTGTATGAAATAGCAGAGGGTTTTCCAATCTGCAGTTGGAGAATCGATGAGCTTGAAAGAAAGATGTGACTATATGCTCATTTACCGTTCGGAGCCAAAACTACCGTTTTATGAAAAAAGTTCATAAATAAAACTAATTATTTTTAGTACAAAATCTTTTATTCTGCTTTACGTGTACGTTATTAAATGCAATAGTTCCAAAAAATTCAAAAACCAATTATAGTGGCTCTAAATGTGTTAATGAAAAAGCATCTGAGGTTGTTAACATTCTGAAAAATGTCTTGTTTCTATAATTAAGTTTATGATTTAGTATATATAAATAGAAATAATAAAATAAGTTCATTATTCAAGTTCTAAACTATTTCCGAAAAAAAGATTTATGAACGGTGAAGTTTCTGATTTTTAAAGCTACCAGTGTCTCCTTTCACAAACCACGGGAATTTCATTGTACAAAAGAAAGAATTTTGTTCACTCTCAGAGAAATTGGCGCAATGAAGAACCATAATACCGGAACTTTGCACAAGTGTTACATTTAACCATTTTTCCGTTTAAATAAAATTATAATATCGTAACTTTAGGTTAAAGAAGTAGATTGCTTAGCTGATATTTTTTATCCTTTTTTTTAACAGATCGCACGTTGGTGAAAAATAAAATTTAAAATTTAAATTAGCTTTATTAAAATTTAAGAGTTTCAAGAAAAAAAATCTAAACTTTCACTGATATTTTTATTATTAATACTCTTACTACTATACCATGTGATTGAATTTTTATTCCCTAAATTTTTATCGAAAACTGGAAACTTTAATATTTTTTCACCAATTGCTGAAGAGAAAATACTTATGTTTAGTATTTATCAGTGTTATGTTTTGTATTTTTGCAATAAAAAATATTTGTTTTGAAATATTAATGTGAATTCAAAATTGGTTTCTGCTTTTTAAATACTAATAATTCTTCAATATTTGAAGTCACATTAATGAAGAAATAAAAATGCCTCTTTTTTCACGAGCATGTGCCAAAAGAGGGAGAAAAAAACTGCTGAAAACTTATATAAATAGATATGTATGAAAAAGGGTAAAAATTTCTCCACTTCAGTTTTGGAACATAACGTTTTTATTTAAATTCTGTTTTATTAATATATCCTAAATGATGGAATAATGATTTCGGTGTGTCACTTTATGAAAAATAATTATCTTCCTCACTCTTTCATTTTTAAACATCAGAGTTGCATACCCACATTTTGCTAATGGCTCATAAAGTAATAACAGAATCCAAAAGTGTTCGTAAATGGAACGGAAAAGTGATGTTTTAAGCTCATATAATAATTTTTACCGTTAAATTAGAATGATTAATGTCGCGCTTTCCTCTTATAAGTCACATTAATAACGACAAAGTAATGAAAAATTTTATTTTTAGTTAATATTCTGATAGTATTATTAGTTATGACTTTTCATAAGGTGAAAAGCATTTATTAGAATATGTTTGCTTTCTGTAAGGTGTTCGTCATTATAATGGCAATATGCTGGTTGATATTGAAATCAAATCCATATCATATTTAAATCATATTTAAAATTATAATTTACTTATTGTAAAATTTTTTTATTATTTAATGCATATTATTTATAGATAAGACTTTTATTTTTGTTCATATACAAATACAGTATACTTTTACCTATAATTCTTAAAAACTAATATTTTATGTCTGTAACAAATATGTGAAACAAACTATATCTATTAATACAAACACAATATTCTAATCCTTATTTAAAACAAATACTAAAAAAAATTTTATTTGAGTAAAACTGCACTCTAATATCTAAGTTGAAATAAAATTTTTAAAAGTTTTAATGAAATGAAATAAAGTTTTTGAAAACTACCTTTTTTTAAGTAGATTGGAAAATGAGAAAATGATTTTGTCACAGAAATTTCAAACTATATGAGGGAATTTTTGAGAATGACAAAAGTAACTCGACGTTTTTCGCTTAAGAAGAAGACAAAAATAGATTCATTTTAATTTCTCACTTCGTTTGAAAAACGTAGTTTTTTCAGTTTATTTTATTTTATTATTTTCTTCTCTTAAATGTTAGGTCTTTAAATCAAAAAACAATCGAAAATGTCATTAATGATGAACTGAAAGTAAAAGTTCTTACATAATATAGAAAACAATTATCATTTGTATCTTCACCAAGCGCTGAGCACCAATTAAAATTTTAACTTTCTTGCTAGCTGAAAATTAGTAAAATTTTTAATTTAAATAACAGATGGATTTGTAAATCAATAAGAAGACGAAACACGATAGAAATGTATGGTTCGTGGATAGAATTCATCCAACCAAGTTGCAAATTTATTTTAACTTCTCGCCAATAAGTGGTGCCGAGGGCATGCGAGAGTGCTTGAATCTGTGACGTCCCCAGTAGCTATTTCGCTATGCAATCAGTTAGTGAGTACTTGTGAAGGGTTTTGATCATGGTTTTCGTGTTAGAACCGCAAATACCCATCATTTTAGAGTATCATCGCCTGAAATACAGCTGTATGCAGATGAAGAGCAGTTTCTAAAAGAAATTTGACATGGAAAAAGAAGAGCGACAGACAATGCGATAAAGACACTCTTTGATCAGTTCAACCATGCGGGAAACATCAGTGCTGACTGTATTTTATAATTTTATATTTTATAACCATCGTTGTGTGTGTGTCAACAGCGTACCCAATTTTGAGTTTACGACTACCAAAGTTTAACTTAGAGGCCTTGTAATTTTGAACCCAATCCAGATGACAAGGGAACTGTTGGATCAAATAGTGGGCGAAATTTGCCATTTGGAAGATTTTTGATTCCCGCATTAACGGTAAACGGATGAGAAAAATCACAAAAACCTCCTACGGTTAGCCTGACAGCAAGAGGACTCTAACCCATGATCTGAATCCACTGAGAATATTTTTCGTTAGCACTGTGATTGGCACGCAACGGGTGCGGAAATCGTATAAACCAGCCAACACTGGGATTCAATCCCGGTTCACCTTATTTGGAGGTGAGTGCTCTAACCCCTGAGCCACCACAACTTAGTGGTGAGCTTTTTGATGGAACTAACTCGCATTTGCGTAATATGGAGAGAAAAACTACAAAAACCTCCAACGGTTAGGCTGACAGCAAGGGGACTCTAATCCCTAATCCGTCTATCACTGAGGATATTTTGCATTGCACTGTGGTCGGTGCAAGCCAGGTGCGGAATTCGAATCAACCGGCATTCGTTGGGATTCAAAATCGGTTCATATCATTGGAAGAAGAAAGCTCTATCCCCTGAGCGACCACGGCTCGTGATGAACGCATTTTATTTTATATTTTCTATCCATCTTTGAACAGCTGACCCAATTTTGGGTTTACGACTACTAGTGTTCAATTCCGCAGCTTTGTAATTTTGAACCAATCCAGAAGACAAGAAAACTCCTTAATCAGTACCCTCAGAGGTATTGATCTGTTATGGGAACATGGAGGACTTTGTGACTCGACAGATTTAACGTGCATCAGTCACCATGTACTAAACGGGGAGTCTTCGGCAGGCGGGGATCGAACCCACTAAGGGCCCAGTGCCCTACCAACCAGGATATCTCGGCCTTGTGATGAACGTATTAGAGATGTCCACCACCAGTGCTGAGTAATTAAGGAGTCAAATGCTATCATTTTTGAATAATCGCACAACAGGTCATTCAAATGCAGCCCCAGATTCTCATCTTTCGTGCCGCATCGTGTATAGTTTGTCTATTTAAAAAATTTCCCTTCATCTAGAGCAGTGGTGGTGATTATGGTTATGAAGTTTAACTAAAGTTGGGTCAATATTTAAGACAGTTTTTTTTGCGAGTGGATGAGAGAAAGGTATTCATTTTCCTGCGGCCTATTGCTAACTCCTCTTTTTGAAATATGATATTCTTGTTTCCATAGCAGCAGACAGAATTCGACTTTCTTGCGCGATTATTTATTTATGTAGACAAACTATACTGGATTTCGACTAATGACCACACACCGCATCATGCACCATTGTCGTCACCTATTCCAATACAAAAACCAGACCTCTCAATCCCTGAGTATGCATTGCAGAGAGAAGCATTCAATGATTTCGCAAACACTATGTTTCTGCTTGTGGAAGAAAGGGAATTGGATGTATAAAACACATGGCTCTCGGACGAGGTGTATCTACTTCGACGATTTCATAAACAAACAGCACCGAAAATTTCCACGTTGATGTACCCTAATTCCTGTCTCCCACAAAAGCAATGATACGAACCGCAATTTCGTCCAAAAGGCTGATCGGCCTAATTATTTATGACCGAACGAGTAATGATGCAGAATATCTTGGGATTCTGGATGAATTCGTGGTGCTTCATAGTGCATTGTTTCATCGGTCGAAAGCCTCATCGTTCATGCAAGATAGTGCTCCTCCGCATCAAAGGCCTGCGGTGTTTGATTTACTAGGCTAATAACAATGGAGTAATCGTTTTTTATTACGACGTGCAGGAGGGTAAGGGCATGACATGATCGCCTTTATTGACGAACTTTTAAGATTAGTGACTATTTACCTGTGGAGGTAACTTAAAGACCAGGTGGTATACCGCCAAACACCGGAAACAGTAGCGCAACTGAAGTAAATCATGTGCACTGTATGTGTGACAATTGCAACTGACATGTTTGCACGGGTGTTTGCCAATTTTTGTCTCAGAATGTTGAGGCGAATAGTGGTGACTTTGAAGAAGACATCGTTGTTTGATATTTTGCAATGGTCTCTGCCCCATTTTTCAATCTGATTGTAGTTAGATACTCCAGCGCCATCTAATCGAGGGAAGTTTAACTAAATGTGCAATTTGGTGGGATAAAACCTCGTTTCATAAGCATAATATCGCAAACCATACACTTTATCACATTCTGGATTTCTTATTGATTTTCAAAATCCATCAATCATATTTGGAACAACCGCTAAATTCTGCTTATAGCAGAGAGAAAACTATTGAAACTATATTGTCGACAAACATAAAGCTTCAGTTGCAATTTTATTACTCTAATCAGTCAAAAAACAGTTGAGATTTCGATTTACAATGAATTTCCTTTGACGATACTGCTGATAGCTGTCAGAAAATAAGTGAAATTTTCATTGTTATCAAGCAAAAAACTCCAGTTAACATTTGAACACTCTAGCTCATTGGCACGTGGCTGAAATTTACACAGAAAACAAATTTTCTCAGGCGAAAATATCGCGATAAAGTCTGCTCGTAGCAATCAGTAAATGAATGGAACTGGTATAATTATTGATAAATGGTAGAAAGTTCTAGTTAAACACACGAAATTAGTTAGGAATAGTGTTATTAATTAATATCATTTCACATCGATTCGGTACATAAATAGTCTTATTTCTCTGTAAAAGGCATTGAAGTGTCCAAAAATATGAAAATCGAGAAGTTTTCTGAGGTTTTCAATAATTAACCCATATAAGGCTAATTTTAAAACTTAACGTGACGTCATATAAAAGAAAAATAGTTTTACAATATTTTAACTAGAATAAATCTTAAACATTAGATAATGAACATGTACTTAAAAACCTACAAATTATCTTGAAAACCTATATGAAATAAACAGAGTGCAGAAATGCGATCAACCCGAATAACTTTTGAAATAATATTAATATTTTTACGTACTAACACTTAATCTTATTCAAAAACCTTACGCAAAATATATGCTATTTAATTAATGCTTATATTTAACGTAACAAATGACACAAAAACGTAATTTCTCTTGAACAGTATATATTTTTTGTCAATGGATTCAGATTCGTTATCCGCAATATACGGGTGCAGCCACAGTCTGGAAAATATGATCCCAATAATTTGGTTGTTTGAACGATGGAAATTTTGGAACCTTTAATGGTAATTTCACTTTATACATATTTTAGCATCTCAAGGAAGAAGCATTTTTAGTTTTTTTTTAGTTTTTTTTCAAAAATAAATCGACCTATTCTTTTTAAATTTCGGATTTCGTCGTTTAAAATTACGTAAACTAAATTACGGTAAAAATTTGTGTGCCTTCAAAAAAAAAAAAATTTTTTTTTTTCCTAATTAAAATAAATAATGAATAATTATGAATTATTATTTTTTGCATTGAAATATTTTTGAATAAACAAGATTTATATTCGAGAGCAAAAGTTTTTTTATTTATTTTTATTTTATTCCCTTCTTCAGTTCTGAAGATATGGCGAAATACGCAAAAAGTGAAATTAACATTTAGGAGATCAAACTGTCAATCGGTTTTCTTACAAAACTGTTAGGACCATATTTTCCCACCCCTATATTTTGAGTATTTTTTTTACTTAGAAATTATTTTTTTTAATAATTAAGAAACAGCAAATCCGAATATTGGACCAAATGTTATTCTGGGTGTTTTTTTTTTTTAATTTTTATTTATTTTTTTTTAAAATCTTTTTTGCGCTCGCGCATGGCACATGTATAATTCGTAATTAACTATTTACCATGAAATATAATGAACACTTTATTTCAAATATTAAATTATTGGTTGCATTTTTTTTTAAATTTATGTAGTTTTTTCCTAACCTTAAAGCATTATTATCCTCTAACGATTAAGAATTTACCCTTTCTAACACCCATTAATATTATTCTCGAATACAAAACTTTCTAACTGTGTGCAAACCAAGATGAGTCTTATAAGGTAAGCATTAACTAACTGGAAGAACATAACACCACCCAAATCGTAGTGTGTGAATAAATTTTCCTCTCTAAATGTCTTAGATTTTCGAGTTCTCTGGCAGATATGATTTCGTAGAATTACGCAATAACGTTATGATTAAGTCCAGGTCTCCAGTTAAACTTACACCATTCTTATTAGCAAAACAGAGTAGAGGAAACCATTTAGTTTTAGAATAATTAAGAGTCTTACAACTCGTGTTTTAAACGTGATAATATTTAATTTTATATATTTTCACGTTAAAAATTGTTTACATTAAATTATACCTGATAATACAATTTTGTATTAAGTTATATAGGTCGTAGGCTAATTGAAAATTCCAGCTCTTAGCAAATGATTCTGGCAGTAGGATAATTGGAAACTATTTTCGAATCTGCATTCTTAAATTGATGTTAGAACAAAAACTTGATTTCCTTATAATTAAATTTACACATTGTGCAATATTATAAGCCCTATGGTAAATTCTGTGTTTTTGCAATACACATTTTGATGTGTTATTACGTAATGTTTTCGATGTCATAATGATAACAGGAATCCAGATAAATTATTTTATTTTTGCTACCCTCGTCTTCGAAAGTGATCTTGTGTTTTTGCATTGTTGAAAATTTAACCCTTTGGTTAAATTGACGTTAGAAAAAAAAGCTTTAATTGATAAACTTAATTCATTTTTTAAACTTACTCGTTGTACAGTGTGCAGAAAAAATATATCACTCTGAATAGCTTTCCTTCTAATGATCGGATTTTCACGTACTAATTGTCAGTCTTAATGGTTTTTAAGGGTGACTTCAAACATGCTAATTAAGTAATGCTAACTGCTAATTAAGTTACTATACCAGACACAAAAGCACATTTTCTCTAAATAAACATATATTATTTTTACATATTTCGATTCCTGACACTCAAACTCGGGTAGACAAAATTTCGAAAAGATTGGATCATAAATTGGGGGGGGGGCTATATTTGGCGATAATCCCAAAAAATAGCCAAGCAGAGACGCCGCCGCAGATGAATATTTTAAGATAACCCATAGACTAATTCAAAAGAGGAATACTCAATTTTATTCCGTTTTCAGACTATTAAAAAAATTTAAATAATGTTCTGTGATTGCTCGGAGAGGTTTATTTATTAAAAGTTAATAGAAAATAAAAGTTTAAAAAATCGAAATAACAAGTTACAAGGCAATAGACAATTTTTTAGCTGATTTCTGACCAAAAAGCAAATATTTTTTTTCTTTTTTAATCTCCTTTAAAAAGAAAATTTGAGTCGATTTATAAATTATATATGATTTTCTAAGCTTTTAGAATTTAAATACATGAATTTTTTATCTGGAATTATTTGGGTTTTTTATGTTAATTTTTCTTCATTCATATAAGGATTTCGTACTAAAATCAAATTTACATACCTCATTATAACTGTATACAAAATTTTAGGGATAATCATTTTTACAGCTTTGATCGTGTCTTCTAAGCAAGAAAGTTTAATGAAACAAAAGAAAATGCCTGAAAAAATGTAGATTGCATAGTAATTCTAATGCACATTCCCAAGGTTTTATATAATTTACGATATTTCTTTTTTATTTTTATAACTGAAGGAATTGCTGAATGTTAACTGACGTTTTCAAAAAACATTAAAATATGTTACGTTTAAGAATAACATATTGAAATAATATGCTGCATGTTGTATGATTCATTGTTTAAAAAATCGCTTCATTCTGCTATATATTTAGGTTACAGGTATATATTTAGGTTGCAAATAGCATCCTGATGTTTCGATACATTCTGAAACTTGTTTTCGCTAATTCACTATAAAATATCGCACAACATGTTCATTAATAACGATAAGCTACAATTATCACATGATACCGCTACTATTATTTCTTTATTTTCTTATATACACCGAAGAGCCATTACATTATGACCACCCTGCTAATAACAAGTAGGATCACCTTTAGCCCTCAAAACTGCTAACACCCGCCGTGGCATTGATTCCACAAGGTGCTGATAGGTAGTCTGAGGTATCTGGTACCAAGCGCTCAAAAACTGATCCTGCAATTCCCTCACATTGCGAGAGGGTAGCGTGGCAGCACGAATTTGGTTTTTCAAGTAGGACCACAAATGCTCTATTGGATTAAGGTCAGGTGAATTTGGGGGCCAAGACATGACTAGAATGTTCCTCGAACCAATCCATGACGATTTGACCCTTATGACATGGTGCATTATCCTGTTGGTAACCACCATCCCCAGCAGGAAAAACTGTTGCCATGAATGGGTGAACCTGGTGTGCAACTATGTTCAAGTAGCTTACAGACGTCAGGGATTGTTCTATGAGGATTATGGGTTCTAATGTGCCCCATGAAAACATTGTTCCTGGGCGAGAAACCATGAAAACCTGGGCGAGCCCATTGTTACAGATGGAGGGTGGTCACAATGTAATGACTCATCGGTGTATATTTAATACTACTAATATGTAAATACTTTTCACAAAACAAACAAATAAGAAACAATAAAGTAAATAAATAAATAATTTGTTCGTTCAATCTTAGGGAAAAGGGTGCACTTATGTACTACGATCAGTCAGGCATTTTGCACTCAGTAATTTTAACAATGTTCTTAAATTCTTACCAGCTAACTGACTATAGATCTCAGATTTGAAGAAAAAAAAAACTTAGCAATTACTTACAGCGAGTGTTAATTTAAAGAGAATCTTTAAGTAGGGGAGAGTGGGGTCAATTGTAACAGGGTACGATTGTAACAGAGCAAAAATTTCGAGTGTCGGGTTCTAGATTTGATTCCTAGGTGGCGCACAAGGTGTATTTAATAAATCTATATGTACAGACCTGCTGGCAACCATTTTTATGTACTTTTGAAAGAGTTACATCACAAAAGATATTTTCACGCTAGATAAGTACTTTTTTTGGTATTAGAATATTATATTGTAACAAAGTAATTTTATTTAAACAAATAAAAATTACTAACCGAATATGTAAGTGAACACCTTAATTAACATTTCGATAAAAAAAAAATTAGTTTTGTTATTTAACTAGCATTGTTTTTAACAAATGAAGCTGAAATGGCGTCATGGGGACGTTTGTAACAATAAGTAAAGGGGCGATTGTAACAGCTGAAAATAAATAATCTTATGTTTACAAACCATTACTTAACTCTTTAAGAACCACCAATAGTTTCCTATATCATTCATATTATGTTGCATGTGCATTATTTTATTTGTTCCCTTTCACAGCATAAATTAAAATTTTTAACCCCTTAAAGTTAAAAGTTTAACCCTTTAGGTCTCTGCTTATAATTATTTTTACTATTTTTCCTCCTAAAATATCACTACTATTTTGATCAATAAAAAAATATATCACAACTATGATAATATGTATAATTGACTATGTTTTAGTTGAATTTATGAACTGTTACAATTGACCCCGTAAGTGGGGACAATTGTAACAACTGCACGACTGTCAAAAATTGTTAATAACTAATATAATAACATTTAAAATAAGGTATATATTTATTTTCTAGTAGAGGATAGTCTACTTTATTCGTCTGTCAATTAATACTAATAATATATTGGATTTTTTGTTAGTTAAAAATAGTTAAGTAAAAAATGTTACAAATGACCCCACTCTCCCCTACCTCTAAAAATTAAACAAAATAGTTTAGTTCATTATCGAAAAAAAATCTACGTGGGTAGCATAAAGAAAGAATAAAAAATATAATGAAATAACTAGTTGAATAGTTTTGTGAATCCCACGTGGCCAAGTAATTAAAAATTTAATTTCATAATTGAGATGTAAGACGATATTTAAGATACTGAGATAAACTTTAAACTTTTTCTTAAAAACTTTGGCTACGTATTCGACATCTCCTAATTTTCGTAACCTTATATTCCTTGTAGTGACTTATAAAACATCAACACTATTTTAGATAATCTATGTTGAGGTCACAAGAAACGTAATAAAAAAAGACAATCAATAATTTATCTTCATTTCCCCCAAAAATAGTATGCTTAGTAAATAGTCAGCTGTTTTGCGTCGAGTAATTTTTAACAGCATAATGTTTTTAATTTCTTTTAACAAGATTTTATTTTCAGCTAGCAGACAATAATTCTAAATAGTTCTGCAAAACACACGCGGATAGAAAATTCAAAAATTTATTTTAAGATTAAGATTTCGTTCAATAAACAAAAAATCAAGACAATATATAAGATGGTGCGAAATTTTAAGATGCTTAAAAATGTTAACTACGTTTTCGTATTAATAATTATAAAATATATATTGAAAAAATCAATAAATATATTATTCCAAATCCATGAATACGCATGTATACTATTGAAATTGTATAAATTATTTAAAATACAAATTAAAAAATAAAATATAATCGCATTAAATATAATCATATTCTATCAGAAACATGCTTTTATAAATCTCGACACTTGTTGAATAAATTTTTTTTATTCAATAAAATGTTTCCTTGAAATTTTTTTACTTGATTGCGAATACATTTTTAGGCGACTAAAAGAGAAACATCGTATTTCATAACTAAAAAAAAATAAGAAAATAAATAAAAAGGATTAACTATCGGTTATTAGCGAAAAAAATATGAATGAAATTTTACGCTACGCACGCGTAAGTCAAGCTCTTCGTAAGTTAACCATATTTAAATGTTAATCGTCCCATTTCAATATTTCTTCATCGTCGCCAAATTACTTTTTAAAAAAAATTTATTTCAATTTTTCTCGGCTTCTAGTAAATAAAAACAGTTGAAACTTTAGATTTTTAAATATAAATATATGTAGATTAATATGTTATTAAAAAATTCATACCACATTATTAAAAAATTTTTCATCTTTAAGAAATTATCTTTGGGTAAATGGGTCTCATGAGTGGGTGAAATTTTCCTTTAAATTTCTTACTTAGTTTTAAAAATATGGTCAAAAACGCAAAAAGTGAAATTAACATTAAGGGATCATAACTTTGGATTGTTCTCCTGACCAAACTATAAGGACCATATTTCCCAGATTGCGGCAACCCCCGATATTTTTAAAGTTAAAAATCCAAAAAAAAATCTATATTTATCTAATCTATATCTATATTTATGTAAAAAATCTATATTTATTCAGAGAAAGTACCTTTTTGAGTCCGATTTCATAAATTAATAGTTAGCGCTAACTAATTAGCATATTTGAAGTCACCCCAGAAACCATTGATTGACAATTAGACACCCCAGATTGACAATTACTACGTGAAAATCCGATCATTAGAAGGAAAGTTATTCAGGGTGATATATATATATATATATATATATATATATATATATATATATATATATATATATATATATATATATATATATATATATATATATATATATATATATATATATATATATATATATATATATATATATATATATATATATTAAATAATTATATATATATATATATATATATATATATATATATTGCCCACTGTATAACTGTACAATATTATGAGTCTTGCTGTAAATCATATGTTCTTGGAATGCATATTTTATTGTTTTTTTTTACCACATGGTAATTTACAAATTAATACAGTTTGTCGAAGTTAAATTTTTAGCTGTTGTACTTCATTTTTATTATTGTATTAACTAGTGTAACTGCGTGACTCCCGGTTGCTGAGCGGTAGCGCTTCGCTCTGTCGTGCCACAGGTCCCTGGTTCGATCCTCGGGCCGGGCAAGGTTGACTCAGCCTTTCATCCCTTCAGTGAATCGATAAATGAGTACCAAGCATGCTTGGGAACTAAACACTGGAGGTTCTGCGTTCGGCTAACCACCTGACCGGAACATCTGCTCCTGCACCCCAGAGCCCAAGGTGAAGAAAACTGAGATGGGCACGGTAGGCCTTGGCCCTCTAGGTCTGTAGCGCCGCTGAGTTTAGTTTAGTTTAGTTTAGTGTAACTGCGTATGGCATTAAGAAAATTGATCGTAAATATTCATCACCAATATCAAAGTATAGGTTTTAAAGTATTTCGTAATTTGACGTAAAGTTAATTTATTTATTTATTTATTAAGGAGTCTTGGCTACTTTTGAAGAAAGCACATTAAAATTTTCTCATATTCTTTTTGGCTGCGTTTTTTCTTTCTTATTTTTAAGAGGATACGTAAAAAGAGAGGGAAATGAGTTTTGGATTGTATCATCCTTTCACCCGTTTCTATGACGTCACATCCTCCTGCCTTTTTCTTAGTCTGCTTTCGAGATTAAAAGGGAACACTATCCACCCCGATGGGGAGTATCTTTCTCCCCTTTAAACAACTCTTTTCCATGCTATCAAAACTAATCGGGCATTTTAATTCCAAACTAAGAGTTTAATTCATTATTCCAAGCATGCAACGTAGGTTCGCAAAGATATGGCGAATTCTAGAAGCACTGTGAAGGATGATACAATGCGTGGATTGATAAAGAATTATAAAAGACCCTATGCACGACCCCTTCCTATGTTCTCGAAAGCATTTATAATCACTGCATCCCCCTTCAACTACCAGGTATCATCCATTTGTTGCCATAACAACGAGGTGGACAGAATTATTAAACTCTTGCGAGTAATTATACGGATGGCTTACAAGAGATCAAGAGACAAGATTTGTGTTCTCTAACCGATGGAAAGTTAGGTTTTGTCTTGTTTAATATCGCTAATATGTGAACTGGAAGCATCCATTATCTCTTTGTCGGTTATTGCTCACTATCTTAGTAATTGCACTTTTGAACGAATATTCTTTAATGATTTTTTTTAAATAATGTATTAAATAAATTTTAATGATAAAAAGCACTTCCGCAATGCGATGATTAATAATCTTCACAGGTGTTGCTTTCACTTTTAAACAAGTTTTTATCTCCATATCTTACTGCTTGAAATGCACGATGTTAAATGAATTATCTGAACATTTGCATCAGAAGTACGAAAGTCCAAAACAACTGCCTAAATTTAAGATAGAAGTCAAGATTATCAGGGGAAGATGAATCAATGCAACTGGAATAACACTGAATTTGAAATTTTGGATAAACTAACCAATAAAGAGCACGTGAAACGATTGCTTGGCTACTTAACGATATGCAAAATTCTAGTTTTATGATACATTACGCAATTAAATACAAGACATTGATACAATAGTAGAAAGTACTCTTTTTGCGGATTTAATTGTTTAAGCTGATGACGAGATTTATATCTTTTCCTTATTTTGTTCTGTTCTCTGGCTTTTTAATTTTTCCTTTAAATATTTTTTAAAAAATTTTTTTTTTTTTATTGTTTTAATGATTTTTCTTTTAAATATTTTTTAGAAACATTTTATTTTTTTAATGATTTTTCTTTTTCTCATTTAAAATATATTTATATATATTTATTTATATATATAAAAACAGAATACAACACTTGCCAACCGCTACTTCTTTGGACTACAGAATTTTTTTAGAAACAGTTTTCGTATAAAGGTCAACTAAACTAACTATTTATAAATGTCTAAACGTATCTATTTAATCATATGCAGCTGAAACACTAAAAAATACTGAAGAAAGACGAAGAATTTATTGTTTTTGAGGGGAAATGCTTAGTATGTATTTTTGGTGGAATTCATCTTGATAAAAAGAGCAAATAGTGAGTCATACAAAATATACAAAGACTTGAATGTTATAAATATCACAATCACAATCATCACAATATCATCACAATCCAAAAATTGAAATAGGCAGGTCATGTTATCAGAATGCCCGATGCCAGCACCATGAAAAATTGTTTCTTAGCCATACCAACAGGAACTCAAGACTCAGATAGGTAGACAGACTGTCTGGTAAGAGATTTGAGCGTCCTCATATTAACCGTATGGGAAATTCAAGGCTAAAGATAAAGCAGTTTGGAATAGACTTTTGAGAAAGTCCAAGACTCACAAAAAGTCTGTCGCGCCATTGAGGGAGGAAAACATATAGCACTATGTATTTTAAAACTGTTTAGTTAAAATTATGCTCGGTAAAGATAGATAGCATAAAGTAGTATAAAAGGAAAAACACTTACACTCGTATCCAGTGTATCTTGTATCCCTAATTGTATCCAGTGGGATATCTCACAATGTCGATAATTATAATTCACGCTTCATATATTAAGAGTTTTGAAATAAAATTATGTTAAGCAGAGTCAAATTTCTAAAAGCATATGTAACTAAGTAAAGATTAAAGTAAAAAAAGTGCTGTTATGAAATTACGCATTTTAATCACTTATTTTATTTAAAATCTAAGGCGCATTTTCCGGTGCATTTAACGTTATAAGTAATTCTGACCTGCATTGTATACATTAGATTTTTTTTAGGACAGAATTATGTAAAGTAAAGATAGATTCATTAGACCCTGTACTTCACATATATATGCAAATGAGAATATTTTTTATATGATATTGAGTACTTCTTTTTTAATCTGAAGGGTATTTTTCGAGACATTGTAACGTATAGTAACACAATTTATTTTAAAAGTATTTAGGTAAAATTATACTTTCGGCAGATTTTTCAAAAAGAGCGGTAAATAAAAAAAAATTAAATAAAAAGAACTTTTTACAGAATAAAATAATAAATAATTTTTTCGATTAGACTATTATTAATTATTTAATTCAGTAGGATTATTATTATTTTCTAAGAATCTTAAATACGTATTTTTAGGGTATTTAAATAGAATTATTCTATCTAAAGAAAGATACCCTAAAAACAGATATAACTCAAAAGTTACTCATATTTACTTAAATATTTTAATTAAAATTTAAATTATATTCGAAAAATAAAATTTTAAAATAAAATATTCACATTAGTAATATGTATTTACAACAATAAATAATGTTTCCCATTAGACTATTATTAATTATTTAATTTAGTATTATTACTATTATTTTCTAAGAATCTTAAATACGTATTTTTAGGGTATTTAAATAGAATTATTCTATCTAAAGAAAGATACCCTAAAAACAGATATAACTCAAAAGTTACTCATATTTACTTAAATATTTTAATTAAAATTTAGATTATATTAAAATTTTAAACTAAAATATTTACATTAGTAATATGTATTTACAAAATTCAAAGAACTACAAACAGAAATTTATTTTTTATTTTATTTTATTTTTTCGGCAATTATGATAAACAGCTAGCATCTCATTTTCCTTACTTTAACAGAACGATTTCCTCCATTTTCGAATTTAAACTTTACTCCGCAGAGAAATTAAGCAGGATAATTACAGATTAACTTCATCTTTGGATTATTTGACGAAAGAGGCCCTATCGAACTGAGGCTAATGACCCTATTTGTGAGGGGCTGGGGGGATATCAAGAAGTAACCCTTCCGAGGAGATACAGAAAGCGACATTGCTGAGGATAAATGGTGCTAATCTTTCATTTTCTACTTTTATCTTGGAACCTGGAGATTGTCACGTAATTAGTTGGTAAGACTTTTGATAACCTTTCTTTCTTTCTTTCTAGATTTAAATGTTGGCATAACGACGAATGTCAAGAATCATCGCCATCCCTTTTAAAACATTTTCATTCCCCGTTCGAACATTTGTACAAATGTTTGCTGCGCGTCCCTATCTAATGAAAATATTCGAAATCGAAGCTTAGAGAAGGTTGGGAGGGCTTTGCTAAATTGTGGAATTTTCCTAAATTCTTATACGGTGTTATATTTGACTGGGGAGCGGCTTTTGAATGTTTGTTTATATTGGATACGTTTAAATATTTGTTTCAAATGTTCGGATATTGCCAACAAGATTTTTTTTTATTACTCTTAACCGTTATTGGAGTAATAAATCTCATTTTACTTTTCTTTTTTCCTTACATTACTGTTATATGAAAAGTAGCATCATCTTTTTTTACTTATACACTTATGGATATTATTGAAATTTATAAATCTTTTATTCTAAAAATATATAACATTTATTTTTTGAAATTGAATTCAATTTTAAGATTCTCTTACATTGATAAAGAAGAAAAACTACAATAATATTTTAAAGGAATACTTTTTCCATATACAAGCAGTTATTGTATGTTGCCGAGCAATTGAAGAAACAAATCTTTCGCTAAAGATTTCGAGAAAAATGCTTTGATAGTTATTTTTTTCCCGTTGCTAGTGCTTATGGATGTTTAAGCAGAATTTCAAGAAAACTAATAAAAGAAATTTATTTTTGAATTATAATAAATAGATTCTCATACAATATAAAAATCTCAATTTTGAATGTTTTGTCGCTTACTTTGAATTTTCTTATCGCACGGCAGTTAACATATTGAAAGTAGCATTATTTCCTATGAGCTCAAATCCAGTGCCTTGCAAAGGTGCCTGAATGACCGAGCAAAACTCCTCTATAAAATGCTTTTAAAAAGAGGAGAGTAATCACTGGAGGGGAAAAACCAGTCCATTCTACTAATATCAATGTTAAATTTCCATGTATAAACCAGTCCATTCTACTGATATCCATGTTTCATTCCCCCATACAAACCAGTCCATTCTCCTGATATCAATGAACCATTTCTCCGTACAAACCAGTCCATTCTACTGATATCAGTGTTCCATTTCCCAGTACCAACCAGTTCATTCTACTGATATTAGTGTTCCATTTCCCAGTGCAAACCAGTCCATCAATGTTTAATACCCATGTAGGCCAGTTCACTGCATTGATTTACACTACTGATATCAATATTCCAAGACCAGTCCACTGTACTACTCTACAACTACCAGTGTTTCCTTTTTCTGTATAGATCAATATTTTTTAAAATGTATTTATTTATTTATTTTTTATCATTTTTTGCAGTGTTGAGCTCCTTAATTCTAATTTCCCTTCATGAATATTAACAACATATCACTGGAGCTATTTGAGGCAATATAAATTTTTTTTGCACTGAATGACAAAATGTGTTTATCAAGAAAACGAGAGAAAAGTCAAATCAGAAATCCATATGAGGTAGAGTTTATACTTTGTATATGAATAAATAAAGCACAAATAAAGAAGCAAAAATAGACGTACTATCGCAGCCATTTTATAAACAAGAACCTTTCTCAGTGCCTAAACGCAAAATGACAGTAGAAAAATAACGAAACAAACATATAAAAATCAGTTAAACTAGTAAGGAAAAAGGGAGAAGCTAGCACAAGACTATAAAACTTAGGAAGATACGAAACAGGGGCAATGAAGTGGAATACCTGAATGCGACATATAGAAATTTAAATTAGAATAAATTTCACAGCATTGGAAAAGGATTGGTATGGAAGTTTCTTAAGGTATGGAATGACTTCCAGTAATCAAGGTCAGTGTTATAATTTTTAAAAATATATTATGATTCGCAGAAATCAATGTTGGTATTATATTTTTTTTCTAAATATGGAAATAACCACATAAATCAAAATAAGTAAAGGTGTATCTTGTCTTCCCTCTTTAATTATCTTGTCTAAGCTTGTTCTGCTTCTTCCATTTCAGACGTTACTTTTTTTTTCTCGTTACTTTTCAACTCACAATTTGTGTTACTGAAAAAACATCTTATTTAAAAAATCACACCAAATAGGGGTATGCACATTTTTGTGTCCTTAATTGCGCTTTATTATAATTAAAAATAGTCCGGCTTCATAAAATATTTATTGCTTGCAGTAGCTCACCCAAAATTTTGTATTTTAAAAAAACTATTTGAAATATTTTTTAACTCTTCCAGTTTGTACGGAAAGAAAGCTACAAAAAAACGCATCAATTTTTAAAAAAGTTCAGAGTAATTTACAGATCAGATTCTCGCTATTCCTTACAGGGAGGCTTAAGCATAATTATGAGAATTTGCTTATTTAATAAGTAACTAATTATTATTTTTTCTTATTATTGCCAGTTTCATTTTATTCATTGAAATGTGTTCTGTTGAACCTATTTACCAAATTTTAAATTTTAAGGTTGTAAGTATTTTTAAAAATTATTTAGTGTTCCAAGTTTTACAAAGTTTAATTTATAAAAATACTTACATTCTGAAAAGTCAAAATTTGATAGCTTTTCAATCGAGCACCATTTAATGAAGAAAATGAAACAAAAAAATATTCAAAATCGAAATTGCTGTGCTAACGAAATGTTGAAATCAATTTCTATACGCTTTAAACATTACTATCAAAATAAAGTTTTAAATTCGAATGAGATAAAAGAAAAGGAAAGTTTTCTTTGTCATTCCTATAAAATTAGCATTATTGATGTTTACTTTTTTTTAGATAGAAAACATTTATATTTTTATATTTTTATATTTTTATATTTTTGTATTTTTATATTTTTATATTTTTATATTTTTATATTTTTATATTTTTATATTTTTATATTTTTATATTTTTATATTTTTATATTTTTATATTTTTATATTTTTATATTTTTATATTTTATATTTTTATATTTTTATATTTTTATATTTTTATATATCTATATACTCATAGTTATTTTTTTCTATGTTTATATTTTCCTAAATAATATTTGCAATAAACTTAAGGGTACAAAAAAATTAAATGACGTTACTTGACGAAAACATTCCCTTAAGATTCGCAGAAAAAAATGTATGTAATCTTCCTTACTCGAAAAATAATCAAATTTCTTTTAACAGCTTTAGAAGTGCACATAAATCAAAATTACTTATAAATATAATTTCCTTAACAGATACAAAATCTGCTTTTCCAAACTGAAATGTTATAACTGCTATACATTCTATTAGAACTGTTATGAATGTTCTCAGAACTGCTATAATATCAAAAAAAAATTTAAACTTGTACTCAGAGGAAATATATCACAATGGTTTTCAAAGTAAAAAAAGCACAATCATCTTTAAGTAAAATACAATTATCTCTCTTTTAATATTTACTTCAACAAAGTATTTAAAATAAAGTAAATAACCTCATCACATAATAATTTGTATGTATGTGATTTTTTAAGAAGTGTTATAACTTTTTAAATGATTGTTATAAAATGAAAGAGCACTGCAAGTGCAATTCATCAAGTTGTTAGAAGAAAATATAGCACACGATTTTTCAATGGAAAAAAAACAATGCACAATCAACTTTAAATAAAACACAATGATCACTTTTCAAATATTTGCTTTAACAAAAGTACTTACAACAAAGTAAATATCCTCATCACATACTAACAATAATTTATGTTTTTCTTTTTCAAACCATCTAGCTCATAACATTCAAAAGACATAAAAAAGACAATAATTTTGACAAAGCAATAAAAAACATTTCGTTTCGCTTCAAATGGCGTACTTTGTGTTACAGAAACAATTCCTAAATTAGACTATTTATTTTATTTTGTCGTATCTCTTATACTTCAATCAAGACTGGATTCTTTCATAAGATTTTTTTTGTTGTTAATTTTTTGTTTCTTTTTTAATCATTTTCCAAATAGCTTGCTGGCAACCTTTTTTTCATTATAGACGTTTACATTTACGTAACATTTGCTTCTAAAAAAAAGCTACAAAATATGCCGTCCCATTAACTTCGATTTGTTAAATCAACAACTTATCGCGAAGGTGCAAACCCCACGAGAGCGAAATCTAAGCAAGACATTAAAAGGATAAAATATACGCAAGAACGAACGATCTAAGAAAATCCCTAAAAAATTCGCTCTTTTCGTTCATCTGTAGCTAAATTACTGAAGATTAAACGAAAAAAACTAGAACAGTCTAGGAAAAGTAAGAGTATCAGTAAGAAGTGAGAGAATAAAGGCGTTCTTAATGTCTTTATTTAGAATTTTTTTTTTGGTTGTTATCTTCTTTGTTAAAGAAGATATTAGGAGAGGCTGCTTTCTTTTAAGGCGAGTTTAATTACATTTGAAATTAAGAAGTTTAATTGTCAGTGTTCTGAAGTGTTTTGCTTAAAGCACTAATACATCTTTTTCAAGTTTTTAATTAAATCGTTTTAAAGGAGAGTAATTATTGGGAAGTTTTTCTTCTTATGTTCTGTTTAGAGTGTGATGAATTAGAAATTTTAGAGAAAGTTAGTGCAAAATTGTTTAAAGGCGGTTTTAAGTATAGGATGAAATGTTTATAGACACTTATTTTTAAATTTTCTAAAAAAAAAATGCTTTTCTTCAAAGGCAAAATCTAGAAAATAATCTGTTAGTAAGTAAGCATATTATAAAAAAAAAGCCATAACTTATTTCATTTTGATAGACAGTTATAAATAATTAAAAATCGGGGAAGAACACGAAATCGCATTTGAATGAATTTGAATAATTAGCCTTAAGCACGTTGATAATTTTTGTAACTACACTGAGTTTTTTACTTGATTAGATAAAATTTTCAAAATTTTGGGGATATATTTATTTGATAAAAAGTGTTTTAATTCGAAGAAATTTTCACGAGTTTTGCAATTAGCCTTTTTCACAGCCTAAATAATTAATTATTGATATAAAAATTGCCGCAAAAAGCTCAAAAGCCGTCATTGTGTACTTCACCGAACTGTAGATTAACTTGGGCGATCTTTTAAAGTATGGTGCTATGGGTTTTCTGCCCATTACTTACGTAATGTGCACTTTGATGTCTTACGTACCCTTTAAGTTCAAAAAATTATTTCTCTCTTTTATAAATAAATATTGAAAAATAAATGAATGACGCCATGTAAATTTTCTTAGTTGTAATAAAATTTTAAACTGTTTGATTGCTTTGTATTATAGTTTTTGAATTGATTGATTCGATTAAATTTGTTGATTGTATTAAATTGATTCTTTAGATATTGAAAAATAAATAAATAGCAATATGTTAATTTAGGAGTACAGGAGCGTTAATGTTGTTGCAGCAAAGATCTTATTCCCTCTTTAAAGAGTGCCTGGTAAGCAATGTGCAGATTAATAACCGAGAAGGAAGACTAAAAGCAGAAACTTTCCAGCCGAAGTATCCAAAAAAAATTATGTATTGGATTCAGGTCGGGATATTTGAAGGGCCAATCTCATTGGTGAATGTCTTCGCAGTTTCAAAAACCTTAAGCATGATGAGATCGATGTAGCGGCGCTGTCGTGAAAAAGTGATTGATTCAATCAAATTTGTTGATTGCTTTATTGGGTTAATTTGGATTAATTGGTAATGGATTAATTGGTACAAAGTAAGAGGGCAGTAGATGTTCTGAATAAAAAAATTTTTTTTTGCATTTGTGACATCGACTTTCCATGCTGCCAATTGAATAATCAGGGGACGAATAGGAAGATATGAGGGAAACATTGTTCAAGTTCGAGTAACGACAGAAGAGCGGTTACTTGCCGAAAGTATTGAAAAAAATTCTCTATTTGATTTAGGTCTGAAAATTTCAATGGCTAATCTCACGGGTGAATGTCTTCACATTCTAAAAAACCGTAAGTGTGATGAGATCTATGTAAGATCATTGTCATCGATTAAAATAAAATCAGAATCAACTAAACACTTGAAGCAAAAACAACGGTCCGTTAGCACATTCAAACTAGTAATACAACCTCTTTTACGCTAACTGTCCCTTTTAAGACATTGAGTATCACTTCAATAATGATCCATATCTCAGACAGAGGGGGCTCTCTCAGTATATAGGTACTTAGCAAGGACATGCGGCGTGTCCTCCGATGTTCCAGAAAACGGCGATTATGGAAGACAAAGTTTGATGACTTGAGAAGACATTATGTACGATGGTCTCACAACTCCCGATGTCCTAAGAGAAGTGCCCTGTAACTGGTTTAAGTATAATGGTGATTTCGTGGAGCAATACATTTGCTTTTTTAGCAATTCAGTTGATTCTGAATTCGCATCTCAATGGACGATAGCACTTGACCACATAGACTTTCGCATGCCAAAAATTTTTTAAAATTTTAAGTTATTTGCTGGAGGGATTAGGTTAGCAAATTCAAGTTTTACCAATCCTACAAACCAATTCTAATATGATATCTAACTGAAATTTCCTTCAGATACAGGATACTTAAGATACTACTGGTTCGAAATAGCTTAGTTAGAATTCACGAAAAATTTAATTTGACAATTAATTACAAATCATGCACCAATTTCGGAGTCTTTTGTAGTTACTCAGATTTCCATTTGATTCTCATCATTGAAAATGTACGAATAACAATTGTTTTGTATGACATTGTAATTTAAATAACATTTGCACTGTTCATTGCCAACTTTATTAGCGCTAATTTGTTCGCGCAAGGTTTGTATAGTGTGTTTTATTCATCTCTTCGTAAACCTAAACCACATTACTGCGCTAGACTAGTATCTATCGACTGCAGTCAAGCATTTAATTCCAGAGAGAAACGTGCCAGATCGCGTCACTGTAAATTATGTTTCCATCAACAGGTTTTGATCCCATGGTTACCAGCTATCTAAGTCTATCCAGTTAAATGTAATGCAATCTAAGTAAGTCTACATATTCCGACCTATACTACTGTTACGTTTTATAGTTTATTCTATTCTTTGATAAAATAAACTATAAAACGTAACAGAAGGAAATATTCTGGTGCTATAATTGAAAAAATGTAACGTTCTTAGCTACTGAATATGATGCACCTGTTAATCGTGTTTACTATTAATATATATATATATATATATATATTCTTTTTTTAATGGTGGGTACTTAGAGGTTGTCCCATTGGCCACAGAAATTCCAGAACTGTTACTCTCTTCTCATTACCCAGCGGGCAACTGTGGCGAAACCACGGCGGTGGAGCAGCGTCGCCCACGTCACACAACCACAAACTCGTTTATAGGGCGGGTCACATTCACACAATCACACACAAAGGATAAAGGACAGAGAGAAAGAAACATCCATGCCCTGAGCAGGATTCAAACCCGCGACCAGTGGCTCCGCAGTCAGGCACGCTAACCACTCGGCCACAAGTTTTGCTGGAAATTCCAAAGAAAAAAAAACTTTGTTGGTTATAGGGAAGACAATTGGCAAACAGTGCTTTTGCAGGGGTTTCAATATCTATGTTTCTGAAGTATATATGCTTATTTTGGTATGTTTTGTAATATGTAATATATATTTTGCAACAACAATTTACAATTTATAAATAAACTTCCCATTCATGAGTTAAGTGAAATATCAATTAATTTTTAAGTTATAGATACACTATAAAAAAATCCCTGTTAAATTTAGGGCTTTAAACAAGAAGTTGGGTTAGAAGTTGAACAAGAAGTTGTGCGAAACTGTAAAACTGGCGAAATAAATATTCAGTTTCAATGGTATTTTACATCAAACAAAAAAAAGTTTTTCTCCGTTAAAGTTAAAAATAAATCCTTTGCTTTAACAGATTTTACAATACAAGAACAGTTTCTTCATAAAAATTACGAAGAAATTCTATAGTAACAACGGATTTTTATCCTATGGGAATACGTTTTTCCTGTGAAACTTAAGAAGTAAATCTTAACTTGTTCCAAATATGATATTTAATGTTAGCCGAAAACACCATTCATATCGACTAGTCATCTCTGGGATTCAAACTTGAGCCACTTCATTAGGAGGCTTGCGCACCATATCCTAAGCTCTAGTGTTTCATGGAGGATAATCTGTAGCAGCCTGTACCTTAAAAGCCTTATATATTGAAATGATAAAATAAAGTGTAAATTCTGGCATACCACGTTGTCATTCGTAACTTACTAAAAAAGCAGAAAGAAAAATAATAATCAGGTAGAGTATCATTTTGAAAATAAAAGCGAATCGTAGTATTTATCCGATGTTGTGAATAACATAAAATAATTTCTTATAAGTGTTGTTGTTGTTTCTATTGACAATTGCCGCATTCGCAAGCCTGCTGGGTGAAAACGAGAAAATTTAAGGCAGAGTATGCGTTTCTTGTTTTTCAGTGGCGCCATTTATGGCCAAGAATTCAACTTCCGCCACACAATACGTCTCACCCGTTTATAGGGCCAACCCGTTCATACATCCATTCATTCATCCACAGATCGTAATTTTGACCTGAATCAGAGAACGATCGATCTCCAATCCAGTACCCCCAGAGGTATTGATTTGTTATGGAAGCATGGAGGATTTCTGCGACTCGACATATTTTACGTGCATCAGTCACTTTACTACACGGGGAGTCTTTGGCCGGCGGGGCTCGAATCCACGAACTCTCGGACATGGGCCCAGCACCCTACCAACCAGGCTATCCCGTCCTATTTCTTATAAGTAAAAGCAAGTACAAAAAATAATAGTAAAATGAATCATGAAGTGGCAAAGCTATCAGACTGTAGGTAAAAAACTGAAATTTAAACTGATGGTTTTAATTCGTTTATGACTAGGGTAAAAAACAGGGAAAAACCGTTTTGGCAACAAAGCAGCTTTAAACCGCAAAATATACGGTGAAAGTCGAGAAAATGTGTATTTTTTTACAACGTAAAGCCAAATTTTCTAAGGGTGTAACAATTCTTTAAATTTTAGAATATTTCTTTTTTCTTTCTGTAGAATCTCGACCAAAAATATTTTTTAACATGCTTTCAGCAGCTAGATGCATTTTATAAATAAATCCTTGTATCTGTGATACATAAAATGTCAATTTTTAAAATAAAAAATAAACATCATTTGTGTATGAAACAATTTTTTAGGATAATTTAATCAAATGCGAAAATTTAAATGGCAGAGAAAGCATATTTTAACATTCTAAAACACATTAAAGTAAACAGTTTTAAGTTTAAATGGGAATATTTCCCATTAAATAACAATTACCTGTTTTAACAATTCCTTTCTAAATGTCTTTCTAGGCTATTTTCATTTAATGGTGCAATTTATACATTATTGGCAATTTATCTAAGCGTTTTTCGATATTGATTTTAGCTTCACTGTAAAAAAATGCTACTTTATTTTTTTAAATTGTTGCCATTTCAGAATTTTCTTTCCTTGTTAGGTTTTATTTACGTATGTGTTTCTTCAGAATTAGCATATTTATGATAAATGCGTGCAGGTATTTTAATCTTCTAATATGACAAATAAAACTATGCATTTAAACGTAAAAAATAATTAGAGAGCAAGAAAGTTATTATTTTTTTTTTGTATATTTCTCTCTTAATTGGTTTAAATTGTTCCATGAACTAAAATTTTTGAAAACTAAATGCATTGTTAAAAAAATGAATTTTTCCTTTAGATAAAATTGACCATTAATATCCTTTATTACGAGGACTGTACTAAGTTAAAATATATTAGGATTAAAAAAACATCTGAATTCTCTTGAAAGAAAAAGAGTTTCCTGTCAGCTGTTAATTTTCCATAATATCATTTATTTCTGAAAATTTAAGGAAAAAAAGTATTTGGTGAAGGAAAATTAATATTCAACTTCATTTAAGAAATTAAAGCAATTAATGAAACTAATGGATTAGAATTAATTTTGAGAAAGCTTCATATATAAATGCATTTTGCAGTAAAAGTTATTTGACTTTTTATTTTTACTTTTCAATTAGTTATTTTTATCTTTTTTTAATATCCATATTGCGGCTCATCATTACACTTTTTTTAAAAATCCATATCTTATTTACTGTTTGTAAATTTGTACATTAAAACTGAAAGAAAGTGATTGCACATTTTCATTTAAATAAAACTGTTATCATTCGACATGCGTTAATAAAGAATTTAAAACATTATTATACAAGTTCTATCGAATTAAATTGTCTTTTCTCAAAGACATTTGTAGGGCGATCATAAAGCCAAAATAGCACAAAATACGGGAAAAAAGACCAAATAGGGTATAATTGTAGGAAATTTTTTTTACCTTTTTTTATTTTATTTATTTTTTAAACACTGAACAAAATGGACATTTAAAAATAAAATAAATTAAAAAATAAATAAAAATAGCTGAATTTTCTAGCACCCGGTGAACCGAAAAGTACCGCTTGTTTCTTGTACTTAGCTCCACCCCTTCCATTTTCATGAATTTGCATGAATCATTTTCATACACGTTTTCACCAGTGTCACATTTTCTAGTATTGGTGACATAAGGAGTTACAATTTCTTTTTCACGAATCCGTTGAATTATCAACACTCCTTTTTTTATAAAACTAGAAATTTTAAAAAAAAATGTGTTCATGGTGCCCGTAATCAGATTGACTAATTTCCCCGCCCAAAATAAATCACATCATCACATAGAAAATAATGTCATATTTAGGCTTAATTAGTATTTGAAAAATTTATACTTCTGCACGATCACGTCGACGGGAGAACTGTTGCAAAACACGCCAAAATAACAGTGTTTATTTAACGGGAATTAAAACAATCAGTTAATTAAAAAAATTTGAAATTACAGTTTTAAAACATGCCCACACTTTATAAGCATAAATAACTAAACTTAAAACCACTTTAAATTCATTATAATTTAGCAACAAAAAAAGTTATTTCAATGAAAAACTTTGTAACAAGAATCACGTATTTCGTAAAAAGTATCCATGTACATTTCGTATCAAAAAATCGTGTTGTTTGGGTTCATTTTTTGGATTCTGCGAAAATCGTCAAACGGATTTTACACATGTACCAAAAAATATAACAAATTTACATTAAACTTAACTATTAAGTTTTTTTTTTAAATGAATTTGAAAAAAATTCTATATTATAAAAGCTTTAGATTTGGTGAGATTTTCATTTTCTTTTTTAAGCACTTTATTACAAAAGGAATCAATTATTTTCCATTTTATCAGGATTTATATTTTCTAATATTGTTTAATAAGCACTGGATAATAACGGAATCAGGTTATTTCATCACAAACATTTGTTACAACTTATCATTAGGAAGCTAAAAATAAACACTCTTACTAATAATGATGATTAAAGTAATTAGATTATGCGCCAGTTTCTAAGGTAACTTCCATCTGATGAAAGTATAATCATTAATAACTATGTCTATAACCATTTCCAAACTAGTTACGCACATTATTAGAAAATGATGAATGAAATCATTATTCTCAAATATTGGATGTTTACAAAGTAAATTAGTTTCTGATAGTAAGAAAATTTCTAGAAAAGTGGAGGAAAATTTGAAAAGATTATTTCTCCTTTTTTACTGAATATAAGATTTGCTAATTTACTTGAAGAAATTTTCATAAAAATTAAAACCATTTTTATTTTTAATTTTTTTTAAATGTTTACCTGCGACAATTTTATAAAGTTAACCATACAGTTGTTATAAACAAATATCATTATTTTTGTAGGAAAAACTTCAATTATATTTTGGATATTTCATTTTCGATTTATGTTCAGTAGCATATACTAAAATTTAAAAAGATGTTGATTTGCATGAATATTCATTATACCTAATAGGTAAGAAAAGTCATAAGCCTGAAAATAACCACAAAAAAAAAGACTTTAGTTATTCGAAAAGTATGTTTTGGATGGTTTTGGACTTCCATGGTAGCCTTATATACGACGACAGTATGTTGTTGTTGTTGTCATCGGTCATTAAGACAAAGGGGATGCAATTCTTTTGTTTTCAGTGGCGCCATCTATGGCCAAGAATTCGACTTCTGCCATACTCGTTTATAGGGCGGACCCATTCATACATCCATTCCTTCATCTGCAGATCGTAATTTTGACGTGAACCGGAGAAGGATCAATCTCCAACTCAGTAGTCCCAGAGGAATTGATTTGTTACGGGTACATGAAGGACTTTGTGACCAGGCAGATTTAACGTGCACCCGTCACCATTTACTACAGTGATCATTTGTGAGGCGGACAGGTCAAAAATTTGCGAAACATAAAATGTTTTCTTAGGAATATCTTTCTTAAATATTTCCATGACATGGCTCCTTTGTGCTATTAAAGCAGTCTTTATTCAGTGTGAACAAACAGGATAATTAAAAAAAATTTCCTAGCTTGATTTAAAGCAATATGTGGCCCAAAACATTTTTGCGACTTTGGTCCGTTATACTGTAAAGGCGGTTCTGATTCAACGTGATCAAACAGGAGAACTTGATTTTAAAAATTATGATATACTGTATGGAGCTCAAAATATTTCTGTGTCAAGATTCACTCCTGATAAATTGTGAACAAACAAGAGAATTAAAAGAGAAATTTTCATAGCTTGATTTAAATATTACGATATGCTATATGGAGACTAAAATATTTCTGTGATATGGGTAATTCATGTTAGTAAATCTGTCCTTATTGAACGTGAGAAAACAAGATAATTAAAAAAGAATTTCATAGCTTGATATAAAACACTATAATTTTCGATATTTTTCAATTCAAAATATTTCTGTGACAGGAGTTTATTTATGCTATTATAGTGGTCCTGATTCAATGTGAGCAAACGAGATAATTCAAAAACAAATTTTCATAGCTTGATTTTAAACATTATTATATGCTATATATAGCCCAAAATATTTCTGTAGTATGGGTCATTCATAATAATAAGGCGGTCCTGACCCGATGTGAAAACAAGAGAATTATGAAAATAAACTCCATATCTTGATTTTAAACATTCTGTTATGTTTACATTGAGCCCAAAATATTTCTGTAATATGGGTCTTTTATACTGTTAAGGTGGTTCTGATTCAATGTAAACAAGCAAGAGAATTTTAAAAAAAATTACTAGCTCGAATTTAAAAAATATGATATGCTATACGGTGCTCAAAATATTTCTGTGACATAAGTCTCTTATGCTGTTAATGCAGTCCAGATTCAATGTGAACAAACAAGAGAATTAAAAAACAAATTTTCACATTTTAGTATATAACTCTACGATATGCTATATGGAGCAAACCAGAATTTTTTTGTGACATGAGTCATTAAGGTTGTCCTGATTCAATGTGAACAAACAAGAGAATTAAAAGACAAATTTTCATAGCTTGATTTTAAACATTCTGATGTGCTATATGGAGCCCAAAATATTTCTGCGTTATGGGTCCTTCATGCTATTAAAGCGATCCTGATCCGTGGAGAACAAGCAAGAGAATAAAAAAAAATTGTGACCTAGAAAAAAAATGTCTTCCTTAAATTTTAACTATTCTGTTTTGAACATCTCACTGTTAGTAGATAAAATGAATAATTCATTTTTATCTAATCCTTAATATCAAATTTATTTCCAGGCATTCCATTATGGCATTCGCATTTCACAACGATATAACTTTGCTTAAAGATTTAATTTAATTACCCATCCTTAAGCCTCATAATAACGCTCTCCCGTTTACTAGAGAGAGATGAGAGAATATAAAAGGAACAATAGGCTTACTATTAATCAAAATTAAACACTAGTCCAAAACAAACTGGTAAAACAGAATAGGCATCCTGGACACTTAATACATTACTTGCACCAGGACAAATTCCTAGCAAGCACTTGTTAAATACTTGAAGCAACGCCGTCCTTTTGCAGAAGGACTTATTATAAGCAACATTCTCCCCAACAAACAAAGGGTGCAGCTGCCGCAGCTGTGGTGGTCCGTAATTAAATAAAGGGAAAACACTTCTCGGTACTGGTTTGTCATCGTGGGCTAGGTATAGGCTTATAAGAAGTGTTTGCACTAACTGAGTAAAGAATAGAAAATGACGTTCTCCTCTTTCTATTCTCGCTAAATATTAAAATTCTTTGGCTTCGGTTTGGAAAATAAGTTTCCAAAAAGCTTATAAGTATTCATAAAAATACCTGTTTATTTATGAAGTTGGTTTTAATGGCTAATAAGATAACGTTTTAGTAATCAGTGTAGATATTCGACTTCAAAATGTTGGCATTTTCAGCTATTCTTTTATTCGATTTTTTATTTCAGAACAAAGATCTTTTTGTAAAGATAGTAACATCAGTTAATTATCAACTAATTAATCTTAAAACTAAGATTACGATAATTATAAGAGTTTGCTTTTTCTGAAACATTTAAAAGTGGTAAATGTTCGCTTATGAGATTATAAAGTGTGCTCCTTTTAACCAGAAAAAAAACAGACATTCTAATTAGTTTCCATCATTATACCTAATCAGTCCTTAAATTTCATTATTTGCAGTTCGTTAAAACTCTCCGTAACAATTAATTTTTCCCCTAGATTCATTTTTCTCCTAGATCCATTATTACCCTAGATACTCACAAGAAATTTCACAAAAAGTTATAAGAGAAAAAATGCTATCAGAAGAAAAAAAAATTAAAGGAGTTTATTTCGACTATAGAATTTTATCCAATGCTTATTTTCTATCCATGAAATAATCAAATATGTTCCTAAAACAACATTAATAATATACAGCATGCCTAAAAAATAGGTAAACTATCAAAAAGTGCATCCGGTAAAAAATCAAAGTATTTTCCAAAAATCTATTCAATTCCCTAAACCTATTTATATTAAATTATAATGAATATTTACAAAGGATAGAATTGACTAATTATAGAATTGACATTATGATATGATGATAGAATTGATATTATTTAATGATAGAATTTACTCTTGTGTAATGTTTTTTAATTCTATGCTGAAATTGGGTAGTGAGGAAAAAGTTCATAAATCCCCGTATTTGAATGCTTAAAATGAAATAAAAATTATCGATTCCTATTTATTAGTTAGAGTTAACAAATTAAAAATATATTTCATTCTCATGATAATAAGTATTCCCATCTCATTTTCGATCTTGCGATAATTTTCTAACAATACTATTAGGTAAAAGCATATGTCAAAAATGAGTTTGAAATATATCTTATCCTTATACAATCATTCCCAGAGGTCACTTTGTGGCCGATTCTGATGGCCATCCATCAAAGTAAGGAAGACAATAAAAACACTTTTCCTATCGGGAGAAAGGAAAAAAAAAATATGCTGGTCTACCAACTTTCTTTTATCGAATTTTCTGCCTATTTCTTAACGTCTAGAGTTAAAATGTAGAAATCAAGTATGTAGGAAAATATTGTGGTCTGCTGTGATTTGACCAATTTTTATAAGTATAATATTTTGTTTTTATTATTTGTAGTTTTGTCAGGATTTGTATTAACTATTTTGGAAAAATTTTTGGAATTATAGCTATAACCAGTTTCTAAAAGTATTTTTTCCAATGTAAAAAGTTTTTTTTTCCCAATGCTTACCTGTGTTAACATCCGTCAATTCAAGCATATACAGGGCGATTTTGTTGGTCTCTCTTTCAGGGGACACCATATTAGGTGGGCCAACGTCGCTCCCACAGTGAGGACAGGGAAGGAAAATAACATCCATGCCTTGTCCGGGATTCGAACACAAAACCTTTCTGATGCAAGGACAGTTCCCTGCCCCCTATACAGGCTGGTCGGCCAAATGTAAAAAGTTTATTTACTTATATCATATGAATTCCATACTAACTTATTTATATTGATAGATTGTTTGTTAATCAACTGATGAACTTGCGCGCATGCTTTTTTTGTTCCGTCGGCTGCTCAAGAGTTACACACATTTTATTATTCATACCTTTTATTATTTATACATTTTATTATTTTATGACACATTTTATTATTTATACCTTTTACTATTTATACATTTTATTATTTTATGACACATTTTATTATTTATACCTTTTTCTATTATATGTATATTGCTCAAAATCAACAGTGGAAAGGAAGTGCTTTGACTTTCGAAAATTGTAAGGGAAAATGTTACTAGTATCTGCTATTACATGTGATACAAGGGATTATATAACAATTATAACAGATCGAAACCCGAATAATTGGTTGGAGGTTTTTCACGAAATTTCTTATACCCTTAAAGGAAAAAAACTTACTATGATAATTTTTGAATTCTTTTATCTATTTCCAGAAGATGATGTTAATTACTAATTATGTGAACTGGTTTCGTTCTGAAATTATAAAGTAAGAAAAAGTACATAGAAATTAGATGAAAATCTTTGTATATACTATATCTTTGTATCTATTTACTTGCTGCTTATGAGCAGTAAATAAAACTTATTGTTTTTCCTAATTTTTGTCGTGTTTTTCTTTCTTTTTGTATTTATTTATTATGATATATATATATATATATATATATATATATATATATATATATATATATATATATATATATATATATATATATATATATATATATATATATATATATATATATATATATATATATCAACAATCACAAAGTCGCATAAGTGAATATCCGAAACATTTGCTATTATCTATTTGATATTAATTTATTCTTTGCAGAAAACTGCATTTTAGAATTATTGATTTAACACTACTAGATAAGCGAAATACTGATATTCCATACTGCTCCAATTTTTCAGGAGCAGTAAGTATATCCTTTTCCTTTTTGTCGTTTTATATTTAGAAAGAAATCTTCTTTTGAAAAAAAAAATAGCTTCTTGAATAGTTAGACTTTTTGGATCATCTGTCTTTGACAAAAACTCCTTATGCGCCTTTGCAGATATAAAAGGAATTTTTTTTTTCAAATTTTTTTTTCCTTTCGTGAATTCATATATCTTTTTACACATTCAGTGCTTAAATTTAAACGGGTAGCTTTTACTTTTTTGCATACGAGTCTTCTGCACATTTTTTGTTACTATTAATTCACAGGGAAAAAATTTTATCATAAAAAATTTACTTTAATATTTTAATTTTCGTTTAAGTTTATTACTTTTTTATTACCTTGTAAAGATTTGATTTCAATTGTTTTAGGTATAAGATTCTTTTTAATTATTATTACATGCATTATTATAATTGCGTATAAGCACATATTACATTATTTACATTATTCAATATTTACAATTTATTCAATATTTATCAAATATTTACGTTATTTATTTACTAGTATTTAATATGAAATTGTGGGCTTTATTTAAATTAAAAACAGAAACATAAAAAATCAAGTTTACGTATCACATAAAAATCACGTACAGTTAAGCTCATTCAATTTTATTTAATGAAAATATTCACATTTTAAAATTTTTT
The DNA here is from genome assembly GCF_982258835.1 of Parasteatoda tepidariorum. NCBI lineage: Eukaryota > Metazoa > Arthropoda > Arachnida > Araneae > Theridiidae > Parasteatoda > Parasteatoda tepidariorum. Next base: position 57,710,579 of record NC_141761.1, read on the forward strand.
AACACAAGTTAAAAGTCATACAATTGTCTTTGTTAATATTTTTACTTTTTTTAAGGTCTAAATATGGACATCTAATTTCAAAAAGGTTTAAATCAAGAGATATTTTTAATTTCGTATTAAAAACCCAAAAGACTTGCTCGTTTTCTTTTTAATCCTCAAATGGAAAGTTCTACAATTATGGCTACCGTTTCGTATAATGTTTTTTATTTCTATTTTATTATTGCTTGTTCATTTTTTGTTGAGGACGTTCTATGGTGAACGTCCTGTAATTAAAACTAAGGATATTAATTAAATATTTGTTAATTTCGATATTGTTGATTATTCAATAAGAACCAGCATAAATTAAAATATATCCATAGTTAGATCTATAGTCCATTCTTGATTCTATCTTCGCTGTTCTACTAATAATTCTACTAATAATATTTTATCAAGTTCAATGTCATTGTTAATATAGATTGTTTTTCTAATTATTTTCCACATTAATTTCATTTCTATTAGGCAATTGATAACTGCATTTTTCTTATTTCTAACCCGCTCCGTTATCATCATGCACGTGCTGTTTGTTTTGAGAATGAGCTTGATGTTTGAGCACTGGAAACATAACGACTTTTTCCACTTTAATTATGAAACAAATAAAGTTCTTATTTAAGTATAACTTGAGATATTGTAAGAAAAAGTAATAAACGTTTGAGTGATTGTCTTTAACTAAAAGTGGAGAAAAAAACCCGGATCATACGATTTCTATAAACATTCGGAGAAAAAAATCCTGAAAGATTGCGTGATCGATTATTTTATTGCTTGCTTCAACAAGCCTTCTAAGTTTGAGATATCACCGCACAGCTTGGGAATTGGAATAAAAGAACTTTTTCATAGGTGCTTGATTCTACTGTTGACGAGACAATTCGGAGTGAAGATGCCTCCTGCTTTATTTCTTGAAGTTATTTTTACTAGTATTTTCTATCTATTCTCTTAGACACTTTGATACAATCATTTTTTCCCTTCTTTTCGAACAATTCTTTGTTCCATTTCGTCTGACGCATCACTATTGGTGAAAATAGGAAAAGGGGAGGAGTCCCATGGGAACAGTGGCCTAAATGGAATCGTCATGACGCACAGTTGTTGTATGCCCAAACAGCTAAGAACAATCTTCTAAGGCGTCAAAGACAGCAAAAGACTGTGTAAGGTAAAGTTACAGTGAAGTAAAGAATAAAAATACTGCGGTACGTGCTCTTTTAAAGCTAAGTGATTTACGGAAGATGAGAACGAAGTGCCGTAGCATGTTTCGTGTGCGGAACACCATTTATTTATTCGTTTTATTTTCTCGTTCAACAGATGTTTTTTTTTTTTGTTTCTTCACCGCGTAATTCACTTTTCTCGATAGAATTTATGCAAAAATTGACTACGTTCTTTCGAGATAAAAACTCTAAATCATGTTTATAGCAGAAGTTCAGGCAAAAGCACCCTGAACAAATGAAATTCGTTGAAATGAAAAAGATCACAGTTTCTAGAAAAAAATATATATATATTTTATCATGGAATTTTTCACGCACCTAATACTTCGACTGAATTTCCTATCATCTAAGGCTGAAATACAAGAAGAATATTGTGTTTTTAAAAATAAATGCAGGTCATGACGTGATCTCATTTATTCATGCTATATTTTTGTTTTAAATCACATAAAGCTTATGGCAACGAAATTTTCTTACAGACAAATACATTGAATATTCACAAATTTACTTCGTTAGCTTTATCATCATTTTTATTTTACGAGTGCATCTCATATTTACCGTTTTCCAAAAACTAGCCACTTAATCATATAACTCTTTATTGTTCTTATAAGCAACCTAACTGTGGAAGATTTAACTTAATTCTCTTATTGGTCTTAATCAATATACTAATATTTTTTTGCTAACTACCTCTTTCATTTTGTTTTATAAAAACTATATCGAAGGCTGTACAAAGCTTTTACGGTCCCCAGGACAAACTTTATTGTGGGCTTTTTCCACAAAGCACAAAAAGCCTTATTTTTATTTTTTTTAGATTTTTTTATTACAAAATTGTAGATTTTATAGAGATATAAAGAGGTAATTAAGACAATTTAGTCACTGGTCTGTTGTCTGTGGACCAGGGACTAAGAGATATTATTTATCCGCACATATTTTTTCACTGTTCCGTTTGCAGGTCTGTTAGATTTTTGTTTGTTTGTTAAGAAGCTGAATAAAGTGAATTTAAAATTAAAAATACAGTGCAAAGAATGTACAATGCTCACAATTATGTTAAACTATGCTATTTTGTTGCAATAATACAAACCAAAATATGAAATTTTAAGTCCCAAAATCAAAGCAGCATACCATCCCATTACATCGACTGTTGTTCCGGGGGACCACTGATAATTAAATTTTCGTTATCCCAGTCAAATTTCTGACACAGACCAACAGACTATAGTTAGTTTTGAACCCCTAGATACATTTTTTATAGAAGGAATTTGTTATCACTGACAACAAAGAGGTCCTCTTATGAATGATATGGTTTGATAATGGTGGTTTGAAATTACACAAAAACCTAGAATGATTTTGATGGACTAAGCAAACATTTATTTATTGGATAGATATTTCAGGGTTAAAGTTACTCTTTAACCCATGAAGTTAAATCGTTACTTATTTCGTAAATGCATGTTTAATTGAATTAGTTTATCACTATTGGTAACTTTACGATTTGCATCTGATTTAAATTACAAGGTTTTAGTTTATTTATTAATTTCTATTTTATCTATGGATCTAGACACCCCTTTATTTATCAGGTTGCTATTTCATGAACAAAGTCCGTTGAATTAAATTCTTACTTATTTTATAAATGCTTGTCTAAACTGTTCAATTAGAAGGATGATAATACGTGAGTTTAAATTTTGCCTTTTGTTTGAATCACAAAAGTTTAATTAATTTATTAATTCATGTCACATTGATCATACTACTCTTTTACCTAATAATTTAAATTGCTACTTATTTCATCAATGTCTCTTTAAATCTTTAATTTAATTTAAATAACAAATTGATAGATTGCATTATAATTAAATCGCAAGGTTTTAATTTGTTTATTAATTAGCTAGTTTTTGTTAATTAAAAAAAATTCATAGTACTACATTTCCAACGGAATAATGAAAATTTCTCTTATTAAAAAAATACTGTGATTTGAATTAATTGTTTTTTAACCCCTTTCAGTATAAAAGGCAAAGAAAAGAATAAGCTTTACTTAACTTGAATAGAATTCCTTTTATTATCACCATTAAAGGTAATATTTTGTGGGAAGTCCCTTACATCAAAGAAACAGAGCATAAAAAAGCACGATAATTTAACAGCTGATTTCAATCTTAGCAAACAATAGCAATATAATGATGCACTGTATAGGACCAATACATACATGCATACTTATCCAACCTTCCTAAAGCATATCTCCCACCACCCACCTAACCTATCCCCTTCGTCAGCTCAGCTAAAACAGTCCTACCTCGTATTAATCACTAGAAGGTCTGACACAAAGCGCTTTAGCCTTTCAGGTTTCAGGCGCAACCCTTTGGAGATAAGATAAGCAAAACAAGGCATAAAATACCGAAATCGCTCTCTTATTGTCGGGCTATTAATTTCGCCAAAGCTTGACAGCCAATTTTTAGACTGGCGCAGCAATACTCTCTTCGTTTTTTCCAGGGGCGGAGCCCTCTATTTCCTATTTTTCCTCTGGTATTAAAGGGGATCACAAACTGGGCACGTTCGCACAAAGAGATGGTTTTCAGATGAGAGGATATATTATTTTTAGGGTTGGAGATGGATATGTATGGGAGGATATAGTAGAAAAGCCCCAATGGTGGGAGAATTTACCTTTACGAACACTTGCCCTAACCAGTTTTCTTGAAAGTTGGATTTCTGTCTGCGTAGAAAAATGTATAATAATGATCAAGAAGATTAACTACTTACAAACTTAGCTCATCTGATTTATTAACGTTTAGAAACATATAAGAAATAACATTTTTGTAAATCTTTAAAAATATTTCAAAGAAAATTAATTTATAATCGCTTTAGCCTCGCTTGGCATATAAAATGAATAATACAGAACTAAACAAAAACATTAAGTGAAAACGAAATGTTAAATTAATTGCCAGATAAAATATTTTTCGATTTTATGTATATATTGAGGTAATCTGACTTAACGTTTTTAATCGTATATGATTTGTTATTGTGTACATGATTTATTAGAGAAGTTCGTATCCTGGGGATGAATATACCTGAATATGCAGTTTTACAAACTGAGTAAATTTGCATAGATAAAAGCGATTTGAGCATTTATTTTTATTATTTAAAATTTAAATTTAGGGAAATAAATAATATTCCTATTTAATTGCTATTTTCTAATTACTTTTTTTTCTTTTAAGTAATTATGATACATTTAGTGTAAAAAATACCGTTATTGTAAAGAATGTCTGGTTATACATGGAAACAACTGGCAAAGTATGAAATGACCATCACACAATACCCAGGTTTATAGAAGAACTAATGAAAATCATGCCGACCGGTCTGTGTAGGGGGCAGAGAACTGTCCTTGCATCAGAAAGGTCTTGTGTTCGAATCCCGGGCAAGGCATGGATGTTTCTTTCTCTCTCTCTGTGCTCTATGTCCTTTCTCCTTTGTGAGTGAATGTGACCCGCCCTATAACCGGGTTGTGCGAATGGCGTGGCAGAAGTCGAATTCCTGGTCATAGATGGCGCCACTGAAAAACAGGAACAATCGTACCCCCACTGCCTAAACAGGCATACGACAAAAAAAAAAAAATGAAAAACATACAGGCGGTATATACAATGAACACTAACCTTCATTCATCACCAAGACTATGCCAGCTTGTTTACATCAATTTCTAATGGTTTTACCAAATAACGCTTTTTATAGCTAAATTTGGCGATTTTTTTAATTAAAAATAATCAAAATTAATTAGAAATAATCAAAATCACTTTTATTAAATAATTGTCAAACATAAATTGATATTCACTACTTACATTTATTCCAGTTTGAAGCATATGAAGGAAGAGCAAATGGTTCAAAGCATATGGATATTCATATGGGTGAGAAACGAATATATTCTAGGAAACATTATTGTAATCATTATTTGTAACATAACCATCTACAATAAAAAGAATAAACGTATGGTTCAGTATTTCTAGTAGCGAAAAATAATAACGCTGAAATAGGCAACAATATGCAAGCTTGTAATAAAGTTTTAAACTATAGCAATGAAAAGTTTCATTCAAGAAAATTTATAAACCTGGATACCACGGCAATTCATACAAAGGATTAACCAATAACAATGAGAACCATTATTCTTTTACCGTCTACTACGAGACATTTGTCAAAGGAAAAAATTAGTTTAAAAATATTTAAATTTGTAAAAATAATTAAACATTTATGAGTGAGTAATAAACCGTGACGAAATTTTCCGTAGTTAGCAAGTATATAAATATTTATATACTTTTATTAAATAATAAGAGGAACAAATTTTATTAAATAATGTGGTAGTGGCAAATAAAAGAAGCGCAGAATGATGATAAAGAGCCACAGAAAAAATGTTGGTAACTAACGCATGCCCTGGAATGAGGTAAGCTCGTTTTTATTTTTGATTTCACCAGTAGCAGTTTTGAAATTTCTTTGATAATACAAATTTAAAGGACTTTCATCTTTCTGCTAATTAAATTAGTCATAGTTACTGTGATTCTTATCAAAAGTATCTACATTTATTTGCTGCTCTCTTCTTTTTTTAAAAAAAACAAGATTTTATTTTGGATTTTTTTACCCACTGTCAAAATAAGTCTTGGTTTGGATTTCATGTCGTCCTCACTTTGCAACTACAATAATGAAGAGTATAGTAAGCAGAGCGCATGCGCTGCTAACGCTACCGCTGCTGTTTGATAATGTTTTATGAATTCTTCTTGTCACTTTTATTTTTGTTATGCATTAAGTTGGGGAGTTTGTTTTTGAGACATGGGACCAGAGAGATCCCATAAATACTTCTTGAGTTGTGAATAAAAGAGAGATCCATCATTTGAATGATATTTTTGCTTTTATTGCTTTAATTAAGAATCAGAAATCCTAATCTACAGTACAAACTGGATCGTTTTCAATGGCAATTCAGGTGAATATCACAAATAAAGAGTGTCAAACTGATTGACACGGTCCCGAAAGTTAGAGTTGAAACAAGAAAAAAACGATGCCAAGACCTAGACTTACCGAGGCCGAAAAAGCCAAAGAGTGTAGACGGGAGTACCTTAAGCGTTACACACAAACGGAAAAACGAAAGGATTCCGTTAGCAAACGCAAGCATGCAGCCCGTCCCTCACAAAAGTACCAAAGTGGTTGAGAGAATTGAACCCTACCAAAGAGCGAAGACTCTCCGAGCCCTTTTCATGCAAGTGCGAGAACTGGGTGTTGATCACCAGTTAGGGATAAAAGGATCCATTGTCAACGTACAGAATAACTTGCACAAGACCGTAGACTGTCTTCCACGTAATATAATTGATTCATTCACTATTCATGTAAAATTGGAAAAAAAAGCTTATAGCTTTCAAATCATCTTTCATGTATGAACTTGTGAATCCGAAACGGGTGTATGATGTAGCTTACAATTTCCTTCAAACACCATTGTACCAATCCGAAAATGTTAATATTGATCTCGATTGGCTGTTCAATGTCTATTCAGTCATCAAAAGAATTTACACAGAATGTGTCTGAGCTGCATTCAAATATGTCTGTGAAATTGTGTAGCGAGCAGTTCAGGATTAACAATTAAAGATGTCCAAGATGAAAACACTATAACGTTGCTTTTCCAAAAAAAAAAAAAAAAAAAAAAAAATAGACAACAACCATTTTGCTAATGGGTAACCTGTGATCACCTTACGGGGATCACAATTTTTTTTCTTTTTTAATAAATATGCACTTGTTACTATATGAAACAATTTGAATTTGCGCCAACTTTCATGGTCGACGAAATAGCAAGTCGCAATAAATTGCATGTTCCATATTTTGCTCAAAGAGCATTTGACATTTTATCAAAGAGTATTTGACATTTTAGCAATTGACATTTCGGCAAATGTTTAGGCATTTTATACAATAACTAAGCAAAATATATAATAATTCTCATACTTCATATTTTACCTGAAATTGAACATTCGATAGAATGATGGCGTTTCATACCTTGATGACAACGTATATACTATAACCTATTGTACTATAACTCATTTGAATTTAACTAAAAATTTACCTTTCTCCATAAAAAAAAAAAAAAAAAAAAAAAAAAAAAACTTTGGGACCTATAAAAACACTTGTTCATATTCAAAATTTTTAAGAAGCAAGTTCATGATAATAATAAAAGGAAATAATGAACTGAACTAAATGCTTGAAACCAATTTTGTTCAGGCGGACAGAATCTAAGATTTTGACTTAAGTTGAAAATTTTGTTAACCACGATAGTTTTATGTCATGCATTCAATTTATTATGAAATATGGTATTTTCTTTATTAAAAGAATATAATATTCAATTGCATGATCATCAATTAAATAATAATGAGAAATATCTACTTTTGATATTCCTTAATATTTAAAATCAAAAATTTAAAAATTGCAGAATGTAATTTGCAAGTATATATCACGAAGAAAATAAAATTATTATAATTTAATTTGAGTCTTTAATTAGTTTTCTGCTACTGGCTATTTACACACCTGTAGCTGTTTTTTTTTCTTATTGAAGACAGCATCTTATGATATGTTTGCCCAATTTCAAGGCACGCAACGGCCATTTCTTCTTAATATTTTTGTATGCACAGAAATAAAGATGTTAACTGATATTAAAATTAATTATGTTTAATCAATTCTTTTTTCAATGTGCTAAAGCAGATGAATGGCATGATAATGTTTGTATATAGAAAAAAATATACTACTTTTGTCATTCTAGAAATTCAATACAGTTTGATATATTATAATATTTTATAATGACTAAAAAAGAAAAAAAATCTCAATGGTGGAAATTTAACAGAAATACTTCGTCAAAAAACTTCCATGTATGAAAAAAAAATTTTATTTGGTGACAAATATATTTTATGCCCTATGAAAAGTCGTCACATAAAAATAAAGAAGTTGCAATTTGAGTGTCTGAAACTTCGATTAAGTTAGGCTTTATTTAAAACCACACACATGTAATGCACCTAAAAAGAATTTTATATAGCTTACAAATAGTTTAAATGTTAAAAAAAATAGTAAACTGTATAAAATATTACGACATATAACCAAAACAAAATCTTTAAAACCAATGAATAATTGGAGATTTGAGACTATTTTCAAAGTTGAAAGAATGCAGCATTGAGGAAATTCTATTATTCATTTAATTTCGGGCTTTTCATTTTCGTAACATTTCACTATAGATCACATCTTTATTGTTTACTCGCGCGCCATTTTAATTATTAGAATTGACAGATCTGATTAAAGATGACGAAACCTTAATTTAAGAGCATGAACTATATTTAGGGCGATCCAGTAGGACGTCATCACGACGCGTTTCTTGGCCCAACTGTCTACCCAAGTCAAAATTCTTGATGGTACCATCAAAGAATTATGATGGTTTATGTTGGTTTAAATAAGAATCTTGATGGTCCAACATGTGTTGATGCTCACCATCATACAACAATTTCCATCTAGTTTTGATGGTTTTTGATGGCCCAACAAATTTCCATCATTACAAAATGGAAAATGTTGGTTTATGTTATGATGGTAAACCATCAATCAATGTTTGATTTTTGATGGACCAACATAAACTTTCATATTTTGATGGCAGATGTTGTTTTACCATTATGATGGTCTACCAACAAGTTATGTTATTTTAATGTTGGACAAACAACAACCATCGAAATATGATGGAAGATGCTGCATGGCTATTTTGATGGTCCACCAACAAGATGTGTTTATTAATGTTGGACCAACAACAACCATTAAAATATGATGGAAGATATTGCTTTACTATTATATTGGTTCAACCATCAAGTTATCTTTTGTATTGCTGGACCAACAGCAATCATCAAATTAAGATGGAACATGTTGTTTTAGTACTAGGATGGTACAACCATCATGTTATGTTTGTTGTCGTTGGACCAATAACAATCATCAAAATAAGTTGGAAGATGTTGTTTACCTTTATGATGGTCAACCAGCAAGTTACGTTTTAATTGTTATACCAACAGCAACCAACAAAATGTAATGGAAGATGTTGTTTATCTATTTTGATTGTTCAACCATCATGCTATGTTTTTTATTGTTGGACCAGCAACAACCATCAAAATAAGATGAGAGTTGTTAGTTTATCATTATGATGGTAAACCAGCAAGTTACGTTTTTATTGTTGGGCCAACAACAACCAACAAAATATAATGGAAGATGTCGTTTATCCATTATGGTGGCTCAAGCATCATGCTATGTTTATTATTGTTGGACCAACAACAACCATCAAAATATAATGGAAAATGCTATATGGTCATTTCGATGGTTTACCAACAAGTTGTGTTCACTAATGTTGAACCAACAACTGCCATTAAAATATGATTGAAGATGTTGTTTATCTATTATGATGGTCAAACCATCATGTAATGTTTTTTATTGTTCGACCAACAATAACCATCAAAATAAGATGAGAGGTGTTGTTTTATTATTATGATGGTAAACCAGCAAGTTATGCTTTTATTGTTCGACCAACAACAACCATCAAAATATAAGGGAAGATGTTGTATGGCAATTTTGATGGTTTACCAACAAGTTATGTTCACTAATGTTGGACCGACAACAGCCATTAAAATATGATTGAAGATATTGTTCATCTATTATGATGGTTTAACCATCATGCTATGTTTAATAATGTTAGACCAACAACAGCCATAAAAATAAGTTGGAATATGTTGTTTAACTAGTATGATGGTTCAACCATCATGCTATGTTTTTTATTGTTGGACCAACAACAACCATCAAAATAAGATGAGAGATTAGATTTTATCGTTATGATGGTAAACCAACAAGTTATGTTTTTATTGTTGGACTCACAGCAACCATCAAAATATCATGGAAGATGCTGTATGGCTATTTTGATGGTCTACCAACAAGTTGTGTTCACTAATGTTGAACCAACAACTGCCATTAAAATATGATTGAAGATGTTGTTTATCTATTATGATGGTCAAACCATCATGTAATGTTTTTTATTGTTTGACCAACAATAACCATCAAAATAAGATGAGAGGTGTTGTTTTATTATTATGATGGTAAACCAGCAAGTTATGCTTTTATTGTTCGACCAACAACAACCATCAAAATATAAGGGAAGATGTTGTATGGCTATTTTGATGGCTTACCAACAAGTTGTGTTCACTAATGTTGAACCGACAACAGCCATTAAAATATGATTTAAGATGTTGTTCATCTATTATGATGGTTTAACCATCATGCTATGTTTAATAATGTTAGACCAACATCAGCCATAAAAATAAGTTGGAATATGTTAATTAACTAGTATGATGGTTCAACCATCATGCTATGTTTTTTATTGTTGGACCAACAACAACCATCAAAATAAGATGAGAGATTTGATTTTATCGTTATGATGGTAAACCAACAAGTTATGTTTTTATTGTTGGACTCACAGTAACCATCAAAATATCATGGAAGATGCTGTATGGCTATTTTGATGGTCTACCAACAGTTTGGGTTCATTAATGTTGGGCCAACAACAACCATTAAAATATGATGGAATACGTTGTTTAATTATTATGATGGTTCAAGTATCATGCTATGTTTTTTTATTGTTCAACCAACAACAACATCAAATTGAGACGGAGGATGTTACATGGCCATTTTGATGGTCTACCAACAAATTATGGTTGGTAGGACCTATATTGGACCAACAATAGCCATAAAAGTATGTTGGAAGATGTTATTTTACAATTATTACTGTCCAACTATCAGGTTATGTTTATTGTTGTTGAACTAGCACCAACCATTCAAATATGCTGGAAACAGATGTTTTGCTGTGATGATGGTCAACCAGTATATTATGTTTAATTTTAGAGCAAAAAGCAAATATATCTATATATCGTGAAATATGCTGTTTTACTATTATGTGCACATGGGTCATAAATTAGTCAGGAGAAGTTTTTTCTAAAATTTTCAACACTTTAAATTAGAAGTATATGTTAAAAATTACAATAAGAGTCTAAAAATAAATAGTTTTTGCAAATAATGAGAATAAAACAATAGACTGCTTATTACGATTGAAACAAAAAATTAAGAAAAATTCATTTTAAGTACCCAAGTGTATAACATTCAAAGAAGATAAAATTATTATGCGCACGTACACTATGCTCGATTTTTTAATTATTAAACACGAAGTGAAATTACAATAGAATTTTTAAAAAAATAAATAGTTGTTGTAAATATTGACATTAAGATGAATTTGACAAATAAAGAACAATTAGGCTTTATATCAGAACTAATAAAGTTAAGAAAGATTAATATGAGAGAGAGATTTTTATGTGCACGTGCATTGATTGAGCATTGTCTCGTGACATTTTACTGAAATGCTTAAAGTTATTATTTAAATTATTAAACATGTGGTGAAATTATTATGAAAGTTAAAAAATAAATGGTTATTGCAATTAATACAATTTGGGGAATTTTAGAAACACAAAACAATAAAGCACACATCAGTATTTATTTAATTAAGAAAGATTTAAATTAAATAAAAATTTTAATCGTATTCGCTACAGTCGAGTATATTTTTATGATATTTAACAATTGGGTAGAAATTTTTGCTTTTAATCTCAAAAAATATTGTTTTTTTTTTTATCCAATTCCCGCTTGGAGAATGACCTTTCGTCATATAGCCATCTGAAGGGTAGATTTGTTGGCCACTTTTTCAGGGGCACCGTATTAGGTGGACCAACGTTGCTCCCACATTAAAGACAGATAATACAGAGAATTGAAGAATATCCATGCCTTGACCGGGATTCGAACCCAGAACCTTTCTGACGCAAGGCCAGTTTTCTGACCCCTACACAGGTCATTCCACCCAAAAAAATATAGTAATATGTTTTAAATGGTTGAAAATTAATAGCAACCGCAATTAATATCATTCAAAGGAATTTTAAATTCAGAAAAACAATAAAGCTACATATCAGTATTAATGTGATTAAAAAAGATCATATGGATTATGGGTACATCATTCATATGGGTACACGACTGAGAAATTAAAATATGAGCACGTGCAGTACTTGAACATTGTCCCGCGACTTTTTATTGAAAGCTCGAAAGTTGGCATTTAAATTATCAAACATGAGGTGAAATTATAACTAATGGTTTAAAATAAATGGTTATTGCAATTCATTACATAATGGTGAATTTTAGAATCACAAGACAATGAGGTTACAAAGCAGGATTACTTAAATCAAAAAGGATTTAAATAAGATTGGGATGTAAGTTGCACTTTTAAATGCAAAATATGTAATAATATGTTATTAAAGGTTAAAAATTAATAGTTACTGCAATTAATATCACAAAAGTAAATTTTTAATTCAGAAAACAATTTTGCTTCATATCAGGATTAATAAAATTAAGAAAGATTCATTCATATAGGTACACGAGTGATAGATAACATTTTTATGTGCGCCTGCACTACTTCATCATTGCCTGGTTACTGAAAGGTTAAGACTTGCTTTTTAAATTATTAAACATTTGGTTATAACATTATTGAGTTTTTTAAAAATGTAAAGCAATATAGCAACATATCAAGATTATTTAGATTAATTAGAAGAAAAATTTAAATAAAAAAAAATTAGAGATTTTTCAATATTTATAAAAGTACTATTAAAGGTTAAAATATAAATAGTTATTAAATATAATAACATTGAGGTAGGTTTTCAATTTACAAAATATTATGCATATTCAGATTAGTGAAATTATAATGATTCGTGGATTTAGGTAAACGAGAGATAGATTAAATGACAGGGGGGGGAAAAGTATTTTCCTTACACATTTACTTAAGTCGGGCATATTCTAATAACATTTTATAATGGCGTGGGAATATGCGATAATTCAAAATAATTATATATATTGTTTTTGTTGTCATAGGTTCTTAGGGCAAGGGGCTGTGATTGTATTTTTTCAGTCGCACCATCCATGGCCAAGAATTCTACCTCAAATATTTTTTTTAAACAAAACTATATATAAATTATGATGAGATAGTGGTTAGAAACAAAAGGTTGAGTAGATACTTTAATGTAGGTAGGTACTTTTATTTATGTCGCACTAGAACTGTACAATGGGCTATTGACAACGGTCTGGGAAACATCTCTGAGAATGATCCGAAGAAGTTTGCCATCACAAATTTCGTCACGCCATCTCCTCAATTTATATATAGATATGAAGGGAAAAGAAATTTTCACCAGATCCCTGTACCCATGGTACTGCTAAGCGACTGACCACAGGACTTTCAATTCCAGAGATTTTGCAGAGCACGTATAATGCATGCACTTCTCGGTGAGAGGTTAGCAGAATCAGGGATCGAACCCTGCAATTTTAATTAAGAAAAATAAATAATAACAGTTTATATTGCTTAATTTAAAATTCCAGATTATGCTTTCATTTCTCACAAAAAGTACAGCATTTTTGTTTCATATATAAGGTAGCAGTCGGTGTGAATGCTCCTTGATATACGTTGCTTCTATACATTCGACCCCGCGTCAAGGGCAATCAGAGATGCAGTGTGAATTGTGCTTGAGTGTTCTTTTCAAACTTTACGCTTGGGTCGAGAAGCAAAATATCAACTCAACTTCTTCTTGTCAGTTGTTATTCCACAAGCCGGCGTGGTTCTCTCATGTAAGTTTATGTAAAATTATTTATTCTTTTAATAATTATTATTTTTTTATTGTCTTTTTCTTCTATATAATTTATTTGCAATATTTATTAAATTTTGTGGAGATCGAGCTATTAATAGATTGCGGCAAATCAGAAATTCCATTATTCTTCCATCAGTGTTTTCCCTAATCGTTTTTCCATGCTTTGCTTGCCATTTGATCCCAATAAATACGCTCTTTTTGTAAAAATAAAACGAGATCTCTTAAAAATTTATTCAGATTCCATTTTAAAGAAAATTAATTCACTGTTAAGAAATTAAATATTAATAGGTAGAAGGATTTATACATAAACGGTGGGAATCAAAATTATAAAAAAAAATTTAACTGTTGATGTTATAAGATATTTGTAGCAAAGAAAGTGATTGATAAAACAATTGTTATTAATATTGTTAAAAGTCTTTTGAATTCAGTCTTACTTTTGAGACTAAATTTTAAGACTAGTATCCTACAACACTAGTGATGCTTTATATATTAATAAACAATTTTGTTTTTCTTTCATTTTATTGTTATGATCTGTTTTTCTTATCTTTTTCGTCAGTTATTTTTGATGTGAGCTTATTTGCTTTCCACTATAATCACATTCATGTTCAAGAAGTATTCCTTGCTAAATTTAATTTAAATTTTGTTAATTTTGATTCATCATAAAAGGATTACTACATAAACGGTGGGGATCAAAATTATATATATATTTTTTTTAATGTTATCTAGAAGATATTTGTAGCAAGGAAAGTGATTGATAAAACAATTGTTATTAATATTATTGTTAAATGTCTGTTGAATTTAGTCTTACTTTTGAGACTAAATTTTGAGACTTGTATCCTACAACACTAGTGATGCTTTATATATTATTTAGCAATTTTGTTTTACTTTCAATTTATTGTTATGATCTTCTGTTTTTCTAATCTTTTTCGACAGTTATTTTTTATGTCAGCTTTATAGCTATCCACTACAATCACATTCATGTTCAAACAGTATTTCCTGCTAAGTTTAATTTAATTTTTGTTAATTTTGATTCACCATTAAAGGATTTATGCATAAACGGTGGGGATTAAAATTATACATTTTTTATTTGATGGTATCTAGAAGATATTTGTAGCAAAGAAAGTGATTGATAAAACAATTGTTATTAATATTGTTGAAAGTCTTTTGAATTTAGTCTCTGGTGTAAGATCGTCATTCAGATGTGGATGCATTTGTCCGTACGCAAACACTCGGTGCATATGGCAAAGTACCAAAATCCTGAACCTCCGTCACATGGAGGACAAATATCTGTGTGGCTGACTGAATCTCACAAGATAATCTCTTCTGAGATTAAGATTCGAAATGGGGTTCAGGTAGCCCAAAGTGTTGCAATAAGGCTTTGTGTCCCGGATCTTAGAATTAAGTCGCTGAGCACGTAACTTTTGAGACTAAATTTTAAGACTAGTATCCTACTACACTAGTGATGCTTTATATATTAATAAGCAATTTTGTTTTTCTTTCATTTTATTGTTATGATCTGTTTATCTTATCTTTTTCGAAAGTTATTTTTAATGTCAGCTTTTTTGCTATCCACTATAATCACATTCATGTTCAAGAAGTATTCCTTGCTAAATTTAATTTAAAATTTGTTAATTTTGATACATCATAAAAGGATTTAAACATAAACGGTGGGGATCAAAATTATAATTTTTTTTTAATGTTATCTAGAAGATATTTGTAGCAAAGAAAATGATTGATAAAACAATTGTTATTAATATGGTTAAAAGTCTGTTGAATTTAGTCTTACTTTTGAGACTAAATCTTAAGACTAGTATCCTACAACACTAGTGATGCTTTATATATTAATTAGCAATTTTGTTTTACTTTCAATTTATTGTTATGATCTTCTGTTTTTCTAATCTTTTTCGACAGTTATTTTTGATGTCAGCTTTATTGCTATCCACTATAATCACATCCATGTTCAAACAGTATTCCCTGCTAAGTTTAATTTAATTTTTGTTAATTTTGATTCACCATTAAAGGATTTATGCATAAACGGTGGGGATTAAAATTATATATTTTTTATTTGATGGTATCTAGAAGATATTTGTAGCAAAGAAAGTGATTGATAAAACAATTGTTATTAATATTGTTGAAAGTCTTTTGAATTTAGTCTCTGGTGTAAGATCGTCATTCAGATGTGGATGCATTTGTCCGTACGCAAACACTCGGTGCATATGGCAAAGTACCAAAATCCTGAACCTCCGTCACATGGAGGACAAATATCTGTGTGGCTGACTGAATCTCACAAGATAATCTCTTCTGAGATTAAGATTCGAAATGGGGTTCAGGTAGCCCAAAGTGTTGCAATAAGGCTTTGTGTCCCGGATCTTAGAATTAAGTCGCTGAGCACGTAACTTTTGAGACTAAATTTTAAGACTAGTATCCTACAACACTAGTGATGCTTTATATATTAATAAGCAATTTTGTTTTTCTTTCATTTTATTGTTATGATCTTCTGTTTTCCCAATCTTTTTCAATAGTTATATTTTATGTGAGCATTTTTGTTATCCACTATGTTCATGTCCATGTTCCTGAAGTATTCCCTGCTAAGTTTAATTTTTGTTAATTTTGCTGCACAATAGAAGGATTTATTGGTGGGTAGAAGGTGAGCATTAAAATTATTAAAAAAATTTTTTAATCTTTTAAAGTGACTGAAAATATACTACATTATTAACATTATTTATTCCCATTACATGAGCGCAATTAGCTTAACGCTGTTGTAAACATAAATATTATTTCCTTTAAAATGTTAATTCCTTTCTAAACAATGTATTTCTGTTTAAGGGAATAAAATGCAATTTATTTTTTTTTCTATTGGCTTACTTTTCAGTGCATTAGTTTGGAGGAGTTGAAATGAAAATTGGAGCCTCTGAATGTTGAGTTGATCATTTGGATGAGAAGTGATGCCTTTGAGAGGATGAGTAAGTATTCTAATTATTTTCTTTTCTTTTCTTGGATTCTCAATCCTGATAGTTTTGTTAGTGCGAAAAACAATCCTGATTCTACCTTTTTAAAAGAATTTTTTTTTCTTCAATTGAGTATGTAAACTTTCTATAATGTCTGACTTTTATTTGCTAAATATATTTACTTCAATGTCTAGAGCAGTGATTCTCAACCACTGTACCGCAGCACTTTTGTTTGCCGCTAAATTCTTAAAATGTGCCTCCAAATATTAGAAATGATACAATTATAATGCTTTTTTAGTGAAGAGTGAAGTTTAAATTAAAGAAAAGTTTTTACATATACATAAGTCGGCGATTGTCTTGTCTCTGATAATCTTAAAATAAGTTAATATAAGAAGGAAGCGTTTAAATTGTCTTTGGCAATTTTAAAAGAATGTTGAAATAGGTAGAAAATTTAATGACTATTAAAACTATTAATTAACGAAAGAAAGAAAGTTAAATATTAATTTTCAAACGGATATTAAAGCTAATCATTAAAGTAAGCTATGCAATTAATAGTTATAAAAGCAAATTGACAAAGGATAACTAACAAAAAAAATAAGCTGACAATTTATAATTAGCAAAAAAACTAGTTAACAGGAAATCACAAAAAAATAACAATTTAAAAAAACTAACAGTTAATAACTACGTAAAACAAGCTAACAATTAATAACTAGCAAAAAAATAAATAACTGTTACTAACTAATAAAAAATTAGTCGAAAGAAATAATTAGTCTCTTAATAAACGTGCTTTTGTAGTACATATTATTTTATTTTACATTCAAAATTATTATCACGAACTATTTAACACAGTGTATTAGTGATAAATTAAAAACTTTTAAACTAATTTTTTTTCATTGTGTGCCGTCAAATTTCAAAATCGTTAAAAGTGTGCCGCCACAAAAAAAAAAGGTTGAGAATCACTGGTCTAGAGTGATGGTGCAAGGTGTCATTTCGCCAAAGCTTCGGCTGCTAGTATATATTAAGCTTTCATATTGAGGGCATAATGTTTGTATATTCAATATATATATTCCAGTTTACTTTGCATTTTTGCTTTATTATTACCAATTAAGGTAAAATAGTCTACGCTCATTATTAAGACCCCCATTTGTGCTCTTCTTCTGTTATAATGGTCGTTACGTAAAGTCCCATTTGCTGTTCTATTGGTGCAATGTCCATTAGATCGTCCAAGCTGAACAAATCATTCCAGTATAATAATAAAAGAATCTTTTGTTTGTAATTTTCAGAAAATCTTTAACAGAACCAGATGTTAGGAAATATATATACATTTGGAACTAACATTTTTGTGGATCGAAAAGTATTAAAATCAAAACTTGCTGAAATATACAAAATCCTGAAAAGCATTTTGTTTATAATAATTAAAAAACCTGAAATAATTAAGGTTTAAAAATAGGGTGTTCCAATTTTATGCCATCGTGCTTGTAAAGCGACATTTCGATATCTAAAATAAGTATTGACTTGAGTTTTCGCACAATAGTAAAAGATGTTATTTGAAAAAATTTCAATATTCAAAAGTTACCAAATCGCAGTTCTTCAATGGCCAGGCCTAAGCTTTAACCTTACTAAAGGCTTGTTCCATTTATAATGTTCTTGTTTTTTAATAATTTTGAAAATAAGGTAATAAAAAAAATTTTGCTTTTTGTGTAGAATTAGAAACAAAAGACAAATTCTGTTAAAGAAAATATATGCTGAGTCAAACACTTGACATTTCTTTTGGAAATAAATGCGGTAACATTAGGGTTAAAGACAATGCTTTTTTAAGTATAATTTACTAGTGATAATTATTATTTTAAATTTTTTTTTGATAAAAATGTTAAAACTTAAGTTTGTGATGGTTATTTTTAATGAGTCATATGTTTTTCTTACAGTTGCCACTTTCAATGCTTTAGATTTTTTTTACTTATTTTCATTCAAGCAATAGCAATAATTATTCCTATTTTCCTACATTCAACAACTGTTAAAAAATGGGTTGAACTTTATATTTTGTCTGTTAAAAATCTATCTTTTTTGAAGTAGGATAATTGATTTTAAATTTTTATATTAATAATTTTTAAATGATAAACTGAACTGCTTAAGTACAGTTAAATTCTTCATTATTTAATTAATTTTTTTTACTTTTTTTATTTTAGCATATATAGTTCCAAATTGCTTTCAAGTGTAAAATATTGAAAGGTTTTGCACAGTTGTAAAGTTCCTATTACAGTTGTTTAAATCAGTTCGCATCCTGTAGCTATATTATTTCTGATATTGTTAACCTTTATTTAATATAACATACTTATAAAAGTCTGTGTGTGGATTATTTTTTATGTCGCATACTAGCTTGCATATATTTTTTTCAATGCATAAAATCGATTTTCCTGCCTTTTTCTTTTGGCAACTGTGAGCATTTATTTTCTAACTAAACTCAAGTTTCTGACAGTTGAAAATAAAACTATAATTAAAATACACTCACTGGAACTAGAAATTTTCTGAAACTGTGTTTTTTAAAATATTTTTTAAGTTAATAAGAAAAGAAGCTGCATTTTATTTGTTTAATTTTTTATATTTTTGCCCATCAGCATAAGCTGATGTATTCAATATTTTGTTAATGAATTATAAACAAGTCTTCCTGCTTAACTTTTAAAGAGTTGGGGGTATGTAGCAGTGTTTGCAAAAACCTGTATTATATGTACTTATAATCAGGGCTTTGTTGATTGAACTGATTTTTTTAAAAGAAAATCATTGATTTAAATCAACTGATTTTATATATATATTTAAAAAGTTAAAAAACTACATTTTAAAGTATTGGTACTTTTACTATTTCTTTTCTTGGTATTTGTTAAATTCCAACGAATTTGAAATTACATTTTTCAAAATCTTTTGATTCTTGAGATTGAAAGTACAGATTAAAGTATACATTGAAGTATTTTTTTTTTTCTCATATGTTTACAGTATCTTTGACATTATCAGATTTTCTATTAAGAAATTTTGTGAAAAAAAAAATTTCAATGGAATTTTTTTAGTTCAACTTATGTATTTTAATATAGGATTAAAAATTAATATTTTAATATAAAAAATATATAGATTAAATATTTATTTTTTGATGAATGACTACTTTTATAAATGCAATTTGTTACATTTATTTTGTCATTTTAAAACTCAGGAGGGAAAAAAAAGAAATCACAATTTAATTAAGATTATGGTTTGGTAATTGAAACTTTGTTTTAATTTTTAAAGCATTCTTTAAATTCTCTATTTCATCTAGTCTTTGAATTTCAATCAGGGATTTGTTTCAAAATGGTTGCTATGCATTCAAAGCTATGTTTTATAATGAAAAATTGTTTTAGGTAGCCAGAACTTCTAAGATATTCTTATAATATACTTTTAATATTAATTTAATTTTGATTAAACATTTATGATGTTTTTTTAGTCATAAATCAAAGTTCTTTGTATTTGAATGAAAAAAATCTCAAGCCCTGCTTTAATATAAACATTAGATATAATTATTTACATATCTAATGTTTAGATTAGAAAAATATATCTAACTAGGAGGCTTCGCCCCCTGCTCACTGGTGCTCACCAACCCCCGGAACTGCCTTCGCAGTTCATTTCGGATTGCTTCGCAATACGATGCTCGGTTTGCTCGCTCATTGGATACGTTCTTAGCGTCTAGCTTTTGTATACTTTTTTGAACACTGAAGTTCCGAAAACTTTTCACTGTAGAAAATTCTAAGCCTGTGCATTTCAGTATTAATTTGAAATTGCAAACAGTTCACATATTTTTCTTAATCACACTATTCTAAATTTCAGATGTTGAGAAAAGTAACTGTTGTAAGTTTTATTTTAAAGTCTTTCCCACCAGAGGGCTAAAACCATGTGTTGTAAAACAATATGAAACAGTACTGAACGCCGGATGTAAAGCATCGGCTTCGATGAAGACAATTTTGTGAGAATTTTTTGATAATTCGGTGAGAATTCACCCGATTAGACATATGATGCTCACAACGTGCTCTTGCGCGCCGAAGCCTATCAATTAAAACATATTAGCGTTTTATATAATATAGATTAGCCAAATGATGCTCACTACATGCTCTTGCGCGCCGAAGCCTATCAATTAAAAATGAAAGCTTTTGCCAACGCGAGAAAAGAAATATCATCGGTTTTATTGATACATACATATTAGCGTTTTATATAATATAGATGTTATATTAGAAATCAAAATATAATTATAAATAAAATATAATTATTTCAGTCATTTTTTGTCGCCTTCTACATGTACAATAAATTGCATAAGGATGAAGTTATTGTAAATAAATGAAGTGTGAAATATGAAGCATAATAAGTTAAAAATTATAAATTGAAACTTAATTAATGAATGGAATTTCTAGAAGTGTTGTTAACATCCGTGAAATGAAATGCGCTATTATTGCTATTGTACATTATTTGTTTTATAGATCTCAGAATTTAGTAATGTGTTTTAATAATTTATAATTTAGTAATTTATATTAATAATTTATAATGTATTTTTTCGTGTATTTAGCTAATTTTAATTTGTTCATAATAATTTTGTTTGCGAATAAGGTTGTAAAAAGGCATAAAATAAAGATAGGCATAAAAGTTTATAGAACAATATATTACAAAGAGCAACTTAACGAGCAACAATTATTTCAAAGAGCAACTTAATTAGGTAATTTCAAAGAAAATTGATTGGAACTAATGAAATGTTAAGAAACTTATTTGGTGTGTAAAAAGATGGATTTTATTGGACTGAGCCCACCTTTGATAACCCTGAGATCACAAGAAAAGATTACTCAATTTATATTGTTAAATGTGATTGCCCGAACTTCATTAAAACTGTAATTTCATAATGCGTTTTTCTTTCGTAAAAGAAATCACTGTGTGCATAGAATTGTTTTCCCTGTCAATAATTGACTAAACAGCATAACAATTCACTAGCTGAATAGCTAAAATTATTTATGAATTTGGTATTCGTTAAAAAAAGTACTTTTGAAGAAAGTAGAGTATTTACATATAATTTTATATTAACATCAAGGAGTTCCAAAAAAGTTTAATATTTGGTCTATACAAATTGTGCTAAGATGCAAAAAATCTACATAATTTGTCCAAATATTTCCAAACATCTTCATAATTTTATAACTGCCAATTTTTCTGCATTTACGTCCTTTTGTATAAACATATGCACAAATTGATACAAATATTAACCTAACATTTTTCTTAAAAGTAGGCTAATTTTAAATTTGTTTAATTTTATTTATTTTGGGTCTTGTTTGAATTTCACTTTATTACTTGTAGTAAAAATTATTATTAATTATTTAAAGAAGCTGTTAATTTGATTGCTCTTATTTTTTCTTCTAGATGTAATACGAGGACATATATGGAATGAATTAGTAAAGTTAGTATAAAAGAAGTTTGTCTATGACGAAGTTTGTAAATGAAGACTGACCATTATAATTGTGAATTATGTGTGCTTGTTGTTGGAAAGAAGTTGCTTGAATAATATGCTCTGTTTAAATAAAAGATTTTAAATAAATATCCTTGATTTTATTTTGACATTGAATATTAATTTTTTTTGCCGCAATAGTATTAATGTTTCATTTAAAAATACTGATATGAATTGTTCTTGGACAAAATTATTTTTATAAATAATATTCTAATCAAAATTCACGCACAATTTGAGTTTTTCCTTCTTAAATTTGCTTAACGTTTTACCCAATGAGACCCGTCATGGAGATTACGTGTCAAACAGCAAGATGTAATGATAGTAAATCTGGATGATCCATAAGGATTAATCAAATCACATAAATCTGATTAAAATCATGTATAAGGTGATTGTTCCAACAAATTATTGTTGGACCAGCGGGAATATACCATCAAAACTATTTGCCTGTATTATGTTCGACGATAAATTGTCAGACAAAATTCCTACATTGGGATGATGGTTCCAACATTTGAGCAGTAAGAAAATGTGATGGAAATTTCTGATGGTCCAACATGTTGCTATTCTAATGTTGGACCAACATAAATCTGTCCAAATTCCTATATTGGGATGATGGTATCTCATGTTGGTTCCAACATTTCATTTCTAAGATAATATGATGGAAATTTCTGATGGTCCAACATGGATGAACCATCAAAACAAGATGCTATTCTTATGTTGGACCATCAAAAATCAGTCCGAATTCCTATATTGGGATGATGGTATCTCATGTTGGTTCCAACATTTCATTTCTAACATAATATGATGGAAATTTCTGATGGTCCAACATGGGCAAACCATCAAAACAAGTTGCTAATCTCATGTTGGACCATCATAAATCTGTCCGAATTCCTATATTGGGATGATGGTAGCTAATGCTGGTTCCAACATTTCATTTCTAACATAACATGATGGAAATTTCTGATGGTCCAACATGAGCAAACCATCAAAACAAGTTGCTAATCTTATGTTGGACCATCATAAATCTGTCCGAATTTCTAAATTGGGATGATGGTAACTAATGTTGGTTCCAACATTTCATTTCTAACATAATATGATGGAAATTTCTGATGGTCCAACATGGGCAAACCATCAAAACAAGTTGCTAATCTCATGTTGGACCATCATAAATCTGTCCGAATTCCTATATTGGGATGATGGTAGCTAATGCTGGTTCCAACATTTCATTTCTAACATAACATGATGGAAATTTCTGATGGTCCAACATGAGCAAACCATCAAAACAAGTTGCTAATCTTATGTTGGACCATCATAAATCTGTCCGAATTCCTAAATTGGGATGATGGTAACTAATGTTGGTTCCAACATTTCATTTCTAACATAATATGATTGAAATTTCTGATGGTCCAACATGAGCAAACCATCAAAACAAGTAGCTAATCTTATGTTGGACCGTCATAAATCTGTCCGAATTCCTATATTGGGATGATGGTAGCTAATGTTGGTTCCAACATTTCATTTCTAACATAATATGATGGAAATTTCTGATGGTCCAACATGAGCAAACCATCAAAACAAGATGCTAATCTTATGTTGGCCCATCATAAATCTGTCCGAATTCCTATATTGAGATGATGGTAGCTAATGTTGGTTCCAACATTTCATTTCTAACATAATATGATGGAAATTTCTGATGGTCCAACATGAGCAAACCATCAAAACAAGATGTTAATCTTATGTTGGACCATCATAAATCTGTCCGAATTCCTATATTGGGATGATGGTAACTAATGTTGGTTCCAACATTTCATTTCTAACATAATATGATGGAAATTTCTGATGGTCCAACATGAGCAAACCATCAAAACAAGATGCTAATCTTATGTTGGACCATCATAATTCTGTCCGAATTCCTACCTTGGGGTGATGGTTGCTTATGTTGGTTACCATCAAGGATTATGTTGGTCCATCAAAGGAAAACCATCAAAAATTTTGACTTGGGTACACCAGGAGTTCCCAAATGGGGTTCCGTGGAAGAGTCTCAGTCGTTTCGAGAGTTTGAACTTTTTCTTTTTTAACCATTTATGATTTACTTACAATTAAATTTACATCAAATTAATAATATATTATTTATTTAATATATCCGTTACTTCTAGGAAAATTAAGAGCAATGTTACGAATTCGAAACAAAAGTAATTTTCTCAAACTTTTATTTACTAATGTTTATATCAATCTCTCATATAATAAATTCTTTTATAAATAAAAAATTAAAAAAAAGCTGATTTAATCTCGCTTTTCACAATTTATTCTTTATTTTAAAAGAAGTAATGGTACATGTCATTCATGTAAATATGCTTTTTATTCAACATTGAAATACATTTAAGAACAAGAAAAAAAATGAGAAATTAAAATATTTAAAAAAATGTAATTTACTTTGCAAATGTAATTTAATTGAGCTTTTGTCTTCATTGACAAACGACATCCTTAACGAGTTAACATCTAAGCATTTCATAGAACTAAAATGAAACAAATAACCAAACGATAATAAAGAACTTTATAAATTCAATTAAAAATTAGTAAACGAAAACGATAAACTCATTAGTCTAACTGATAGTTAAACTTTTTGCCACAGCATGGCGTTGAAACCGTCTGAGCCAAAATATTGTCATTTTGGCATGCATTGATAAAGAAACTCGTCATCGCAGTATATGTTCTAGCATTGGAGTGCAAATACTTTAAATATTTCTCTGTGTTAACAATCATGAACATGCGTTAAAAATTCATAAGCAATAAAAAAAGCATATGATAATTCAATAAAAGGAATTATTTAATATGACGTTAGAATCTTCGAAAGAAATCAATTAAAATCTAAAATAATCAAATTAAATGCTTGTGTGTCTATCTCTTATAACTCCAGAAGCATTTGCGCTAGCGTAATGAAATTTGAACAATGGGTGAAAAGGGCATTTTAGCTCTTAATTTGAAAATTCGCTTAAAAATTTCAATTAAATCATTCGGGAGAGACGTTTGAAAAAGTGAATTTTCTCATTGGTTTTAAAGTTAGACGAATTGCTATAAATTAATCCGCAGACGATGCTGTATTTCAAAGATAGATTCAATGATGTTTTCTTGCATATAGATCTCATTATTCAAAAAAGGAATATATTGAACGTTTTTTATTTTATTATTTTTTGCTAGGAGGCTTCGCCCCTTGCTCGCTGCCGCTCACCAACCCCCGGAACTGCTTTCACAGTTCATTTCGGATTGCTTCGCAATCCAATGCTCGCTTTGCTCGCTCATTGGATACGTTCTTAACGTCTAGTTTTTGTATACTTTTTTGAATACTGAAGTTCCGAAAACTTTTCACTGTAGAAAATTCTAAACCTGTACATTTCAATATTCATTTGAAATTGCAAGCAGTTCAGATATTTTTCTTAGTCACACTATTCTAAATTTCAGTTGTTGAGAAAAGTAACTGTTGTAAGTTTTGTTTTAAAGTCTTTCCCACCAGAGGGCTAAGGCCATGTGTTGTAAAACAATATGAAATAGTAGTCTGCCACTGAACGCCGGATGTAAAGCATCGGCTTTGATGAAGATAATTTTGTATTTTTAGTTCTCTGAAGGGCGCCACCTTAATAATATGGAATTTGTAAAATAAATGTATATATTTTTGATTGTTGATGAAACTCATCATTTTGTGTTTTCATCAGTGTTCAGAAGCAGAACAACTATAAGTTTTTTATTTTATCACAAAAAAATAAAATTTATGAAAACAAAAAAAAAGAGTAAGAAAATTAGTATAGTCGTAGAAAAAGTTAAAATTATAATATAGTATTTGTCAGTTAAAATAAAACTTTTTGTTTAAGTCATTGCTAACAATTCAAATTTCTCCGTGGCAATTCTAAAGTATAAATTAAGGTAGTATTGTTAAGCTGAAACACAATATTTTTAGTCTTGATGTCAACAATACAATTCAATTTTCCACAGAAACGATTGTTTCCATTGTTAAGTTCAATGTCAACAATTCAAATTTTTCTGAGACAACTCTTAACCTCTAAATATTATTTTTTTATGTACATATTTCTAAATGTCAGTATTCAACCACAAAACAACTTAAAGTCCACAAATGTAGCATGAAGTTGTAAAATGTAATGAAAGAGGGTCATAGCAATAATGAAAGTAGAAGTAAAATTAGTACTGTAAAATTAAAACAATATTTTTAATCAATGAGCCAAGTCCTTCAAGAAGCAGTTGTAGAAGTAGGTTGTTTATTTAAAACTTTTTATAGAATTTCTTTCAGAACACAATTGTTAATTTGGGCATTTGGTGATACAACACTTTTAGAATTGAAGGATTTGTTACGTCAAGCGCTCAGGTATCATAATTTTGATCTAGTTGCGCTTCTATGTCATTTTGATTTATGTTGCTAAGTTAACTTTCAAAAAATTTTATGGCTGGCAACAGCATTTTTATTTTTTAAGTTGTTTATTTTTATTTCTTTTAGAATTCGTTATTTTTTTAGCGAAATGTTTTTTAACCTAACAGAATTCTTTGCCGATTGTTTTATCTATGAATGAAGAAAATAAAGTAAATATTTAATTGTTGTGAAAAGAATCTTATTTAGTTGTACAAAGTACTTCAGCCAAAATTTGGGCGCCACGTAAGAGAATTATATATATTAGATCGGAAACACATCATTAAAAGGCAGAATGCTTTGGTGTTTTCAAAACAAAGCAAACGTTGCCACCGGCGGAAAAGAAATACAGCCAAAATTTGGGAGCCACGTAAGAGAATTATATTATCTTTTATTCGCTACGTCAAATAAACTCAAGGATCAACGTGAACGTGGAAGCATAGGCGGATTATGTCACCAAATTAGTACTTAAGCACTCTGAAACCACTAGCTTTTAAAACGTATTTCTTTGAAACTAAACTTAAAATCAACGAAAATTGAAAAAAAATAATTATTACTACTACTTATTTGTTTAGGGAAAAGGTAAAAATTGCCAGACTGTATTGATGTGTATGATGCTTGATTAAAATTGGCAAACGGTACTAATTATAAGTGTTGAAGATTGACATAGTAGCAGACGATTATTCTCAAAGAACAGAATTTAAATTGCTGTTGATGATTGACGAATCATATTTAACCAGGTTGACAAAAGCACAAAATTAAAAAAGGACATGTTGTATTGGTGGTTCACGTTTTCTCTTTGTTTTTTGAAAGAATTGGGTAGAACATTTTTTTTTTCCTTCCTTTTAGTTGAAGTTCTTTCTTGTGTTTTTTCTCACAAGGTGATATTTTTTCGCTAAATAAGGAATAAAATTTTAATTGTTTTTTGTATATTTATATTAATTTATATTATTTAATATTTTTTCTGTGTTACATTTATGTTATTTATTTAGTAGTTAAGATAAAAGGTTCTTTTATTTTGGTAACAATAAGCTTCATACTATTTGAAATAAAATATAAACTATGTTATACAAAGCATAATTAATGGAGAAATAGTACTTATTCGTTTCAATAAAAATGTAAAAAAAGACCTCACGCTAATATTGACACTAGTAATGCTTAGTTAATTTTCTTAATAGGCACTACTGGTAATTGGTGCTGTTTTAATGGGTACCCAATATCACAAAACACAGTATATAAATACAATGTATTATATTAACATACTCGGTACACACCAAAATGGCATCAATATGCAGTTTTAATATATATATTGTGAAATAAGGTTTTTTACCGCCCCTGGAAAGGAATAAGTACCGGATCTTTTGATTGTAGTAAGTATTGACTATCATTGGTGCGCCTCGAGCATCATACCAAATAATATTGAATAGAACCTTTATTTTGATGGGATGAACCACTAAAAACATGTTTTGTTTAATCTAATAGCGTAAAGCGGCCAGAAGGACAATAATAATAAATAAAAAATTGGAGATATTTTAGTTTTATTAATTATTTTGGTATTAGTATAGTTTAATTAATTACGTTGGTCTTTTATTTTCATGTTTGATTTCGTAGTCGTTTCTTACAGATTTATTGATTTTCTCTTTTTTTCATCTAGTAATAAATATAGCTTTTATCGTAAGTAAAAATAATTCTTCCATATTTCAAAGCTATTTCCAGTTATACTTTTAAACTCGAAATTGCTAATAATTATCAAGATATTTTAATCAGGCATATTATTTGCAGACTGAACACTCACATTTGTTTTGAATATAAAAATTCGCAGAAAGATACGATTATTTTTAATACTTTTTTTTTTACATGTCCTTTAAATTAGAAACAATCTAGTAAGAAAAATTGATTTTATATTTTTAGATTTTAAGAATAGATCAATGGAAGTTAGTTCGCCAATAATTATTAGCCCTGTATATAACATAGTAAGGAATTTAAGGTATACGAATGCAGATTGGCTGAAGACCAAAGTTAACAGAAAAGAAATGAAACAAACTTTTCCTGGATCTAACATCGAGTGATCAACGAAGTCTTATTATACGGCGGAACTTCACAATGATAAGTATATATTCGTATCTCTTGCTTTTAAAATCAATTTCAATTATTCGAAGTATTCATTATATGTAAAAATGATAAATAACCATACATTTTAAGAAATAATTAGTTATTAAACACTAACTATTCTTGGCACTTTTATCAAGTCATTCTTAGTTTGTTTTGGTTAAATTTATTATTTTTGTTTTGTTTTCTTGCAAAAAAGCTATTTATAATTAAAAAAATTTTGCAAATGAACTAAAAATGCTATATATATTTTAGTTCTACCCCTTCCTTCACACTCTTGTGAATATGACATGTGCCCATGTTATTTCCGGGCTGGCGTGTTAAAAAAGACGCTCTATAAAGATTACCGGCATACGAAAATATTGTCCTAATCTTGTTTATTTCTCAATCACTAAATGTTAGTACAGACTTTGTAGATATAGTAGGTTTATTTTAAACTAGGTGGCAGCACTCATCAAACATGTGTATAGGCGATTAATCCACAAATTAAAAACGAATACATTTATTGAGCATGTACTTATTAGTTTCATATAATTTTCTTGAATAAAATAAATAAACACTTTCATAATCGTTTTCCTCAAAATTATGCTGCCATTTAGAGCAGAATCAGTTAATATTTTACCCAACTATGGTTAATTGATGTAAAAAATATTTCCTCAGTACCTATTACCAACCAAGTATCACTGGTATCAATAACAGTTAGACAATTTTTTAACGGATAAGTATTCAACTTTGTAACAGACTGCTAATTATGAAAAATGAAATGGAGTTCGATGCAGTTAATATGATATTGATATAGAGTAGGAAAGCGAAGTTTGGGAGAAACTAAGGTAGGTACAGGGACTTTACCAATACTTAATAAAAAGTGGTGACTATTACTAAAAACTCCTTTAATTTTACTATCATTTTTTTTTAAATTTATGTGCTTTATGATACTACTCCGTATTCGGGAGCCATAAAAATAATTCGAATGTTATTTAGAGGGCGAAATTTAGAATATTTTGCTATTGAGCCAATGGTCGAATTTTCAACAACGGCACATTTTAAAACAATTAAAAAATCTTGATATTAACATTGTATGTTTCTTCAAAACAGGGTAAACGACAAAAGATTCCTTTTCAAGATGAAAAAAAAACCTGAAATAAAAGAATTTCAGATAATAAAATAATCACAATTCCATATTTTTTTTAAAAAAAATGCACCTGGGATTTAATTTTGACGGTAAAAGTGGTCACTGACAGACATTTTTTTAAACCATTCTTTGTTTTATTTAGTCATCCAGTAGCTGTTGGCAACCGTTTTTGCCCTACACTATTATTGACAATTAATCAACGAAGTAGACCTATTACCACAATTAAACATCACTAGGGTCAACAGAAAAAGGTAGGCGAATTTCTACGTCCCCCGCCAACAGAATGGAATTGTTCTTAAGTAATATTTAGATTATATGTCACTACGTACTAAATATGCAGAATTGGGTAAAAGACAGTTAGGCTGATTTCCTAATAGGTTTAACATTAATTTTGAGACCAAATGCAATGATTTCCATAGGAATGATAATGCAGAATTTAAATGTTATATATATTCGGATCGCCATCATGGTCTTCCACATTTATCCTTCATTTAAAAACAAATAAATATATTTAAAAAAGTGGTGCGGCGATTGGTAAAAAACTTCCATTTAGGTTATTTTTGGTGTTAATTTCACACCCATTTTTATTGCATATCAGTAATTTCTTTGTACAGATCGTTTTTGAAAGTGGCTGTACCATGGGATTATTTAAAATTTTTATTTTCGTTCTAAACAAAAATAAAATTTTATTTTTGTTCTAAAAAAAGTGTTAGCAATTATAAATCATCAAGCATACGAAATTTGCATTATCAATAAAAGTCAATACTTTTTCTGTACATAAAAATTGTTACTTGTTCAAAATCCCGTTGGACATTTTCGCCAATAGCGCCGAAAAAAACTAGTTACATTTTTTTTCCTTTTAAGGGGAGTCGGCAGGGCATATATCAATAATGCTAATACTGACCTTTTCTTAGAAACTACTTATGATACATCACTTTGAAATTTTTTGAGATTATATGCTGTGATAATATCTTTGCGTTAACAGGAATACATTTTGAATTATGATGAAACTTTTAAAAAAATTAAAAGTTCTCAGTTCATAATTTTTTTTAGAAAATTTCTGCCAAAGATATGTCTCAAAATTTATCACAATGTAAACATGTATATGTAAATATTCTATGAATAAAAACTGAAGCAATATCTTATTTCGATACTGAGAAAAGGTACATCTAAAAAGGTCTGTGTAAGCATTATTGGTATATACTCTACCGATTTCCCTTAAATTGCTCTTTTGCTTTTTAACTCCCTCTAATTATGTGCTGTTTACAATATGAAAATATTTTTCGTCACTAAGCCGGAATTTTTTTTTAACTTTCCTGGTCGACGGGATTTTACAAACAATCTTAAAAAAAAGAAAGATAAATACGCGACGATTAAATAGGGGGAAAAGCTTCACCTTCTAGTAAGTAAAAGATATAATTAAAAAAAAAAGTGTTCTTGCTAGAAAGGAGATTTTAATCGTGGACCAAAAGTAGTTCCTTTGCTCTGTCTTCAGGCTTATTGCAAAATAGCTATAACCACGATCACTTACAGCTGGTCTTCGTTCTTCTAAAAATGATTAAAAAGAAATTGGAATAGTTAGAAACAATTAAATCGGCTTCAAAATTAAAAGTATATTTAAAATAGTCACCTAAAAATCAAAGGGGAAAATTTATCAAGTTTGAGTTTACAGAACAATAAATAATATGCAAAACAAATAGGATGGTGGAAATTTATTAAGTTTCAACATGGAAAAGTACAAATATTGCAGTACAATCAAACTACGCCAAGAAACAACTCGACCTCCCAGGTCATTTTTACAAAGTCAAAAGTAGTATGTATATATATATATTTATGTATACATATTTTTCATTATAATATATATATATATATATAGAATTCTCATGCAACCCCTTCGAATTGAAAATTATTTTTTAAACTTTTTGTTGTTTTGATCTCTGTCTGAATCACATATAGACATATGTTTATACAGAGATGATACCAAACTGGCAAAATTCAACTTATGTATATATATTTGTATAAAAGAAAAACCAGCAACAGCTTGGATTCCTTGCCTTGGCCAAATTTTATTTTGGTTAGACCAATACAGTCTGTAAATTTTTTAATTAATGATATTTCATTTTCATTCCTAAAACCGTCACGCAGTAAATGAAATTCACCAAACATCTCAAATTGTCTCTATAAAAAAGCGATAAAATTTGTAAAAACTTTTGTCACTTCCTCAACAATCTATAGCTTTTATTTTTTTTTACCAAAATTCAACAGTTCGTTATTGACTAGAAAGATACATTTAGCACCAACTGTATAAAATGCTAAAAATTTTCACGATTTTTTTTTTCTCAAAACAATAGCTTAGTTAGTCTATTTTCTTTTAAGAATAAAAATGCTCCTTTATCAGCTAGCTGTCTGTAGATAATTTTATGTGTTCAACAAAAGGTTTATTTTCTTTCTAGCAATTTCATTTATTGCGTGACGGTATAATGTTTTACAGTTTGATAAAAA
Source organism: Parasteatoda tepidariorum (assembly GCF_982258835.1). Classification (NCBI taxonomy): domain Eukaryota; kingdom Metazoa; phylum Arthropoda; class Arachnida; order Araneae; family Theridiidae; genus Parasteatoda; species Parasteatoda tepidariorum. The sequence continues at coordinate 57,743,138 of NC_141761.1, forward strand.
TTTTAAAAGCAGCAAATTGTGACCAAAAATAATAGAGGCCATTCCAGTTAAAGAGAAGAGAGGTAAATATATTTTAATACATATGGAAATGTATTAAGCAATAGGTAATGCAATGAAGTGAGGCTAAGACCACAAAAATGTCCAAAAGTCCCTAAACATTGCATAGGATATGATAATCTACTAATTAAATTTCCAATAACAACCTGTACTTTCAAAAATGGGTGCCGATTTCAAAAGAAATTGGAAGCAGAAAATAAATTAACCGGCTTGTAAACTTTAACAATTCTTCGTTTTAAGTTCGATTTTAAATTTTAACCATTCACTGTTGATGAAAATAAAAATTTTCATCAACTAACTGGAAAAATAAAAATCTAGAAAAATGACAGAGATTATGTCGTGAAGCCTGCAAAATGTAGTCTAATTTATCAAACAGTTTAGGAAGTAATTGAGCTAATTCTCATCGCTGTCATATAGAGAGACAGTATACTTAACTTTAACCAAGTCAATTAAATAAATTTCATATTTATTTAAAGATTAAGAATTGACTTCCGTGTCATTCTACGACTACATAAATTTTGAGATTTATCCACTTCAAATAAATGAAAAGTTAAATTCTTGGCAAAATTACCAAGTATGACTAGTATATATGGAATGTTTAACATTAAACGTTAATCTTTTCATTCGTTTTTAAAAACTTATCCTCATTTTCTCCTGTTGGATAGTTATGGTAATAAGTCAGATGGTTTGTCATTTACCAGACAAATGAGATAACAGTAAGTATACCATTCAAATTCTAAAAAAAAAAAATCATTTTATTGGGATAGGTTCAGATGTTTTATAAATCAGCATCCAGTTCTAAAAATACAGGTTTCACAATCAATTCGTGTTTAGGTCAAATTAGAATTCTAAAGATGTTTGAAAAAATTCTCGGGTTACCGAGTTCACATGGCGAAGGGACACAGCACGACGCAAAAGACAAGTCACCAAATATGACTAGAGTTCCATTAACCAGTTCGTCTTCTTCCAATAAATTAGAGAACAATATAATTAAATACATAATACGATAAGACATACAATAACTGCTTTTATAAATCTGTGCCGAGATTTCCTTTAGTTCGTAAAGTAAATCTCGGAATTCAATATCAATAAATTCAATCGTACTCTTCATAAATAGCAAACAGTTTATACGAGCAAAAAATGACTATTAATAATTTAAATAACTCCTACACTTTAAATACTTTTTTTTTTCTGCGACGAACAGAAAATTCTACACGAATAAAAGCAAACACGATAAACAGCACAAAAACTATCCTAAAGACGTTGAAATAGGCTACTCAAAAGGTCAAAATATCTAAGTGCCGACCAAAAATTCACAAATTGCTTACATCTGCTCGTTTGTTTTTGGTTTTTTCATGATGTTTCTTACTACTGTATTCAAAATATTCAGGAATGGTAATGTCTACTTGGATAATAGCAGCAACATAGTCAAGAATTGGAATGTTGTTTTCAAAAACACACACAATTAACAGGTATTTTGAATACCGTTCTCAACAGATCATGGATAGATATACGTTATATATAAAGAGAAGAGATATAAGTGAAATACAGTATCATGTTGTAAAATATTAAAGCCGATTACTATTATTAACCAGAATGGCCGGCAATATAAGTGAAAAATATAGGAAGAATAGTTACATCAAACAGCGCTAATACATAGGTGAGATTCACAAGATATAAATTCAAGTTGGATATAATAATCAAACAAATAATATCTTCACCGTTTTCTAAGATCTACGGGCGAGAAATACAGTTACTCAAACAAATCTTATCAGTGTTCATAAACGTTGGGCGTCAGTTATAACAATTGTGTTCAACAAATCTTGCTTGGAGACAAGCCCAACTTTTTTTTTATTTTATTCCAAAACGTCTACGCAGAAAGTGTGTATATCCACCGGTTTTGTTTTTTTTTTTTAAAGTAGTTGCAAGGGATGATTTATCTTGAAATGCACATGTTTTGCAAAAATATAGCATTTACACAAGCTACTTTATTAGAAAATAGTATCAATACAAGCCAATGTTATTTTATCCTTATGCATTCTAGTATGAATGTTTTTTTTTCATGTTTTGATGGAAGTGTGAGTATTGGACAGACTAGTTTATGAAGAAATATTTTTAATCGTACTATTAATAGTTATAAAAGTTTTGAACACTTAATATTTTTTTTAAAATGAAACCCAGTTTTATTTAAAGGAAAAGAATCTAATATACTCATTTCATTTATAAGCCAACAACTTTATGGTAACCTAAAATCATTGCGCAATGTAACGTTATGCATCAAATAACGGAACGTTTCCTGTAACAGTATGGCTCTCTAAAATATTTTAATGACCCTTTATGAAGCAACAATAAGCCGATGAGAAACTAAAAAGATAATTTAAAAAGACCAACCTCTTGCTTATGAAACTTTTGAAAGTTACAGACTTCTTTTCGACACAATTCAGGTCAAACGAAACAAACAGCTAAGAAATTCAAATCCTCCACTTATGAAATTATTAAAAACACCTTAATATGATTTTCGAGATAATCAGGCACTAGGCAGTTATTTGGCGCCTTTATACCCGACTACATATATCTTAAATAAATCTCTTTGGCGCGCCCCAATATCCACGCCAAATTATGAGATACATTTCCCTAATTAAACATTAACAGAGCAATTTATTTAAAATTACTTAAAATATCAACACCAAGATGCGACTATCTTTAATAAAAGTTAGCAAAAATTAAGGTAGTTAAGATTAGCATGGAATATTGGAGCATTAAGGTTTAGTCAATATATTCTCATCTTTGCATGTAGAGTATAAAAGCGTCTTACTTAATAACAATTTATTGGGTCATAACGTCACAAATAGGTAATTCTGGATTTCATAAATGTATTGCACCTTTGTTTCAAATGAATACGCAAGCACCAAAATTTCTAAGAAATGTGACCACAACAGGTGAATGGTTAGTTTAACCGCTTATAACAGTTTTGTTGCTGCTATTGTTGATAACGAACGAGTACAATTAAAATACAACTATGCTTCTTAGACAATTATTGCTCAATACCGACACAGAAATTTTATTTCAGTACGGGGGGACATCACAAAAAGGTCAACACATTCGGAAACACATTGAGCATTTATAAAGTATTGCTTCTGCCATGAGCTTAACAATCTGGAGTTAATTTGGTCACCTTAGTTTTGCAAGAAGCTAACGGATACAACTTCTGACGTTAAAAGCAACACAGGCTTATATATATATTTTAATTCCACACAATTGGGCTGATTCAAAATAATTGAGGTATACCGAACAGTTATTTAAATGCTTTGTTTTGACCTAGCTTTTCAGGAAAAATTTTTTAATATCACCATCTTGCAAATCGCTTTATAGATTACGCTAATGATAAATGCAATATTGCGTTAAGCAATTTTCTGCCATAGGCTATCCTAATAATCAGAATAAAAGGCTATAAACCCCCTGGACTATCAATATAGCAATAGTGTGCTTGCGTACACAATTTGTTAAAACCGTCAAAAGAATTAATATTTAGCTCCTTTTATCAAAAATTTCTATCTTCAAACTACGTCCACTATATATATGTACAAAGTGTGACCACAAACTTCATTCAGTAGCTGACTTTCAAGAAATAGCTTTATTCAAAAAAAATCACGTCATTTGTATTAAAACACGCTTATATTTAGCTAATATATCCACAGACACATGACGTGGACAATATACACATATATAGGGCAGGCCAGCGTGGAAGATCCGTTGTGGAGGCAATAGTGGTTGACATCCGTTTATTTATGACAACCTGAATAAATCTCACAATTTATTATTCCGTTAATTATTTAGGAATAAAATGCGTATTTTATTTTCAAGTTTAAAAGTTGCACTACCAACAAGGTGTTCTAGGACTTGTTTATAAAAATATACTTCTCTAATGGAAGTGTCTTTTGTGATTACGGCTTAAAATTGGCGTGTATAGTTGTATATAATCCCGCAATTCATTCACTGATAATTTAGACAAATTAGCGCAACAGCACCGCCGACACGCTCATCTAATTTTGATTGGTTTTCCAAATGGTTTAAAATTTTGGAAAGGGTTGGCTTAAGTTAAACTTGGGCTCAGTTTGTGTAACCAGGCTCTTCTCTAGTGACGTCAGCACACCCTCTTCACCACAGAAGGGTCCACTGGACATAAAATCCAGATTTATATTTTCATTATTGATCAAAATACATTTCTCTTTAAAATCTAATTATTTTCCGATGGGAGGGAACATGCACATTTGTTTTACAGCTTGCGCAACTCCAGTCTTATGTCCAATTGTGACCGATGAATATGTGGAAGAGGACAAGCAATCTTGCAACCCTGGATTTTAAATAACTGGAGCCCTCGTAGAATTCAATATTCGATTAACCGATAAAAATTTAGAAAAGCTAGTTCGTCTGAATGCTTACAACATGAAAATTTTTGTCAATGTCAAATCCTACACATGCAAAATTAACAGCCTTGACCATTGATCTAATTTTGTTAAGTGGAAATTAAAAAGTATGGTTAAAAAGACCAGCCACAAAGCAGCAATTACTTCAGGTCATAAAATGTGATTAGTGGCATGCAAGCTTCCGGAGAACTGGTGCAAACGCGAAGCTTTAGTTTGATATTTCCATGCAAGAAACCTCGACAGACATACAAAAAAACAATTTTATTCGCTTATAACAAAATGTTTCACAAAGCATACAAAAAAGGAAAAGTGTCACAAATAAGGAAAAATAAAAGAATACGTGCTTACGAAAGCGTGACTAAACTTAGAATACGCAAAAGAAAGGATAATGAAAAACATTATGCAAAAGAACAATTAACACGATAATCAAACACTTAGGTACGAAGAAAAAGATATCAATGAAATCTACTCAAGCAAATATCCACAATAATTTCTAATAAGCTAACAGATTTGGCAAAATACTAGTTGGCAAATCTAGCAATATAAATAGCGGTATATATTTTACATATATGTATATCAACAGACATTTAACACACTAAAAAATTAAGTTAAAATGGTATGTTTTTAGCCATAACATGTCAATGCTCCTAAAAGGAAGTGTGCGGCACCTAACTTAACTGAACTGACCTGACTAGAACCTGCTTTTTGAACACATTCACTGAACTGCAAGCTTTCAGGTACAGTTGAAAGTAGATACATATTAAGTAGCACAGTAATAATCAAGTAGAGGCAAGAAATTCGAATCAATCTATCAGTGCCTTCACACATCTAACAAAAGGAATAATACCTGCGACTAATTTTTTAACTTTAAAAAGTTCCCTTTTAAATATTGTTCGCACCCTTATATTCAAATCACAAGTTTCTTTTTGGTATATTTCTTATTCATAATTACATATTTCAATGTAAATCCAAACGTTAAATTTTGTATCATAATTTTAAATAGTTAACAAGTATATAAATCGAGACTTGACTAGTTTCCTGGCATCACCAATTGAGCAAAGTACAGTTGTGGTGCTGTGGTAAAAATCTGGAACAGGCACCAAACATAGCATATAGTTTCAAGACTAGATATCTTTAATATCACTGAAATTCTAGATCATTTCACAGTCCTTTATAAAGAAAAGACACGACTAGTGCCATAGGTCAATGACTAGACAATGGCAAGTCAATGACTAGAAAGTTGCATGAGACGATGACTAGAACGAACTTCCATTCTCTTCAAATATCAGTAAGCTTCACAACGTCACTTTGCCGATTGGTGATGCCGATCATATCGGAGTATAAGTCCGGTCAGATATTTTTCCCCAACACTGGCGAAGTCATTGTCGGAGCATATATATACCGATTAGGGCTGATAAAAAGTCTTAGTCCCTAATATCAGTACAATATTCTCTAAATATTACAATTAGAAGCAAAAAATGGGAAAAAAGAAAATTTTGGAATCTCCGATATCAGACCAATGAAGGGGGAAAACAATCACTGTCGCGTTGGGAAAAAACAATGTTCTCTTTAGGTCTTGCATTTGTTGGTCTTGAAGGATACTTGAAGCACTCTGTTGCCGAGAGTATATCCATTGAGGCTTTGAATAGCAACAAGAGCTTCGTCGTAATTTGTCATGGTAACAAATCCGAAGCCTTTACATTTGTTGGTTTGAAGATCTCTGATCACCTTAACGGATTGAACAGCTCCAAAAGGACCAAATAACTGCCACAGAAGATTCTCTTCAGTGTCCGGCGCCAAATTGTAGACAAAGATACACCATCCAGAGCCACTCATGGCATTTCCAGCAAGTAACGGGTTTGCCAAAAGATCGCCAGCCAAAGGAGAGTACCTGCTGTTGGTAGTGATAAAGAACAAACTATGAAGTAATAGTTAACATAATTAAACAAGATATGTAAAAATATTTAAGAAAAGAAAACATTGATTTTTTTGTTAACTTTTAAAGGACCTAGAAATTTTTTCAGACCTTAGGGTACTTGCTCCTGATCTTTATTTCTCGGTAAAATTTGATATAACTATCGTGACTATACGAGTATTATCATGCAATGAACTTTAATTATCTAAACAGTATCTTCAATTTTTAGCTTGTTAAATTTTATGGTCAAAAAGCATAGATGATTTAGAATGTTAAGGGAATAGATAGAATATAAAATATTTAGAACTTAATATTAAAATTTTTGATTTATAAAATATGACTTAAACACTAAGTTCAATTTAAAGCACACGGTTGTTAAACAAAATCCTTTCAAGTTGTCATCATCGAAAAAAATGAGACTTTCAATTTGAAATTGCTCACCTAAGATTAGTTTTAAAATCACGAATTTTTTTAATTGTGAAGTGGATATTAAGGGATTTTCAAAGGAAAGATGTTAAGAAATCAATGATAAATATGTGTGACAATTATTTTAAGCCTTAAGAGTAAATTCGTAATTCTAAGCATAGAATTGTGACTATTAATTTCAAATATTAGAAAATATATAACGCAATTTATGGTCATATTATGCATGATATTGTAAGAAAGTGTAAGGAAGATAGATGGTAGGTAATTATGTATTTCTTTGCGTGAAGTAACTTTAAAGCTCTTTTATTAAACCGAAAAGAGTTTTTTAAACATTACGCCAATAGAAATTAATGTATTGAACCTATTGATCTATAATGCATAACGGCCAGTGTTTTTCTTTAGAAGGATCCCCCCCCCCTTTAGTAAAAAATAAGCGACCAACCCTTAAAAACGGTACCTTTTTACTCATATTACATTTAAATAGCTCACTGTTTAAATAATAATTAAACATTGGTAAAAGGCTCTGTGTTTATAGGTTTAATTCTGATTACTATTAAATATTTTCTTTGTTAGGACTAATTTTAACTGGTTAAATTTTATTAAGTTTCTCTTTCTTTTTTAAAGGGAAGTATATTAATGAATTTAAGCGATTTTAAATTTCAAAATTTTCAAAATGAATGAATTTTTTAAAATCTACATCTTTATATGTTCCTTTTTTCATAATTTTCATTTTAAATATGAAAAAGCTTTCATATTGCTTAAATTTATTATTTTAAGTTCTTTTTTTGAAACAAAATTATATTCAGAGATAGTCTTTTAGAGTGCCTTTATTTTTTAGAAACTACTAATTTTTCTCTTGTTTTGATAATGTGTGATAATTACTTTTTCTTTGGTCAAGCTTGCTTATCTTAATCAAAAGAAATCATAAAATTGCTATTTGGCTAACAGAAATTTGTAATACACATTTAACTTTCTTAAATATATTGCAATAATTTTTTCAATAACTTAGAACTTCACTGCACGTAACTTATCAAACAATATTAAACAATTTTAATATAATGTATTCAAATTGAAAATAAAACTTAAACATCTGATAAAAAATTTTTTATGCCATTTGTTTCTTTGATAATTCCTATGATTTTATCAAATTCAAATTTGTAATTACAAGTGCATTACAATACTCCTTTTAAAATATTTAAATTCACCAGACTTTAATAAAACCTATCTCGAGATTAAGCTCTAAATGTATATTCTTGCTTGTGCTGCTATTACAAAACTAAACCTAAATGGTGTTTAGGCAAAAGTGTTCTTACTATTTTTAGACAATTTTAAAAACTTAAGTCTGAGACTAATAACCTGATAAAGTTTACTTCTAAATATTTGCAGACTCAAGCGAGCAATGCTGTGATAATTTTTAGATTTAAATGCGTTAAAGCGTTTATGAAACAATTAAACCAGATGCCATACTTCAAAATTTATCAATGGAATAGAAAAATATAGTAAAAGAATGTCAAATATAATAGGAAATATGCATAGAAGTTCCAGATTTCAGTTCAAAGTGAGTACAATACACGGGCGTAATTTGGATTGCTAATACGCATTTAAGAAAATGTACATGGAGAGGGATATTTTGATTTTCTTCCGTAACCACTTAATGGACAGTTATAAAAGGTGGTCCATATATGAAAAACTAAGAAAAAATTAAGTTTATATTTGTTGAAACTAAATGGATATTTCTATTTCGTACGACTTCGCTTTTCAAGTAGCACTATGCTTCAATCATAATTCAAGATATGAACATTTTCATTATTAATGTATTACGGAGGACAGAACTATCTTGATTTGCAAAAAATCGTACTATTGTAACAATAGTGCAACTATTTTTTTAAAAGAATAAATTAAAGACTTGTAAATGTTTGTAAATGTATTCTTCACGGAACAAATTGTTTAATGAATTATTGGTTGGCATTTTAAAAGATTTCACCTTAATTATAATTACAGTTTTCAGAAAGCTAAGCCAAATTTATTGTTTTAGTACGTTCATTTTTCAAGTGTCAGGGGTCTGTCCAGACATTTTGTAAAAGGTCCCGTTTTTGTAAAATTGTGCAAAAAATTATGTGAATGCAAAATAAGCGTTAAGTCACATTCTTTCAACCTGGGTGCTGCTTTTATGAATTTGTGCAAATTGGGTTCGGTTATTGCAAAAAAAAACTTTCTCAAGGAGTTTTTAAATTGTAAATAGATACAAGATTATGCTCAGAACTGTAAAATTATAATAAATAAAAATAATAAATTTTCAAAAATAAACAGCAATAGCTGCTTCTAAATTAGAGATGCAACATACAAATATTTGGTATTTAGCCTATAGTCAGAAAATTCATTTCGGACGAATAAAGGAAGCGTCTGCCGAATACAAAACTTAATTCGTTTACATCTTTCTTGTTTTCGCCCCTGGGAAGGGTTTATTCGATTAAAATATTTTGTGAAGGGTCTGTTAAAGGAACCAAATTTCTTCTAAACAGACCCCTGAGTGCTAAGTATTTTTTTAAAGATACGGGCAGGTAAATCGTTTACCAATACCACAATTTTTGCCATACCCAGTTGCATTAATATGGAATTTTTGATGTACTTCTTTCAAGCATGCACACAAGCTATGTCCAGAATAAAAAGTTAATTTAGGGTTAATTAGCAACTGAATTTTAAGGAAAAGGCTTTCAGACAGACAGTGAAATGTATTAGAAATAAACGATAAATATCCCAACAGATAAGAGGCGGCAAATTATCAGTTCCTTGAGAACAAACACTTCGGTCAATATGCTTTTATAATGTTTCGAACTTTCAATGACTTAATTAACTTTGAGATTAACTTTTTTTACAAGATTTTTCTAAAAGGAAACAATTAAATGAAGCACTTTTGCAATTGTGTTAAACTGAGAAAATTTTTTACTACAAGGACTGTCTGCATTGAGATATGTTGTAGCTTTTAACTTATCTGACAATCGATAAATTTAAGGAAAAAAAATTCTAATCTGCAAAAATTTAAATGCGGTATAAAAACTAAATAAATGTTTGACATTTTGAAAACGTTTCTTGAAGATAAATTTCAGAAGAAAAGATTTCAAACTCAAATGCTTATTACTTTTGGACAGAGAAGGTACAGAATGAATTAAACCACAATTGAAGTGCTTAGGAAGGAATTATTTAGGGACTTCAGAAAAATATGGGTGTGATTCGAATCTTAAGGCATATCCAGACATTCAATTTAGAAGCATTATCATTCCATTTTATAAAACTGCATATTCTTTAAATGCATTAATAAAACTTTAAAACTAAGAGACAAACTAGTTGAAATTTGAGTTTTAAAGTAGTCAAAAGTGAAGCAGTTTTATGTTCTTCCACAACTTCCAAAACTAAGAGCGAATCAAACATTTTTGCAACAATTTAATAAGTATAAATTCAGAAAAGTAATTTATTTTTTGAATTAATATTCATTTTAATATAGCTTCATATCCAACTAATTTGCTCGACTTGGTGAGTCATGATTTCATAATACTGAATACCACGTACAGTGCGAAAAATAAAAACTGACCACCCTTAATAACTTTTGATCTAATAATCGGATCTTCACGTTCTAGGACTCATTCTTAATGTACCGAAAGGGTGACCTCAAATATGCTAATTAATGAGTGCAGACGATATTCTAAATTACGAAATCAGACCCAAAAACGTACTCTCTGAATAAACATACCTTTTTTTGTGGCGGGATAGAATTTTTGAACTTCAAATATAGTGTGTAGCCGCGCAATCTAGGAAACATGGTCCCAATTGTTTGCTCAGGAAAGAGGCTCAAATTTTAGACACTTTAATGTTATTTTAATTTTTGCGCATTTCGCAATATCTCGAGAACTTTTAAAGTGATTTGAAAGTTTTTTGCACATAAGTACAAAATTAATTTATCCAAAAATAATTGCATGCAAAAATTATTCTTTAACAAACATTTACTCTATTTTATTTAATATTAGTCAAAAAAATTTTAAAGACATGCAATTTTTTATATTATTTTCAAAAACGTAAACATTATGTAGCAAACTACAAAATTTGACCTAAATCTGTTAAATAGTTCCTGAAAAGTCGAAGCTTTCAAATAAAACTTTTTTGAAAATAGATTTATCAGAAACTATTCGATCGATTTCATTAAAATTTTGAACTTAGCTAAAAAAAAACTCCAAATGTTTTAGACTAATATTAAATAAAATAAACATGTACTAAAAACTACTTTTCGCATGGAATTATCTTTGGATAAATGAATTTTATACTTGTGTGCAAAAATAATTAAATTCGCTTCTCGAGCAAGTTCTAGAGATAATGTTAATATTACTTTTTGCGTATTTCGCTTTAAGATTTCCAAACTTTTATACCGCTGTCCTGACCAAACTATTGGGGCCATATTTCCCAGATTGTGGCTACACCCTATATCTAGGGGGTCATAAATCTAAATCAGTCTGATAAAAAAGGTGTATTAATTCAGAGAAAGTACGCTCTTTCGTTCGATTTCGTAATTTAAAATATAGTCTGCACTAATTAGCATATTTGAGATCACTCCCTCGAACCATTGAGAATGAGTCCTAGAACGCGAAGATACGATCATTAGATCAAATGTTATTTAGAGTGGTCCGTTTTTTATTTTGTGCATTGTAGCCACGGATTTTTATTACTATAAATATAATTCTAGCAAGCCTTGCAATTCAAAAGAAAAATAAATAGGATATTCTTGGAAAGGTTACAATATATTAAAAAGAGTAAACTACAAACTAAAAAAAAAGTACAAAAAAATACTTAATTATTAAAGGAAAATTTTAAAAATAAAATATAGCAAATTATATTTATAAGATCTCAGAAACAAACTCAAAACTATTTCTGATTATTTTCATAGGAATCCATTATTTTACATTTATCCTTAAGACAAATAGAAAACAGTAAATTTGAAACTAAGAAGCCTCTGATGAGATTTGTTGCTGCATTTTACTGAAAAAGTAAGCCTATGATTCAAGAGTTCACCATTTAAGTTTAATTAAAATTTTAAGTTTTTTAAAACGACCGTAACAAATTCTTTAGGTAAGGTTATATGTCTGAAACATTCATGTAATTAGTGGACGGTCCCTAAGTTCGAAACAATGAATTCTGTGGTTTATTGCATTAATTAAAATAAAAATGTTAGAAAAAAAATACAAATCTATTTAAAAAATTTTGCATTTGTGTTTGAAGAAAATAGGAAGTTCTGAAAACTCACAAAAATCAGGCATATCATGACATGTTTTTTTTTCTCAATGAGTTAAACTACTATACCTAAAAAGTATTCTAGCATCACCAACTGGCTACACATTTTAATCGAACAGCTCACTAAGAGCTACTTACTTTTTGTGCACTTAATCTTTCTAAATATTAGAAAAAATATTAAATTTTTTTTCCAGTGTTCAGAATTTTTTTTTCCCCAAAAAGTATACATTATTTGAAAACATAAAACAAAAACATCTAAATGTGGCTATAAAATAAGCGAAAACTTAACCCGCTATGAGATAAGCTTCGTACATCAAACAATTTGGCACAAAATAAAACTGATTTCAAAATTGTTTTACAATATTACAAAAATAAGAGAGGGTTAAGTTATTCACCAGGTTAAACAAGAGGGTACATACACACCGAAAAATATATAATGAGGTGGAAAGAGTACGTGGAAAAAATTTTAATGCAAAAAACTTTGCAGATAAGTTAGTTGAAACTTAACATTTCTAATTTAGTTCCAGAAATGCTTTTTTAAAATTTAATTCTTATTGCATTTTTAAACCGCTTGACCTCAAATGTAAATAGCTTTTTGGTCACAGAAAGTGGGTATTGCCGTAGATAACTAAACAAACTTTAGTTTAAAATCACAAAAGAAACATGGCTTCATGTGAACTTCATTTAATTATACTTCATATTGAAGATGTCTTATCAGATATCAAATCTAAACTTTTCAATATTTTTTAAGGCAGTTAGCAATTTGAAAATTCACCGTTTAACATTTTAGTTTGCATGCAAGAGAGTTTAATACATAGAACTATATAAATATAGGAGTATTTCAAGGTATGGACCAACTTTGTATTTAATGTGTTATATTAGATATGAGCAATCTACGCTCCAATGATTATTTTTAACAGTTAATAAATACTTTGCGTGTCACTCGTCTCTGATGCACGCACGTCTAACAGCAAAACAATCGATAAACAACGTGAATATAAAATATTAAGCTGCGCTAGTTCACAAAGGGCTTTGACAGCCTCAAAGGACCTAGAAATACTGGTGATAAAACTAAACGAATATTGCTGGGAAAAAAGAAAAGCTTCAACTTGCACTCAATTATCACCACTCAAGTGATCCTAAACAAAACTTAGAAAATTTGTTCTTTCGGAACGTAAAATTTATATCCAATTTATAATTTTGTTAAATACAAATTCAATTTGAAATATTTTTTTTAGAAAAACTGGTATTAGCAATCAGGATTTATGAAAAATCTCGGAAAGATTGCCTTGAATTATATTTCCTAATAAAATAAAAAAATTCACGAAGAGTTGAAAAAATATCGGAAAAAATAACTAATTTGAGGTTACTAAAAGCTTTCGCTGTATGTTCTCAACATTTAAAAATTAAAATGGGAAAAAAATGGGAATACAATAGATTCCACATTGAGCCATATTATCGGCACCTTGAACAGTTTGATTTTTGAAATCTGTTGCAATTTTGCTGCAATCTTAGACGTAAAATTTGTAACTTGATTATACAGTAGTATGAATTCACTTTGAATGGAAACAAGTTCGATCATGCTACCGTTCAAAGTGAACCATACTATCGCGTTACCAAATTAAGGCAGCAAATGATTCAAACTGGTGGAAAATTTTAGTAACCACGAAATTAATTTTCATTGAAGGTTTTTATTAGATATAAGTTATTTTTTTCAGCCTTCCACCTCTTTTTATATATTCTTCCAATGATAATTTATTCGGTAGTAGGTACCCTACCTGGAGATTGGCGACAGAGGTATGTACCTGAAGCGGTTCGCTGGATGGTGGATTGGCCCTGGGAATCGTCTCTGTGGTGAAAGATAGGCTGCCAGTGGAGTGATGGCCTTTGCATTGTTGCTAGGATTGTTGGCGAACTTGACAGTGATTGGTTCCGATGCTCCATCGGGAATGGTGTTGTGTAGGTGCTTGATGGCACGCTCTGCTTCAATGCGTTGATCAAAACGAACAAATCCAACACCTTTAGAGAGACCTGGAAAAGGTGGTAGCCAGGATTGGAAAGGAATAGTTTGGTTTAAATAACAGTTCCCCCTTTGATATCCCAGCTTTTATTTCTTGTTCATTGATTGTCCGAAAAAGCCATGCCAAAATTTTGATAGAGCTTGGGTTATTTTATGCTTAAAATTTATTTTCTACAATGTGGTTACAAATATTCACAGGGTCTAAACCCTGTTTAGACCAAGATAGATGGGAAATAGTATCAATTGCAATTTTGATCACCAGGTAAGAAAAGGGTGCGCATGTGGAAAAAAAACAATTTGGTTAAAAACTTTTACGGAATCATTGCAAGTTAAATAAATCACATTTCTGTCAAACGCATGTTTAAAATGTGCATAAGTTAGTTCAACCGGACCAAGAAACTTAATCTAATGCAGCATATTATACTCAAAAGCAGCTTTTATCTTACTTTCTGTACACACTTTGCATTTTCCCGTACATTACCGTCCAATATGAAATAAATCTAATTTTAAATAAGTTTCTCATTTCCTTTTTTCCCTTGGTCCACATTAAGTGTATACCAAATTTCAACGACATTAGACTAACAGAATTAATTTTATCCAAACAAGTTAACATTTGTTACAACTATACTTTATTTATATTGCGAAATCTAAGACTACACTCTGCTGTTTTGGTATATATGTTGTATTACCATTTTGACAGAGGGCATTGGAAAGTTAGTTATACCATTGCATGTAAAAAAATTAGTTCCCTCTGACAATTTTATATTTAAAAACTACTACACCTTTCAAGTTAAAACGACTTCTACCCTTAAAATTAATTTATATAGACAATGTTTTTAAAAGTTTATTGCAAAATTTACATTTGTTTTACAGACTATTAAAAGTTTAAAACTTTCGGATTTCAACCGTCAACGCATCGCGTTTAGACTGGCAGATCAACGCTAGACGTTTAATTTGACCATAAGAATTATGTCTACAAAAAGTATAAACAATTAGAAAAATTTATTTTAGCTCTAACTTTTACTCCATACTCTAAAGAAATTTTATTTCTTTTATTTAAGCATAATAATTTGAAAATAATAACTAGAGATAAATTTATTTAAATAAATAAATTAATTTATCTGAATTTCCTGGCTATCTTCAAAACACATAAATCTTGAAAACACAAAGTATTTACAAACATAAATAACAGCTGTACAATATAGACTAGCAATGAAAATTTTTATATGTTTACACCAGACATGTCAAACAAACTTTATTTAACACTTAGTTTACGTCGAGATTAAATTTTGGAAGACTGCTTAGCTCATAAGACTTTATAAATAAAAAATCATTTCAAATTAATTTGGTGATTTATAATTACAATACGTTAATAAAAAAATAAACCATAATGCAAAATGGTATATAATAACACAATGGAAAAAGGTATGTAACCATATACGGTCAATAATCTATAAAAATTTTGAAACAAGACCTGATATTATTAGTCTACAAAAAGTATGACAGCAAAAATTGTTATACATTCCTTCCCAAGCGGAGGGTATAACAACTGGCGTCATACGATTTTTAGGTGACGTAGCAGCTTGCGCGGCTCGGATTTTTTTTTTTTTTTTTTAACAATTACAATGTAAATATCCTTATTGTAAAAAAAATTCTGGGGACGTTATTTTAAACATAGCTTCATTTTCTTAAACATTTTGAACTAACTTTCAGCGCATGTTTGAAAAATAGACTACCTTAAAATACGCGTTACATAGTTTATAGTTTAATTCAATTTTTAAACTACTCTGAATACTGTATTTTAACATTAAATGATCTGACATTCGTAAAGCATAAATCAAACTGATACCTTTCTCAAAAGTAAAGTAAAAGTTTTAGGATTTCAAAAATTTGGGTTATTGTTAAGCATTGTGTTAAGCATAATATTTCTAGTATTGTGCAGTTAGAGCCATACCATTTCAAACGCTTTATACTTAGTTCTTTTTTTAAACGTGCATTTAGAGCTTTATCTAAACGTGCTTATTGAGCCATGTTCAAAATAAAAATTCACTGACATTTACCTTCAATTTTTGGCAATTTTTCCAGCAGTGAAGCCACCAGTAATTTGGTTATGGAAGATTCTAGTTTGACATGCCTGGCTTCCACAATAAATGCACTTTTACAATACAATTACACATAAAATAAATAAAATCATGAATAAAATTAAACAAGTGCAATCAAGGCTGTGGTGTTAAATCCTTAAAGAGTTAAGTTAACCGAAAAAATAAAATATATTCCTCAATTTCAAGTGATTTTAAGAAGCAGCAAGCTTTGTAAAGAAATCAATAATGGCTTTAATAAAAAAACATAGTTAAGTTATTGAAACCACATGTTTATTTTGATTAGTTTTTAAACGCGTTAAAATGGTGCTTTAAAAACTTGTTTCAGGCTAAAAATAAGGTGCAATTTTTCAGACAAAAAGTATGAAATAAAAACATTTTAAAAAACAACTTTTTATGGGTCTACATGGAAAAGTAAAATTGCGTGTTTTTTTTTATAAATATTCAGTTTATATAGTCTCTGCTATTTCATTTTTATATAAAGTTTCTTAAAATGTGTTGTAAGAATTTAGTCTAAAACTTTTGTAAGAAAGGTAAGTCTGGCTACTAGGACTGGGCTTTATACCGATGTAAGACAATATATCGATTTAACTCCAACATCGTAATACCGATTTATCCATTTCATCTTCAACAAAATTCCGGAGTGAGCATTTCGACTCTACTAAATCGATTTATTCATGACAGCAAACGCTAAATCGATGTTGCTCTCTCCGATGTAGTGAAACACCGGTTTAATCATTGCGAGAATGTACAGAACAGAGTCCGATCTGCCGTAGTGTAAGGGAAAGATTCAAGGTCAACTATCAACTCATTCTCTTGGTAACACGTGCGTTCAACTTCTTTGGCTATTTGCCAAAATCACATCTGGTGCAGGGGTTGGTATAGTTAAATCGGAATGGGCTATTGAATCTCTTCATTCAAAACTAATTCACTAGGTTATATCGATATTTGGCGGTTGAAAAAAAAACTCCGATATAGCAGGGATCGGTGCAGTTGAATCTCCTCATTCAGATTTCAAGTTTATATCGATATTTGCGGAAGATTTTTTGCCACCAAGTGAATGTGATTGTCTTCTCTTTAGAATTCCGATTTTAGGATATCTTGCTCGTGCAGGAGGGAAAATTCCCATCTTCAATTTTACATATCCTGATTTCTGAAATAGGTGTTATATTTTTTTCTCTTTTGCATTGAGAATTTTGTTTTTAAACTAATCATTTCAAACTATTTAAAGAAATTTCTTACACATATAGCGTTAAAAAATTAATATTTCTCAAATATTATATATAAAATCCTTATTAAAAATATTTATTACATAATTGAGAGATTTATCTTTTATGGCACATGAATTACGGGGTAATTTTTGTATCATTCGCTACCTGCTTGCTCGCACTAACTGAAAACGCCAAATAAAATTGGTGTTTTGATTTACTTAAAATAAATTGTTAAAAAATATTTAGTGACTTGCCCGGAAGGAGTTAACGAGTTTCACCTTTCGAATTAAACTCTTCCTGTGATGTTTTTATTTATTATCATTTTGCAGTGTCTCGCGTGTGTAATACTCGTATAAAATTTAGAGATTTGTCTTTTTTAAGGCACATGCATTACGGAGTTTCTTTCCGTAATATCTTTAAATATCTTACCGGGGTTTCTTTCAGCGTGTATGTTACATTAATTCTTTCGGTACCGTTCGGTTTCGGTTTGCTCGCGCTAACTGAAGTCGCTAAATAAAATTGGCGTTTTGTTTTAATTGGAATAAATTGTAAAAAAACGTTTAGGAAATTTACTAATTTTATCTTTCTTAACTGCCTTTTTTTGTGATCTTTTTAATTATTATTATTCTTTTTCGTAAATTTCTCGCGTGTTTTTTATAAATATTGGGAGATTTATCTTTTTATGGCGCATTACGGCGCTATTTCCATATCGTTTGGAAATAGGCCCATAATGCATGCGCAGTTAAAAGATTTCACCTTTCGAATAAGACGTGTATCGTGATGTTTTTTTTTTTTTTTTTAAATTTATTATTATTTTTTTGTAGTTTCTCGCGTGCATAATATTAAGTTTAGAGATTTATTTTTTAAGGCACGTGCATTACGGGTCTATTTTCGTATTATTCGGTACCTGTTTTCTTGCGTCAACTGAAGTTGCAGTTTTGTTTTACTTGGAATCAATTGTAAAAAAATGTTGAAAGGGGAAGTTAACGATTTTTAACTTTCAAATTAGCCTTTTTTTGTGGTGTTGTTTTATTTAGTTTCTAGCGTGCTGCAGCCGGAAGTCACCGATGCTTAGCGATTACTTTGGTGCTGATATGGAAAATCTTACCTTAAACGTATTTTACTAAAAAATTAAGTCCCGCAGAGAACTGATCGTTAAGACAAGGTTCCCAGCAGATCACCAAAGTCAAGCATCACTGTCTACGGACAGTGTGCGGGTGGGTGACCACTTGGATCAGCCTGCGTGTGGACCGAGGGTGCGCGGTATTGGTCCTCGTTAAACTGTGCTACCGTAAAGTGCTCGACTTTGCGCGCAGGTCGTTGGGCTACCGAGCGGGGGTGCCATCCTCTCCGCAGAGGGTCAAAATTGTAATGGCATGTCTTCGGATCATCCTCTGGGATGTTTCCCAGACCGTCGCCAATAGCCCATTATGCAGCTCTAGTGCGACGTAAATTAACAACAACAATAACAACTAAAAAATTAAATTTGGAATAAAAGGAAATTGCATCTTATTACTGATATACTTCTTTTTTGTCATTGCCGGGAAGGGGGGGGTGAATCTATCACTAAATCTATTCACTTCATTAAATTTTAAATTCTGTGTCCCAAACATCTTAATTGCTGTTTCGGTAACTAGAGAAAATTGCACCTTCCTTTTTCAGAAAAAATCATTTAGTTGAAACAAACAGATAGCAATGAACATAAGTTAAAAAAAAATGTTTATATTTTCGTGAAAATACATGCTATTTCTGTTGAAATTCATCCAAACTTTTTTTATCAAAGCTATAACATGTTGTAAAAGTTAAAAACATTTACAGTTTTTGATTATACTGCTTGTTCAAAAATATTTTTTTCCTTTTTTTCGTCGTTGGAGATGCTGAATACTAAATAAAATCTTTATTATTATGATTAAAATTACTTTGGAAATAATAAAAAGTCTGAATTCCATTTAAAGTTCTCCAGCACTATATTCCTGATACTTTTAAAAATTGACTACTTACTACAAATTATAAATAGTAATACACTTTATAAAATCAAGTAAGATAGTTTGATTCATTGCTCAGAAAAAAAATATGAATTTCAAATTTTCAATATATATATATATATATATATATATATATATATATATATATATATATATATATATATATATATATATAAAATATTTTAACAGCAAACTTTCAAAAGTGACTTTTACAAAGTATATTTTTTATTTAAGTAAAAAAATTATGATAGGAATGGGAAATTTCCAGGTGCAATCTAAAAACTAGGGTGCAGGCATGATGATGAATTTTAAACTAGTCTTAGTTCATTTAAGCATATTTTCAATAAAAATATTAATGTATAGTTATTTATATAATATGTACAGAGAAAGTGAAAGTTTTTAATTTTTTTTACTAATAAAATAAATGCAAAAGAAAAAGGTAAACAATATTCTCCAATACCTTTAGTGAAAAGTTACAGAGTAAAATTAGTAAATTGTAGTATTTAAATAAAATAAGCTTTTGAATATCTGCAAAAAATTATTCATAATCAGAACAACTTTGTCAAAATTTCTGTGGACTAGGAGTTGACTGTAAGTGAGTTAAAAAAAAACAAACAATACATTTGAATAGAGGAAGGGGTATTGTGGATTTATTTCTTAGTTTTGTCGTTTAGATTGTTAAATCGATATAACCTAATATCGCGATATAAAAGGGTTGATTATATCGATTTAAGAAATTTCTATATCGTCCAGCCCTACTGGCTACCGATTAATAAATCCTCTAATATCATGAAATATGAGACATTCTTGCCACACATGTTAAGAAAAACTTTATAAAATCTATATAATATCTGGAAAATTATCAGAGACTATAAATATGCCAACAAAATTCATGCAATATTTTATATACTTTTTTATGCAGACCTATAGCAAAGTTGCTCTTAAAATGTTTGAATTATTAGTTCACTAAAGCAAAAATTTAAATATAAATATTTAATTCTTTGCGGTTTTCTAAAGCAAAAACTTTTGAAAAATGAGAAAGCACTGTTTCAGAGAAGCCGTAAGCATAAAGATAAGAGAAAAACTACGCCAAACATTTATAGGGACTGTATAACAATTAAAATGCTATTATCAAAAATATTAATTACGTAAAACGAAATTTTTAAATTGAAACAGAAGATAAGTACCTTCATAGCTTTCTATAAATTTAGTTTCCCGTACTTTTAGAATACATTGTAGTGCCATTTAGGAATAAGTTAAACAAGTTGGGTGGGTCAACGGCTCATAAATCTATATGGGGAAATGAGCGTAGCAGGAACTGTTTTCTAGCTACGACTGGTACTTTGATTCAGCTGGGTACTATTTGCCCGCAATTGAAGGAATCCAATTCAAAAGTTTTACCCATGCGGGCAATTGAAACAGCTGATTAACACATAGTACTAGCAATATAGGAAGTTACTGTAGCGTTGTCACGTGCTTAAATGAAGCAGTGCTACATAATTTGCAGAGCATTATTAATCTACTAAAATGTTTAGTAGGCGTTTGACGCTTAACCCATTCAATTTCCAAAACAGTTTATGAACTGTGAGAGAACTTTTCTTGGTCTACCGTATTTTGAATATACAAATAACTCACGAATAGTAGAGGAAAAAATAGCGGTTGGACAAACGAATTCGCACAAATAACCTTCATAGAGAGTGGAGAGGTGTACGTAGCGAGTCTTGTACGTAGCCAGTAAAGTCAAGCACCAATTGGGACTGACTTAGTATTAAAAATGCCAGTCAAAGGGTTGCAGCGTTTGATAGTATGAGCTTCACAAGCCGTACTCCAAAATAGTTATTAACTTTTTATCCCAAATTTAACAGGAGTTCAGTGTAATGTAATATAAAAATATTGATTTGAGATTTCTTGCCCATTTTATTAAAATTCTGTTCACAAAAATAATATGAGAAACTCTTTACGTTTGTTTTGGGATAGGTTAATTGGAATAACTTTAATATAGAAATGGATATTTCAAATAATTCAGACAAGCTGAAACTAAACAGATTACCAAGATTTTTATTTCACAACCCGTCCGAAAATATTGAACAGTGTTTGCTACGAAAATATCCCTTTTTCAAAGCTCACCAAGTTCTTAAATGAAATTGTAGTGAATTTAAAATAGATTTAATTCTTATGGATTGGCGATAAGAAATAATGCTTAGCCTTCATTTCTAAATCGTAAGCCTTCAATTGGCGGAATATAAAACTATTACTGTAAAAAAATTTCTTTTTTTGAACTTCATCCGTATATTTGACGGTTTAAAGAAAAAACTTTACTGTTTCACCCCAATCATAAACTGAATGAAACCTCCAGTTCAAATTCTAGTTTTTGCTTTTGTTTTACTTTCCATACGATAAATTTTTGTTTTCAAACTTTCTTTTATTATTCAGTAATTAATTTATGATTTTCAACATGGCATAAACAAAACCGATTCGGCTTTATCAAATTTATTTTCTACCCAGTTATTTTTCTTTATGTATATTTTTTCGTAAGTTGCGGAAGGAGCCAAGGTGGGCCGCAATAGTTCAACGTTTTTACACTTAAATAAGATTTTAATCGTAAAGCAAATAGTTTTGGACTTTCACCAGAGTAGCTGTAGTTCAGGACAGAGAGCTCGCATCTCAATGAGGCGACCCAAGTACGAATCCCAGCGATGGTTAGTCTAAACATTTTTCACCCGGCACTATACTGCTGACAAAATATCCATACCTAGTGCGAGTACAGATTTGCTTTATGACTTTCACAGAAGAAAAATCCCGTTTGGTATGATAGAAAATTCTTTTGATTACAGAATTTCTTTGCAATTTTAAAAGAACAAACTTGCTCTTGTAAGGTAAACTGTCGAAGGAACGGATTTACTTCGTAATTTATAAGGTTTTGCATAATCAAACCAGGTTTCAGTTTAAAACCGCAAATCTTAATGAATTTTTTGCTATGTTATATTTATGTTGCAGATTTGTTTCACTCTATGCGTTTTAATTTGATGCCAAAAATATACTTTTTAATGTTAACCCTTTCCGCCTGCTTGTTGTCAGAAGCCTATTCCACAGCAAAAATACTAGATTGTTACTTAATATCTTCCCTCCGCTGATATCTGCAAAATTACTAGGCAAAATTCATTCTTAATTACTTTAGATTTAAGAAACTTTTCCTAAAAATATTTATTCTTTTTTTTCAAAGCAATCACTTAAAACCTTCCTTTAAGCTTTTTGAATTAGGATACAAAAAGAGGCAATGAGTAGAAAATTTGCGGAGACTAAAGGACTTCACTTTAGCATTTGATCGATGCAATTTATATTATTAATCAAAACTGCTAAGGACAGCTGAAAGACTGGAGTCACGTTTAACGATATTTCAAAAAATAATTTCCCGGGTTGCAATCATACTTTCAAAAGATAGAATGAGCTAGTTCGTTAATCATTTATTTTGAAGTAATAAAGAAAAGCACCTTATGAAACAAATTCCAGATCATTAAAAAGAGGATATAACTAATATTTTGATTGGTACGAAACTTTGTTACTCATCATATGTGAAAGTTAAGTTAAATGGTGCTATCAGTCTTCAGAAAAATGATCTGACAATTAAAAACGCAAAAATAAAGGGTTAAGTATGTTTATTATACCGCGTGAAACTTTATAATAAAGACCATTTATAACACAGAGTCAATACTGATTTATCATAGGTTATTTGTTATAATAATTTGATTATAATAGGGCCATGATTTTTATGATAGAGAAATCATAAACACTAGTGGTCTGTCTTTTTGTGAGAAATAAATTATTTTCTGAATCTAAGTAAAATTAGTAGCTTTAAGCAAGGATCCTGTTTGTGAAAGTGTAAAACTTAGATCCTGTTTTTGAGAGGGGGAAAAACCTGCTTTTAAGAAGTTTATTTCAAGTCAAGAACTATTGACTCGTCGACTTCGTTTTTCAAAGGAAGAATTTTGAGAAGGTTATTTTATGATGAAACATGGAGGAATCTTTTAATGGGCCTATATATATATAGATATATATAATAGAGACCAATCATATTTAAATTTCGCTGTAATTTGTAATGATTAGGCATATCGATGATACGCATATCGCAGTCCCAGTTGGTATTACAAAACTTTCGTTTTGTTTGGTAATTTTTTTTTAAAAATTTAAATAAACTAATGCTTCACCAATAGTAAAAGATGAAATATAACACTGGAGATGTTTAATATGATCTAAATACGTTAAGTCTTACGTGCAAGAAAGCGTTACGGGTAACCTTGGGCTCTGTAAATATTAATAGATGAGAAAGATATAAATTAGATTGGGCATTTACATAGAGAAGTAAAAGAAACTAGACTGAAACTTTTCCGAGCCTTTGCTTTGATTTGTGAAAACAAAAAAACTTCACGAAAATTTTTAAAGTGCTGTGAAAATTGTGCTCAAACAAAGACAGAACATGCATACATTGACAAATTTGTAGTCCATTCTGGGAACTGTCGAAGGGGGGGGGGTGCAGACAAAATAATAAACGAAAAAAAATTAACATCTAAATTATAAAAACATAGAAAGAAAGGGACTAAAAACTTTACAAACCTGAGTTTTGCTGTGTCAGACCTAGGAAAAAATAAACCTTTTTTAATAATGTGGCATTAAACTAAAAAATAAAAACAATCATAAACTCAAAATAAAAAGTCATTCCAAATAATATTGACAGTTCCAAAAACTCAGTAAAAATAAAATTAAATAAAACTCCAAAAATAAAATTCAGGGTTAAGTAAAATAAAAATTGAATTTAATAAAATATTCAGGGTTGTCCAACTTGTCAGCAATGCCAGCCAGTGTGGTGTAATTCTATATTTCAGAACTGACGATATGCATTCTCAAAGTTTCCATTTCATCTAAGTACAATCTCTTAAGTTTATTTAATAGTAAAAACATTTAACACAACCTTGACTACAAATTTTATTCTTATCAAAGAAAAAAAATATTTTATATTTGTTAATAAAAGTAATATGAGTCATGAGCAATATGCTTTTGAGTCATTAAAATTGCTTGAAGATAGAAATAAAATTGTAAAAAAGTATATTTCTAAGCCATTGTAAAATTGAAACCAGAAATTTAAAAGATTTATAGGGTTGATAATTTAATTTATAATTTTATTCTCTTATTCTAAATTTACTGCTTTATACTAATTAAATTCACTGTTTTATTCAAGTTGTATGCTTAACTTTTATTAAAAAAAAGATTTGAGAGATCTGATAGTTAAAAAAGCATTAGATTACTGTTAAGCTGATGCAAATTAATTTATGCTAGTAAGTATCATACTACAGATTTATATTATTTTAGATCAGTTACAAAATGCTCTAAACTAATTCCCACGGCTCTGTTTTAGAATATAACCTAAATTTTAATAAATACAATCGAGTACAATACGAGTAATTTGAAGCTCTGACACAGAGAATGTTAATTTCATATTTCAGCCACTGATGGTTATTTTTTATATTTCAATTGAGAACCATATCTGCTGCAGTTATGCTTTAATAGAAAAGATGCAGTAGAGGTGAAACAAGCAACTGATTACAGTATTCTATGGCTAAGGTTTATTATAACAAATGTTTTTTTGTATCATTACAAATAATATTAACTGTCACGTGTTATCACTGATAAAGAAGTCTTTTTTTCAATATTCATGCTGAAAGTAGGTGATAATTGTGTTTTGTTTGGTACCCAACATCCTACAGAAATTAATATAGTAGCAGTACTAGATGATTCTAGTACTAAGTATAAGATGATTGCTACACAAAAGGACAGATCAAATTTTCTCATCGATCACAACTGATGATGATCTCTTTTTATGAATAATCATACAGAATTTTTTTGGGGTGATAAATTCATGTAAATTGAAGAACTTGAATTACCTGTGATGTTGTCGCAAAGTATACGAGAAGTGATGATGCGTCCGAAAGGGGTGAAAAGCCCCTCTAAATCCTGTTGCGTCATGGACTTGGGGAGGCCACTTACATACAGGTTAGCTCCCTTAATTGCTTCGCTGCTTGGGCGTGCATACGAGACCTAGAAAAAATTTTGAAGTTGATGTAGAACAATTATATATTGAGTATTAAAATTTTACGTTTTTAAAAGCAAAGTTTACAATACCATTGGGATAACAAATAGGGTGAATTATCGCATGTACGTAAAGTATACGGTAGCTTGAACAGACTTGTTCACAAGCCAAATTTAATGATTGCGTAAAAAATAATTTGGTTTATAGCTTATAGTTTTCCAAACGAAAATTGGTGGGTTAGTTCCAATTATGGATACTTGGTTTATTCAATTTAATTGTTTCCCAGCTTAAGTGTAAAAGAAATTGGCGTGTTAACAGCTGAATCGTTGAAGTCTAAAACGTCGGACTTCCTACGTTATCTGGTATTTACCAGCCTTTAAAACAATTGCTTTATTTTCATTATCTGTTCAACACTAAATTTAAACATTTAATTTACCTCAACTAAATTTTAAAAAAAAAATCTGCATGGAATGGGAAATACATCATCCGTGTGATTGCTATTAATTTTTCTTTTAAGAATTCTGATTTAAAATAAAGTATTTTGGTCTGTAAATATTGAACACCAGTGCTCTTTACTTATCGTACTTTATGCTGAAGTTACTTCAAAATTTTATAACTCATCAACACTAGTTTTAAATTGCTCTTACCAGAAATCGTTCTTAATTCTTTAAGTCATAACATATATTTTACGAAATTGTTTTTCGCGTAAATCATTTAACTAATCTAAATATAGAGGACGGTATAATACATAACGAAGCTTGTTATTGTTCAAACACATTTTAGAACAAAATGTTACATAAAATAGGAAAGCCCAAGTTTTCCTTTATTATTATTTTAAAGCTCTAATGATAAAACTAAACAAAAAATGTAATGAGTCACAAATATCAACCATATTTATTTCTTCCTTAAAAAGAAATTAAATTGTGAAACGCATATGGGTAAAAAAGTCGAAATGGAATTTGTTGACTATTTTAAACGCTATAGTCCTTATATACGAGGCACAAACCAAGCAAACTACGAAGAGTTTGAATGTTCGCAATAGAGTCTTTGCACGAAATAGGGAGTATGTTTTAAAATATTGAAATTATTTACTCCAACCGATAAAATATGAAAAAGTGGAATTTGAGCACTTTAAGCAAATGAAATTTTTCATGTTGAAAAGTTAATGTGAAAGAAAAAAAAAACAGGCGCAATCCCCTACATAAGACTTGTCACTTGTTCAAAAATCAGCATGACTTGCAATCTATGTTCTGTTCGAAATATAAAGGGTATCTTTTGCTCCTGAAAGCTGTCGTTACCGTTCATTCCAAATTAAGGAATTTATGCTTAAAACACAGTGTCAGAAATAATTAGTTTTTTTGTGAAAATGTGAAATTACGGAGGTTCTTTTTTTTTTAAAAAAAAAGGTGGTAAACAGAGCCACTGAGATACTTGTTAAAGTTTCTCGTTAGTAATAGAGACCCTGATAAAAAGATAATGAAGTAACTACTACTTACTTTAATGGTTTTATTTTGAAGTCTCAGTCCATTCAATGTATTGATAGCTTTCTCTGCATCCTCAGGGCGAACATAATTGACGAAGCCATACCCCAAACTTTGACCTAAAAATAAAAAGATTTTTCTACATCAATATACTTTAAGATTAAATGAGAGCTGCCAGTTTTGCAACTAGTCGATAAAAATTAAAGTGATATATGTATTATAGGGGGCTATTCTAGAAGTTAAAAAGGCCCGGCCTGTTCTTGAAATCTGAAAATCTCATTTGTTAAAAAGGTGAAAAAAGTTGGAGAAAACCAAAAAGTCCTTCAAAGAGTTATACGAGTGACGACAAATATGAGTTGACTTAATTTGACCAGTTTCAATTTTTGAAGTCAGCTTTCGCGTTAAAATATTTGGTTATTAATGCTGTCCATCTTAACTTAACTACTTAACTAAAAAATTTAACTACAGTTCTCCTCGATTTTTAAAATTTGCTTCAGTAAATTGAAGACTAACAAAGCAGCTAGTTTGGACTAATTGATTTATGCAAAAGAAAGCAATTAAACAAAAAAAATTAAATAGGTTTACATTAGTGGGCATTTTTAATACAATTGAAATTTTGATTACGACGAGTTAAATGTCAAAGCCGAGTATGGCTTATATTGAGCTAACCTTTATCAAAATAAAAGAGCTACCACGTAAGAAAATAAGAGCAACACAATAATTGAGGCTGTTTTGACTTTTAAATCTTATTAAAACTATTTTTAAACTAACTTAACAAAATTTTTTTACCGTTTTAGTAATTTTATATAGCATATAACTGTTAATTTATGTATTTCATGATAAATCATTCCCATTGAAGTAGTATTTTTATTACACATTTTTTATGTTAATTTAGGTCAAAAGTTAAAAATATTCTATTTAGCTTTTTAATAATTTATGGTTATGAAATACAACATGAAACACTGATGTCTTTTTTGCGTTAAAGGTAATATCTGCCTAACACTGTTTACTTTCAAACATTTTTCAAGTTATTTGCAGTTATTTAGATCTAAGAGAAACAGTAATTCCTCATTAAATTTTCTTTTATCGACAAAATAAACTATCGATATATTCTTGATATATAAAATTTTCCAACACCTTTTTTTTGGATTTTATTTTTCAAATATAATTACTATAATTAACAGATTAGAAATTTAGATTTTTTATAATTCAAAATGCCAAAATATATTTTTTCTTGAAATAAAAGAGAAAGAAAAAATACATAAAAAGGGGACACCAGTGTCACATCTGCGACAAGGTTTAAACAGTTAGGAGCATATAAATTGTAAATAAAAATTTATGCGTAC
The DNA here is from genome assembly GCF_982258835.1 of Parasteatoda tepidariorum. NCBI lineage: Eukaryota > Metazoa > Arthropoda > Arachnida > Araneae > Theridiidae > Parasteatoda > Parasteatoda tepidariorum. The sequence continues at coordinate 57,771,464 of NC_141761.1, forward strand.
AGGCGTACATTTTCCAAGTTTAAAATCAGATCTGCAATAACCTAAAATCATAAAAATAAATTATACATTTCCTTCTAGATACATTTAAAAATGACCAATACCCGGTCTTTCATATCTTGAGATACAAAACATCAAAAAATAAATTCAGTTTGGAGACTAGTTCAATTCTTCCTAATTGCTTATATGCGTTTAGTGAACCATGTTCATGATCATGGGAGCCATTTCCCGAAATAATGCAATTTTGAGAATGTGCCACAGTAAAGAGCGTTACAGATAATGCCGCAGGAGGCAACCAAATGGCCAAGTTTAACGGTTATTGTATATGACGACATCCAAAATGACACTGTAGGAGTACCGTATTCGAATTATGACACAGTTTGAAATCATTAAGGGATATTCCCAGGAAGTAGTGTGCAGGAATTTCTCGGAAAAGCTTTAAGATAGGCTACATTCGAATTTAAAATAATATTCTCGATACATTTTAGAGCCTGTGGCGTTCTCAAAGTTAAAATAGTTCGATTTCTTTCGTAGCTGCTTTAATTCAAAAGGCGTAAATTTCTTTAAAATAAGTTTAAATTAAATTCTCTATAAGTCGCTCGGTTTGTGAACATTTCAATTGATAATATTCTTCAAAATTTTATTGAAAGAGTATAATGCCTGTCAAAATCTAATCTCTAAAAATTTTTTAAACCTACATTTATATCATCTTGTTTAAAACGTCATAAATGAACTGCATATCAGCTGCTTATTTTGTCAACCTTTGTTCGTGCGTGTAAAGTAGACAAGAAATAATTTTAGCAATTCTGTCATTGAGTCATTCTAGAAAAAACATTAAAAGTAATATCCTATTAACTCAAGCAAGTCCCAGATTTTATTGATATCAGGGGTCTGTCCAGTCATTTTGTGAAATGTCCGTTTTTGTAAAAATGTGAAAAAATTACACGTAAATTGTGAATATAAAATAAACGTTAAGTCACATTCTTTCAACCAGGGTCCGCTTTTGTGAGTTTGTGCAAATTGGGTCCTGTTATTGCAAAAATTGCTGACGAAGACAAAACTCGTTTACATTTTTATTTCTTTCCCCCCTTCATGGGAAGAGTTTATTCGATTAACAAAACAGTAATGAATATAAACAAATTTGTGAAGGATCCGTTCTTAATTTAAAATATTTTGATAAGTGTTCATTTTTATGAAAAGATATTTTGTGAAGGGTCCATTTTTTATGAAAAGATATTTTGTGAAGGGTCCATTTTTTATGAAAAGATATTTTGTGAAGGGTCCATTTTTTATGAAAAGATATTTTGTGAAGGGTCCATTTTTTATGAAAAGATATTTTGTGAAGGGTCCATTTTTAAGAAAAGATATTTCGTGAAGGGTCCATTTTTAAGAAAAGATATTTTGTGAAGGGTCCATTTTTAAGAAAAGATATTTTGTGAAGGGTCCATTTTTAAGAAAAGATATTTTGTGAAGGGTCCATTTTTAAGAAAAGATATTTTGTGAAGGGTCCATTTTTAAGAAAAGATATTTTGTGAAGGGTCCATTTTTAAGAAAAGATATTTTGTGAAGGGTCCATTTTTAAGAAAAGATATTTTGTGAAGGGTCCATTTTTAAGAAAAGATATTTTGTGAAGGGTCCATTTTTAAGAAAAGATATTTTGTGAAGGGTCCGTCGAATAAACACTTCCCAGGGGCGAAAACAAGATTGATGTAAACGAATTAAATTTTGTCTTCGGCAGACGATTCTTCCATTATTCGTCGGAAATGAATATTCTGCTTTCAGCAGTATAGGCTAAATACCAAATATTTGTATGATGCATGTCTAATTTTGAAGCAGCAATAGCTGTTTAGTTTTGAAGAAAAAAAAACTTATTATAATTTTACAGTGCTGAGCATAATCTTGTATCTATTTACAATTTAAAAACTCCTTGAAAAAGGTTTTTGCAATAACCGGACCCTGTTTGCACAAATTCATAAAAGCAGGACCCTGGTTGAAGATTTTGTGACTTAACGTTTATTTTATATTCACAAATTACGAGTAATTTTTTCACAATTTTATAAAAACCGGACTTTTCACAAAACGTCTGGACAAACCCCTGATAACCCTTGCGCCGTATTTAACAGACATTCACAGGATGCCCTGTATGTGCGAGAGCTATATTTAAAAGGCATTCATGCGATGCCCTGTGTGTAAGAGCGCCGTATTTAGCCGGCTTCAGTGTGATACCGTTTGATAAGCAGCCTAATCTGCTTCTAAAGACCATTACATTTACCAATTTTGGATTAATACTATTTAAACACATATCTTGAATGAGCGAAATATGTTTTGTAAGTGAGAAGGCATTTTTCTACTTATTATAAATCGGTAGAAAGAACCAAAATTGAAAAATCGTCGTTTATTGATTGTACTAACGACAAAAGTAGATAAAACTAATGTTGGTTTGTGTTAACCCTTGTTTTAAAATTTAAAAATCATACAGAATTAAATTACTAGGATTTTTTTTAAATTATCGCACGTTGCATTATTATATAAAATACTAACAAATTCTTAAATTGTTAAGCAACAGTAAAATAAGAAAATCCGAACATCAGCTTACAGTTATGCGATGTGAGAGCATCGTTCAGTGGCGTCACTTCAATGGAGCGGGCTGCCGCAACTACAGGGATAAGTAAACAATAAACTTTATCAGCTTTTCTAAGCATTAAACATTGTTATGGACTAATCCTGGTTTTAACAATTATTTCATTAAATTTTAAGAGGGTCAGTACGTTTAATTTATTTCGACTCATTCTAACATTTTTAAAGACATCAGGCGAGATTATAAGTTGTATATGAAAACTGTTTAATTATAAAAAAAACAATTTCTAGTCATTCATAAATTCAAGGACGTAAAACTAAGTTTACACTTAAAAAACTGATTTTTTTGAATTGGGCTTATGTTTATATAAGATAAAGGTATAATATTTTCTTAATTATGCCATTAAAAATTATTTTACACAAAGCTGTAACTGTTCCTTATAATTTAAAATTAATTTAATATGGTCTGTCTTCATAAATAAGCTAACATGATAAAAAAAAATATAAGGATTTTGAATATACTGATACATATCTAACATGCAAAAGCGATGAGATTTAATATCTAAAATGTTATTTTTGTGATGCATACAAGAGAATGGTTTCCTTTCCAGGTTATCATTATGTATATCATACTTTAGAATTCTATTTATGTCATTATTGAGTAGTATACACTTTATAGCATTAGAATAAAATGATTTTTGCAAAAAATATTTTATCTATTGAATCAATACAAATTTTAATACAATAGTGAATGCTATGCATTTAATAGTGAACATTTGAGTTAGTTTTGATTAAGTAATAAAATATTTGTCATTTATTTTAACTGAGGTACAAGTTTAACGATATGCTTAACTTAATAAGGCATTTTAAAAAATATACATTAAAAATATTTCAAAAGAATTTTAAATATAAAACTTTATATAAAAATATCATAGAATTACAATTAACAAAAACATAATGAATATGTATGCGAAACTGTTTACACTAGTGTAAAACAGATTATCATAACTGGTAACAGAAAAGTTAGAAACTTTATCTTCAATAATTAAAATTACTCAACTAATTTTTAAAAAAATCTGGGAATGGGGAGTTTGGTCTATATTGCAAAACATGTTTTAAAGACTATGAATTAACCAAATCAACCCTTAATCCGCTAACATTAAATTGTATGTAGATAATTTTGTAGAAACGTAATGATACATACTTAGAAAGTTTGAAAATTCTAGGCTTGTTTATTTAAAGTAATACAGATTCAAATTTGATATTTAAATCATTGAAAACTTTTATATAATTTTTATTTGGTTACATCAAACTGAAAATTAAGATTTAAAAACAAATTTGGCTTTGTTTCATTATTTTTAAGCATTTTTGTTTAAATCAATAAAACCAGGATTTAAACCATTCAACCCTGTATATCGTAATTTTTAATGTACAATTCGTATGTTTTTGGATTAATAACAAAATTTAAATAGCACAATTTCCACATTATTTCAACATTCATTTCTAACGTTTATTTTCATAATAGATTTAATGTTAAATTCCATTTCTTTTCTACTTGGAAAAAGTTTGAAGTTTTAAATGGCATTAAAAATATTTAAAAATATACATTTCTTTTACTTTGTCTTCTATTGGGATAAAGGTAAACATAAAACATAATGATGGTTAAGATTAACGCCACACAACTCTTTTGAGACTAGTATACTTAAAAGGAATTTCACTTTATTAATTTGTTTTAGAATTCCATAAAGACTTAAACGCACACTTAATAACTTATCAAATCATTTCGATAAATGTTAACATTCCGATATAAATTATATTCCTTCAGAAAAACTGCATTTCTGAATAAATCGGGATTTTTCCGCAAGAAAATCAAAAGCGTAGTGAGTGGGGGAAAAAAACACGAAACTACAACCAAGCGAATTTTTCATTTCATTTCACATGAAGCATTAAAATAGTTAAAAATTATTCGGACGATTTACGATTCAAAAGTAGGCTAAGAAAATTAATCTACCCACATTAATATCAAACCGAATTTCCATGGGAACCATATTCAAGCGTTGACACAACCCTAAATCAAAACTTTATGAACGCGTTGGTAGACATGTATTCAGCAATAACCCCCCCCCCCCCCCGCATATCATTTGAAAAAATCCCCTTCCAAAAACCGAAAGAAAAACTTAGGATACGCACTACCACGTTCATGTATTTACTATGTAACGATAGCTCCATGTTCGCACACCGTTTAACAAAGGAGATGGCTGCAGAGCCAGGGCCGATTTCCTTTTTCGCCCCCCCCCCCTCTAATGTCAGCTGTTCGCATGCGCCATCTGTTAGTATCGCACAATTTATCCTCTAAAATCGAGGAGCGCGCATACGCCACGCGCCCAGCAGCTGCATGCGAAAATGAAAAGGGGGATAAAAAAAAGCATGGGGAAATTAAGAGCCGTGAAGTATATAGATATCCCGAATAAAGTTTGTTTCTATGCTGATAAAGAGGGACATGTTTTAAGGTAGAGTGGACGGGTAAAACGATCAAATAATTCCAACAGGAAGGAAATTTAAACAGAAATTTAGAATTTCATTGCCGATTGACCAGATTTTTTGTTTTTGTTTCCAGGAAACAATAGTAAATGTTTGTAGTACCTACAATGGTTGAAATTTTTTATTACTACTGCATTTGATATCAGTTAAAATTATAACTCAACAATATCATATTAAACACGAAAAAAAATACACGGTTAAAATTAAATATTTCAATTTCAACCGTGAACACAACTTTGCGCTTTATATCTCAAATCACTTGTTTCTTCTCATTCAACATCTAGCAGGTCTTTGAAATTAACGCCTATTTTTGAGCGCTTGAAACATGTCTACCGTTATTTCTAATCTGTATATTTTTGAAGCCATTTAAGTTTTTAATCAAGTAAGTAAACTCATAAGGCCAACTCTTAATTTTATTATACATGCAAATAGTTTAGCCACCATCTTGTTAGTTTTAGAAGAAAACTTTGTTAATTCTCATAATTAAAATTTTTAGTTAAAAATAAGCTTCCCATTAAAACAGTATCCTGCGATTAAAGTATTAATTTTCTAAATTCAGATATATTTTTTAAAGGATTTAAAATAAATGATTAAAAATCAAAGTTAAAATAGTACAATATTATCTGCCATAATTAATAAAAAAATTTAGTAGCGAGCGCGTGAGTCTTTCTAAAGTAATGCTCAAACTTTTTATTTTATTTTGAACTAGCGCTTATATTATCACAAAAGAAAAAATCCAAACAGAACAATGCAAAGACAAGTCGTAAAAACTGATAGATGAACGTTTAGTAGCGGTTTTTAATGTTAGACTACCTAATTTTTTTTCATTCTTTGTAAACTTTAGAGATCATAGGTTATTTCTAAAATAAACTTAAATATTTTATGTTTTATCAAGCTAAATAGATCCATTTTATGCAGTTTATATTACATTTACATTATTAAAAGAGGCGTAAAGAGAAAAATCAAAATTTTTCCTTTCTGCTATAAGCAAAATTAAATTTATAATTTACGCTTACAGAACATATAATTATACTTACAGAACAATCTAAGATTAAAAATACTTGAAACATTCAATGCCTTTCACTACTTTTTCTTTCAGAAAAAATATGGATAGTTCAATTAGCGCAGTGTTTCCCAAACTTATGACTTGTGAACCCTTTCTAAATTTTTTGTAACACTGTGTACCACTCATAAAAAAAACTTAAAAAACTAATGTATTTTTTACTATAAAAAAATTGCCCAAAAATTAAAAATCACAACTAGCTGCTGACACCACTCATTATTAACTGTTAACTGCCAAAAATAGCCAATAGAAAAATACGCAATCTTAAATTTTCATGGTTAGAATTGTTTTCAAAAAAAAATTTTTTGAAAATTTCGTTTGCTGTAAGATATTTCGCATAAGAACGAGTACCCACGCTAAACTGTTCCCGTACCCCTGGGGGTATGCGTACCACACTTTGGGAAACACTGAATTAGCGTATCAAATGTTTTTAAATTTTTTTATACTTATTTGCCAGTTCAGTTTATAAGTCTTTTTTAAACTTACAATGACGCTTGTTAAGTCAAAAAGTATCAAAGTAATAGTTTTAAAATACAAAATATAAACAAGCATAGCATATTAAGCTTTAAAAACGCACAGGACAATAAACATATAAATTAGGGGTCTGTCCCGACATTTTGTGAAAGGTTCGTTTTAGTTAAATTGTGAAAAAATTGCTCGTAATTTGTAAATAAACGTTAAGTCCCATTCTTTCAACCAGGGTCCTGCTTTTGTGAATTTGTGCAAATAGGGTCCGTTACTGCAAAAAACTTTTTCAAGGAGTTTTTAATTTGTAAAGACATAGAAGATTATGCTCAACACAGTAAAGTTATATTTTCAAAAATAAACAGCAATTTCTGCTACTAAATTAGAGATGCAACCTACAAATATTTGGTATTTAGCCTATACTACTGAATGCAGAATATTAATTTCAGACGAATTAAGAAAGAAGCGTCTGCCAAAGACAAAATTTCGTTCGTTTTTATCTGACTTTATCCCCTCCCCCCTTTCTGGGAAGGGTTTATTCGATTAACAAAATAATGAAGATAAAAAAAAATTGTGAAGGGTCCGATTAAAACTGGTAAATGTTGCTTCACTAAACAAATGTTGCCATCAACTAATCTCTGAAGTCTAATTTGTTTTCATGAGTTTTTAAAAAGCAAATACACAAAATGGCACTTATGAAACTTTCTTTAGTATTACGTATAGCATAAATTTAATTAAATCTTTTAAACTTGAATAACTTAAATTTAAAAACACGAAAATACACTAATTCACACCATTACACTAATGGATTTTTTTTCTTTAACTATTCAATAGTAGACCCGTTAAGTACGTGAGAATACGCACAAGTTTAAATAGAAACAAAAAAATACAGAAAAAGCAGCCAAACATTCATCCAATTCACTTGGAAAGCTAGCAGCATGCATGCACATATCCGCTGCCAAATTTTTAGTGACATTACATTTTGACAAGATATTAATCCCAGACTTTTGTTTATGATCTCTACTTTGTTAAAAATTCTTAGTTACAGCAAATGACAGAATAAATTATCAAATGAAATAATACGTGAGAAAATAATCAAAATTATCTTGATCAGTTATCAAACTTCAAAAAAATATCTAGTTTAAATTTAGCTTAGAGCAATAAGTCCTAAATTTAATTGAAAAAAAAAACGAGTTTGAGACAGTTACTGGTGTTATGCGTTAAACTGAAATTTGATTTAGACAGTCACTTAAGGATTTGGAGAAATTCTCTTTCGAAAATAACCTTAAAATGAAATTGTTGAAACAGAATTAAGTGCCAAAAATCTGGTGGCAACACTTTCCTCTATTGCAATTAACGAGACTGTATAGTTTTGTACTCTATTTTTCAACTTTTACACTGTCATTCGCTTATACATTTGTTGATAAACATTTGATCAGATATTCATCGAATAAAACATTTTAATATCTAACAGAGGTGAAATCCTAACCCAGAATTTTGAAAAGAATTTATGAATCATTCAAGAAATCATTATGAATCAAGAATTATGAATCATTCGTTTAATTTCACAATAGAAATATTAAAAAAAGTTTTAAGAGTCGAAAAAGATAAAACCATTAATCAAATTGCGCACAACTGTAAACTTTAAATTAATTTCTCGAAACATTTTTCAAGTTTGAAGTTCGAGATTCAAAACTTACAATTCAAAAGTGTTAAATTTTATAGTTTTGTTATCAAAAATTTCTAGCGATGAGAAATTTAAATTTTAGAAAAAGAAACTCGCGATGTACTGTGTTGCAAAAACAGGTATGCCTAAAAATCTGGGTGCTTCAGTAACAAGTCTCATAATTAAAATAAATTTTCTTAATCTTAATACATAAAACTCTTAAAAATATCTTAAGATAAAAATTGCAATCTTTGTTGGTGGAGGGAGGGATTTGAAACTGATTTATTGTACTTAAATACTTTTGACTTCTTGCAAAATTTTCAGCTTCCTTCATTTCTTTTACTTGAAATAATCTTCTGGGATTTTTTCATTTATTTCTCAAAAAAATTTTAAAACCTGAATCGATAAAATCTGTTTCAATTCCTTAAAATTAAAAATAATTTTACCTTCTACAAGTAGTTTTTAAATCAAAACAATTACAGAATACTTAACTGTATATTTTTTGTAGACAGTAAACGTTTACCCCATTTGAAATTCATACGTTTTCTAATACGCGAAGATAGAATGGATATTTAGTACAAAAAATTCTTAATATTGCTAAAATTCTTGACTCGAGTATGTGTCAACGAAAAGAGATAAGTTTTTTCGAAGAAATTCCAAAATATTTGAAGTTAATTCTTCTAGCATACGCTACCAAGGAAAAGAAAAATCCTCGAAGGAAAAAGATAACTTCATTTTAATTGCTTTCCATAAAAAGCAAAAAAGTGAGCACATCAGCAAAACTTTCAAATATTAAGCTTCACGAAACGTAAGTGGAAAGAAAAACTGGAACATTAATTTTCCGGTGGCAAGCAATGAATGAGATTTGAATGGAGGGGAAATTTTTAACACTTTCTGAAATTAAACTGCTGATCCAACTGTTCTGGAATTCGAAAAATCCATTTTATGAGAAAGTCCAAAGAAATACAAGAATTTAGAGCCATTAAGTTTAAATCATACATAAAATTGAAATTTTACCATCTTAAATGAGTACGGCTTTATTAATAGCTCCAGAGAATAAAAGTAGCATTTTTTTCCTGTTTAAAGCTACGAGCAATATATTTCACATCACTTGTCCTGTAGCTGTACCGTTTATTAAAATAAAACAGTTTTTTATTTTAAGAATCAGTTGAAATGAATAGAGAGTTCTATTTTATCTAAATTTAAATTGGAACCGAAGTAAATAATTGAGTTTAATTAGGGAACCTTAGAGCTTGTAATTTGAAATTAGTGTTTTTGGTGTTGCACATTTAAAAAATTTAAAAAAAAGGTATTTAAAAAAGTTTTAAAATCACTGGAAAAATTCATTAATATACCCCGAAAAGAGAGCCTTATAAAAATTTAACCAGTTGAAAATAATCCTGACAGTAAATATTTGTAATAGTTATCAGAATTAAATATTAAAACAGTGAATTATTTTTTTTAAATAAAATATGAATAAAAAGGAAGTGTTTTATGGAATTGTGGCTTATTTTTATAGTATTACTTATTTCGATTACTTATTTACAGCAGAGAGGGAGCATCAAAGGGCAAGCAGGGCTGACCGCTCTTCTAAAAAAGCTTAGGGAGAAACTATAGATTCACAAAAACAGGACCCTGATAATTTTCTTCATAAAGCTTACATGCGGCACTTAGTATACCACTTTGCTATATGTTCTAAGAATGTTATAAGTAAAAAATATTGTTCTAAAGTAATTTTTGCTACGCCTCATTGTATTGAAAAACTTAGGATACAAAAAAGGAATACTTTTAAATTAAAGAGTAACATTGATATCGCAGAAATTGAAGAGCGTCGATCGTCAATGATAAATAGTTAAATCATTTAATAAAATTGAAATTATTGTACACTAATCAGCGACAGTATATTGAGGGGTCATTTAAAAAAATTGGCCCGATAATTGACTCAAATTTATAAAAGTAAATCTGAGACTTTCATTAATTTAAAAATACACATTCACAACATTCACAAAATTAAACTTAGTACTTTGATAGGATAGGAAGAAAAAAAATTATTTTTCCCGAATTTTCAAAATTGAAACAATACAAAAAGCCTGATCAGACCACTAATTTGTGATTTCACGAAATCAGAACCATTCTCAAAATTAAAAAAAAATTAGTTTTTCACAAAAACTGACCTTTAACTAAGCCATGAACGGTCATCCCTGGCATTTAGTCCAGACAGGAACACTAATTACTTTTAAAAACAAAATAAAATTTTAAGTATGATGCACAACCTTTTATTCAAGAGAATAAATTTAGTTCTGAAATTTTAGTGTTTAAGTAAAATAAAAATAACTTCATTAATTCGTAATAATTAAAAAAAAACAGGTACAGCAAGTTGCACACTTATAATATTCATAAAATAAACATGATTTTTACGAGATTCGTATGTTATGGTTCATTTTTTTTTAAAGGAAAAAATACGAAACATTTGATACTAGAATTGATGCCTGGAATATTATGTCAGCTTTTTAAAAATATTGAAATTTATGTTTTGTGTGACTCAGTTTTGACACTTTTTGACTAAACAGTTTTATGTAAAACATGCCAATTTTTGGAACAAAGAAAACAGTAAGTTCTATTAATGGAGATTTTATTTCAGGTAACTGACTGAAATCTTATAAAGCGTAGTTCAATAATAGTTTCAAAGCGTAATTAAGATTTAATTTCCTTAAACTTCTGATTTTAACTATCCGTTTACAACAAATTGATACACAACTAAAATATATTAAAACAAGGCATCAATTCATAATGTTCTGTAAATTTTAATCGACATTTCTTCAGAACTCGTGCATAAAATGTAATCAACTATATAACCATAACTGTTTAATTTATTGAAGCTTAAAAATATAAAATTAGAGACTAGTTTTATAAAAGAGCAAAACCTTGAATAAAGATATGAAGTTTCTAAGATATGTCGCTCTTAGGAAGTAAATCTACCCGAGTGCAGTTGTTACATATCTTTGTAATGTTTAAAAGTTAATGTAAGACTGAGCTTCTTTAAAGAAATCATACACGCTAACCACAGTACTGGCATTGAAACAAATATATCACCAGGGGATTACAGATTTTATACTTTGTGCGGTGCAAGAAATGTTAGAAACCAGTTCATGTTAAAAAGTTAGCACAAATAAAACAAAAAAATTCATTGTTAATTTTATTAACAAACTACAAAGTTATGCGATTATACAGCTGCTATTAACCATAGTTAACTAAACAGTTATAACACAGCGGTACCCAAATGTTGGAACCGTAGGGTTCCGTGAAAGAGTTAAAGAGGTTCAGAGAGTACTTCTGGTTCGACCAGTAGCCTTAAAAATCATTAATTATAAATAGGTCCAATAGTTATTCATGTTATATTTCGGAAGCCTTTATGAAATTACTCAAGGCAAAATTCTATTGAAAAATAATTTTATTAATATAATTTTTCTAATAGCAGTAGATAGAATAAATAATGAAAAATTCATGCACTTCTAAAACTTTCATTATTATTTCCGAAGTTTTCAAATGAAAATTTGTTAAGAAATAGGTTTCCCTAATAACGATTTTCAACTGTTACAACAAATAGTTATAGCTTTTATTTCAAATAAAGCCATATTTCTGCTTATTTTCAGCTCCAAACATACACTACAAAATAAAGAAATTTATAACTAGATTCAGCCTCGAGACATAGTTTTTATCTCCGACAGTTAAGTTCGAACTCAAGATCATTAATAAAATAAAACATTCCAGTCTTCTAATCAAGTATTTTTAAAATATATTTTTTTGGTAAATAGGTTCGCTATTTTCTTTATTTACTTTATAAAGTTAGGGTTCCACTGCAAAAAAAAAATTTGGGAACTGCAAACAGACTCCTGACTTCGTGACTGAATTTTTATCATGAATCAATATTTTGCAATAGTTTAAAACTATGTTAATTTGTTCGACATAGAGGAATAATCTAGTTATAATTCGAAGTCTATAAATTGGTATCGCTCAAATTTTATGAATGCTTCGTTTTTGTGAAACTTTAAAAATCCACAAGATCCTGTCTTGTGAGAAAAAGAAACATTTTTTTTCAGTTTTTAAATTGGGAATCAAAGAAGTCGTCCATTTTCAAGTGAAAAGTTTTGAGAAGGGCCAACTTAGTTAAAAACTGACCCGTCAATAAATACCTTTAGATAAAATATTTAACGTAGGACTCGTTAACGAACCCAAAGTTCTCCTTAACTGATACTCGATGAGAAAATTAACATCTAACAGAACAACTTAACTAAAAATTTAATTAGTAAACTAAAAGAAAGAATTGCATAAATTAAAGTTTAGTTTTACAGCATTACATTTTCCAACTCTTACACTTCGGAGACTTGCGAAAATAAAACATAGCAATGATATTCCAGGGAGCTTAATTCCATTTACAAAAAAGGAAAAACTTCAATACTAGATCGCACCTCAAGGGAAATCAGGATGATTGATAACTTCATTAGGGAATTTCGATCCAATACACACATTGCTTACAAACAAAAATTGCCAAATTGAAATGGGTGTATAGAGAAAAAAAACGCTAGTTTTATGTTTGGCTTCATTGAGTTTCGCAACTAAGTTTCTTTATCAAGACACGCAGATATGAACAACAGATGGGGCCGTTACAACTCGTTGCTCCAGCTTATCCAATAACGTAAGAGGGGGGTAGAGCCAGAGGGGGCAAAAGGTCAAACAGCTGTTACTTTATTATGAAGAGATACCACACACAATACTAATGTTTTGAAAGACCTTGCTTCAAATCAGACACACCCACGCAAATTCAATAGATATAAGCACAATTGATGTTTAAAATAATTTAAATAATTTAATCTATACTTAATTTAAAAATTATACTTCAAATAAAATAGAATTCAATTAGCGTTTAATATAAAACAGGGGAAAATCTAGATTTTGTGAAAAATATTATACTTTGAATAGGTTAAAATTTAGTTAGCAAAAAAAAAACATTTTTATTTTAAAAATTAGAACTAGAATCCAGTTCTGCCTAGCCTGCCAAAGCCCTATTGCGACTAAAAAGATCTTGTTTTGCAAAAATGTCAAGGCTTTTCTTCAAAAAACTGTTTATTTCAGGAGAAATTTGGCCTCAGAAAATATTTAATCCGTAAAAAGGGCTCTTTACAAAACTTCTCATTTAAAAAACTGAATCAACGATTATTCAAAATTTTAAGACTGAAAAACATTGTGAAAATATGGCTCAAATTTTGCCAAAAACATACATAAAAATGAATAGATTTTCATAATTTTAAAAACGAACTATCTACAAAATTTTTGTTAGCAGATTACTGGATAGCGATTTTTCACATAAGTATTAATAGACTTTTTATAATAGACAAAAAGTTTGCGCAAATCCTGACTAATAACGTTATTGAGTCCATATTTTATTTTTAAAAAAATAATTTTTTGATTTCTTGAAAAATAATTTTTTGAAATCACAAATATTGTTTAAGGGCTGTTAATCCAAATTTCTTCTAAATAAACCTTTGAAAATTTTGAAGCACAATTTGAAGTAAATTAATAAGTTATAAAAATTATCGGACAATTATTAGCTTTAAAAATACACATAACTGATAACACAAAAATATATTCGCTGAAATTGTTACATTAAAAGTATAAAATAATTAGAGATTATTCAAAAATTTCAAGTTTAAATTAATCATTAAATTGATCCGAAATGCTTCTCGCTCTTGATACGTTGTTTGATACTGATTCGATTAAAATACTTATTATAGCTATCTAAGAGTTAAGAGTATAAACATAAGTATAGGGATTCATTTTTATTCCTATAACAAAGCAGACTTATATGCAAATTAACAGTTTGAGATCTTGATTGAAGTTATAACACAAAATGTTCAAGCTTAAAGATAAAAAAAAATAATTTCGGTGTTTCCGGAACTTTAAAATACAGAGATGCCAACTTGCTCCGGACAGCAAATATATATTTTAAAGTGGTAGATTATCAATTGTGATTCTTGATTTCATATTTTCAATTTAGTAGATTTTTATCCACCACTATTTCTAAATAATTCGAAGGCTTATATAATTCACCACTTTATAACACTAAAGTCGTGCTATATCATTTAAAAAGTTAGCAAAATTAGTCAAATATTTGCAAAATTTACTTTGTAGTTATTTACCGTTTTTTAAATCTTTTTGGTGTGTCCGGAGCAGTTGGCATCTCTGGAAATATTGTTTAACAATTCAATACTAGAGTAGAATTTGAATGCAATGCAATTATTTAGTTACTTTATTAACCCTTTGACGCAGAATCTTTATTACACTTTTTCTCTACTTTTTATTAATTTGATTTAATATGGGGTCAAAATAAAAGAAAATTATATTTGACAATTTAAAAAATTACGGTTATGAAATACAACATGAAACTGATGTATTTTATAGCATGAAAGATAAAATCTTCCAAACACTGCTCATTTCCAAATAGTTTTGAAAATCTGCACCTATTTAGAACTAATAGAAACAGTAATAAATCATTAAAATTTCTTTAATTTACAAAATTGATAAATTTTTGAATATGAATAAAGAAAAAATTGAAACTCTTTTGCATTTTATATTTTAGTACTAATATAATCCCAATGATAAAGCAGTCTTTTGGTAACTATTAAACTTTTTTAATTTAAAAAAAGGCGAAAATATAATTTTTACTTGTAATTAGTGAGTTAGAAATATATTATATATGTCTGTTAAAAGGGACATCCTGCATCAAAGGGTTAAAAGCTCACTAATTCGCAACTCACGGATGAAAGGTGTTGGAGCTTACCTGTGACTTTGTCCCTGATAAGCTTGCAGGATTCCACTTCTCCAATAGAAGAGAATAAGGACCTGATCTCTTCCTGGGTCATTGTCTGAGGCAGGTAATTAACGATCAAGTTCGTCTTAGAGTCTTCAGTCGATGTACCCGTCTGCACTGAATTGTGCAGCCCATTCTGCTGCTGCGAAGATACAGGAGATGTATCCATTCCATTCATCTGGACCACTGCAAATAAATATTTAATCAACAAACATGAAAATCTAGTTTGTACAGGGAAACTAAATTTCAAAAATAAAGAGCAGTAAAAAAGTATATTTAGCAAATGATTGAAATTTTTACTATACTCGAAAGTGCTATTTCTTCCGGAAGCGTAGATTCCATGAAATAAAAATATGCAACGGTGAAAACTTGCGATTATTTACTTTTTTGTTAACTTTGTCTTTATATTCTTAAGTTCGTATCAACTACGGGCAGTTATATAACATTTGCTTCAATAGTTACATAATGGTTTAGTTCTTAGCCACAAGACCGGTTACAAAGCTGCTTTGCCTTATATTTTTGATATCCAACATTCTATAGAATACCTAAAATCATCCGGTATAGCTTTCAAGTTATAGAGAATACCTAAAATCATCCGGTATAGCTTTCAAGTTATAGAGAATACCTAAAATAATCCGGTATAGCTTTCAAGTTCTAGATTAATATTTCATTCATAGCCTTGACTTTCCATGGAATCACAAATGAAAAATCGACAGGAACTCTAGAATGACTAGGTGAAGTTACAATAATGATTCATATATTTCACATTTAACCTTAACATTTCAGGCCCTCATCGGATAAATTTACTTAAACACATTTTGTGTGATAACTAAATTAAGAAAAAAAATCTAACAGTAATAACTGATAACTAAACAGAAAGTTAGAATTTAAGTATCCAGTAAGAGACTACGACGTAAAGTGATGATATTTTAACAATTATAAAACATTAATATGTATAAAAACACTGAATTAAACACAGTTTTATACCAAAAAATATCTCAAGCACTTAGCAAAACAAAAATTTCTGTGCTTACTGCAAACCATAGCGCCCTGTACTAATATTTTATTGACTTAAATTTCTCACTTCACAAAATTTCCTTTGAATATGTAGAAATTTCTAATTATTCTAAATGATAGAGATTATTATTAAGCAAGCTTCGTGTAACCAAAATCAAATTATCTAAAAATAACGCAACCAGAGTTAGTCTTAAGATCTTATGTCTTAAAATCTAACTTTAAAAAGTTAAACTACAGAAAAAGTGTGCAAATACTAAACCATAATTAATATTTTTTTTATAAGAAAAAGATAGCTAATATGAAATAAAAAGTTCTCAATTGCGTTTATCAACACAGGAAAAAGGAGCAGAGTGTAAGTAAGAAAGATTTTTTTTTAACACAGTCTATCCCGTCTTTGCGATTTACAAATCACATGGCGATTTATATTCACAAATCTCTCAATTGTGATTTCTGAAGCTATGACAAATCGCATTGGAGATTACGTGGGGAATTGATATAGGTAGAAAAGTTTGAGTAAAGTAGCACTTTTGGTTTTCTATTTAATCAGATAAACTAGCTTTTACCATTTACAAATTACTTTTCATAAATTTAGAAACTAACATATCTATTATCAGCGATAAACCATTTTGGGGAAAAGATCAAAACTGTATTCCTAACTTTGCATTTTACTAGGACGATTAATGTCTGCAGTTATGATTTTTTATTGCGAGATTCCAATATATCAGACGTTAGATCAAATCAAGTTGCATCACAGGTAAAAATTCTAAGAGAATAATTAGGGGGTTCAAACATGAATTATATTTTCCCAAGCTGAATTTGAGATAAGGGATCAAGAGCGGAGAGAGCAGCTGGTTATGGTAATTGCAAAATCAATGGACGAAAAGTACATTATGTACCGACCTCGCTGCCTCGGATGGAAAATTTGTAAGATAAACACATTAAAAACACATTTGCGAACAAAAACTATTCCGATTTGAAATTTGAGTAGTTGAAGTTTTATAGGGTTTGTATAATATTGAATTATGCGTAATTTGACAGGACAATTTAAAATTACAAAAAAAAAAAATTGACGGAAATATTCGAGCAGTTAACTGTACTTTAAAATATTGAACTGTATTTCAAATTAATTTAAGAAATTTATTTAGTTTAAGAAAAACGAGTTGAGAGTTAGATGAAAAAGCAAGGAAGAATAAAATTTCTTCCATTCCAAGAGGCATGAATCTTTTTCCCTTGTTTCAGTTTTAATGATAATTTTTATCACACAACACTATATACACACTTAAGAGAAAAGAAACTAATCTTAATTTTTCGGAATGTTAGTGTTCAGTGGGTAGGACAATAGAATAATGCAGCTGTGGCGTGTCGAACTGATACTTTTGAATGGACATAACAGTCGAAATTAGCATAATGCATAAAAACAGGATTTATTCCAGACTGAAATTGTGAATCTACTCCATTCCTAATTGTAAATTTCTGCATACAAGTTCTTGTTGGTGATTCAGTTAGGATCATAAGAGATAGTGAGCTATCTTTACTTTTTTAAAAAGGCCCTGTTCTCGTGATGTTAATTACACACATCTTATCACAATCCACAGCTACCATGAAATCTTTCTGCCAGAGTTGTACTTTTGTAGAATACCAGAAAAACCATCCATGGCTCATTTCAGACTTTAAGAAAGGTTCATTTACGACTAGTATACCTCTTATTAACAGTATGCCTCCCCCACCAGAAATACATAAACATTCAGACAAGTGAAGGAATATAAACGTTAGGATTTTTTTCGAGAAATTTCTCATAACTAGCGTACAACTGACTTAATTGAATTAGATTTTTAAAGAGTTATAATTTCCATACAATATTTTTACAATAACATATGGAAAAGACAACTTAGTAAGACTCTTGCCACTGTTAAAATGCCTTTAAATAAAGACCAGCTTTATTAAACTAGGGGTGATTGTGGGCCCAAGTCAAAATTCCGGAAAATTTCTCGAGTTAAAAAAAAAGAAAAAAAAAAAAAAAGAAACAGTTTAAACTGAAAAATTAGAAAAAATTTAAACAAGGTTTTTTTTCCTTTTTCTCAATATTTCTTAGTTTACTTAAAATATATTTAAAATTTTACACACACCTATACCATTTACACATACCTATGATGATCTGGAGAAGTAATTAAAATTTACAAATATGTCTTTCTTTCTTGAGTTAATGATTATAACAACTATTTACTGATAAAAAATGAATATTAATCATGAATATAAGCTTATAAAGTATCTCTCTGGCTTTCCCTTACAAACAAATAAAATAAACTGTGTTTTTAGGTTCCACCTTTGAAAATTTGATTTCCGGAAACTTCTGTGATCAATGATTTTTTGAAACGTCTGGACCTTCGATCTCCGGAAACTTCCGGATCACTGTTAGCGAAAATTCCGGAAATCCGGATTTTTTCCGGACCACAATCAGCACTGTTAAACAAATGTTTATGCCTGAAATTTCGGTGTTATAAACAATTCTATGGGTAATTTTCGGCGAACTATAAAAGATCAGAAGTACTAGGGGGCTTACCTTTGTTCTCGACAACAACCGAAACTGTTTTCGAATTTCTCTTTGTATTGCTAGAGTAATTAGAGCTCACTTCACTCACACATTAAATACTTTTATATTTTATTCTAGATTTGCATGCATGCTGATACTCTTACTAAAAATATGCAACAGACATATCCTGAGACACATTATCTATAAGATATTTCAACTTTAATACATTACGATTGCAGGCTTTCTAGTGCGACAAAGAAATCTAGGACAACATTTAAAAAAAAAATCATTTTTGGAACATTTAAGAGATTTTTTTGAAAAAGGCAAACGACAAACTAAAAAAAAAAGTTAAATTTGTTCTACTTTAATATGATAAAGGGCAATTTTGTAGCTAAGGAGTGGTGAAATATACTCTTTTTAATATCAGAATTAGTTTATAATAGAAAGTTAATAGTTTTCGGTTTTATTTAAGAACAAGACTTTCTCAAATAATTTTTAAAGTAAACCAGAAATAAAAAATTTAATATATCACTAAGCATTATTGCATCAAAGTAATTTAGTGGATAATTCCTAGCATTTTAAAATTTCAATGATAATTATTATATTGTTGATAGAAATAGACAATTTTGAAAATCAGAAAGAAACTAATCTATGCGAAACTAACACCCCCCCCCCTTTACAAAAATAAGACACAGTACTCCTTGAAAAATAAAAATAAGCACATAGCATAATGACCTTCATCAACATAAAAATTTGAAAGTAAAAATATGTTTTCTTTCTCATTAAATGACTGAATACAACAAGGATGTGAAGCAATGAATACTGCGTCTGAACCATGTCTGGAAAGGTGGGCAAGATGGGGTCGATAAAATTCGAAGGCTAGTTGAAGCTGAACTGTTTGACCCAGAAACTGTCAGATTCGATCAAGATATTCATTGTTTAATTTTATACACAATCATTCCTTAAAACATACGCTATACACGCATTTTTAAAAATTATTTTTTCTAGAAAAAGTCAAATAACCCAATTAGTAGGCTAAGGCATTATGTCAACTATAGGAAATTTGGAATTACTTGAATTTCGGTGGAAAAAAACTAGAACGTTATGTACAAAATATTTAACATTGTGTATAAAATTCATCTCTTAAGTTGTTTTTGTCCTCCGCTCCACTGCAACTTTTGTTGGCCCATCAAAATAATTGTCCACATTGGATTCACCTTTCTTTGGCATCTCACCTTATATGGGTGAGGGTAGTACTCTTTTACCCCGAGAGCAGAGGTTTTTAAAATGGAAACAGAACCATGCTACTACTGGACTAATCCTTATTGCTTGATGAGATATGAATTCTTAATAATCTGGGCAAAAAGTAATTTTACACCTCTAGTGAACAATAATTAGTGATAGTTTAAAAACAAAAAATTAGAGAGTTGACACGGTAAAACATTTATCTTCACAGACTCAAAGAATTAAACAAGCCAATATGGCAGATTTTCTTCTTACCTAGTAAAATGTAGTTCAAAGTAAGCGCAGAAAACTTATTTTGTTACAATCGAAATATCCTGTCCACAATCCGATCTAACCCCACTCTCCCTCATATTTTAGAGGACGGTCCCCGAGTTTTAAATATCGAATTTCCATTTTAACTGGCATGGTTCATTAAAATAAAGACAGCGCTAGATAGACTAGAGCTAGTTGTAAGTCAACATCTTTAGATCTAAAAATCGATTATTGTATAATAAGCATTTTGATTCGTAGACAATGGGTTGGTCAGAATACACAAATTAGGAATATCAGGACAAAATATTTCTTGTTACAACGAACTCTACGATTGAAACCAATTAAAAATTATAATCTCTAGTGTTTGGAAACACAACAAACTTAATTCTTACTGAACTGTTAACTTTTAGATTAAAATTTCGTAAAATTAATAAAAACCCAAATAAAAAGATGGCCGATCATAGTTGATAAAATACATTATTCTTCAAAAGTAATTATGAATTATAAACACTAAAATATAGCTCTAAATTATTAAATCTGCGTGAATTAATAAAACTGAAAGAAAAATATAGAACTGTTTGCTAACCTTTCATTTCTTCCCAACCTATAAACTCAGTTTATTTCAGGTTTTTGTAGTCCACTCGAGGAAAGAATTTAGATTCAAAAATTTGTAAACATGTATAGTGCGAATAGAAAAATATAAACGAAACACCTTGAATAACTTTTGATATGTGCAGATTTTCAGGTACTAGGATTCAAAGGTTCAGGGAGGTGACCTCAAATATGCTAATTGCTGCAGCCGATATTTTAAGTTGGACAAAAATGTACTTTCTCTGAAAAACACATCTCTTTCGACGAATTTGAATTTCTTGCCCTTAATAGCCACAATCAGGGAAATATGGTCTCAAAAATTTGCTCAGGACAACGATTAAAAAGTTTGGTCCCTTTACTATTACTTAAACTTTTTGCGTATTTTGCTATAACTTTGGAGTTTCTTTTAAGCGAATTGAAAAAATTTCACACACAATTGTAGAGTTCAACTATCCATTGCATGAAAGTAAATTACATTATTTAATAATCAAAAAATGCTTGAATAGTAAAAAGGAACAATTTTTTAAATTGTGAAAAAAAGGTTTAAATTATTTCAAATTTTAAAGAGTTTATACGGCAAAATAAATTTGTTTAATAGTTCCATCCAGAGTAGTTTATTTAAAAAAAAGTTCGGTTTCAGGAACTATCTTACCGATTTCGTCCGAATTTTGTATTGTTCCATATAAAATTACTTTGAAAGAAAAATTTGTGAACCTTACAATTCAAGTTTTTTCGATAATTTTAACTAAAATAAAAATTTTGAATGGAATTCTTTGGAGAAGCAGATTTAAATGTGTGCAATTTCTTTTCATCAAATAGCTCAAAAAATTCTCGAAATATGACAAAATACGCAATAAGTAAAATTACCATTAGGGAGTCTTGAACTTTGGACCGCTCTCCTGATAAAACTATTTGGACCATATTTCCCACACTGAGACACCAGCCTGTATTTTCTGGGTAAGGTATCCAAAGCTGTTAAATTATGTTTATACAGAGAAAGTTATGCTTATGACAACTCACTTACTTTGATATTTCAGTTCTTTGTCCCAATGCGAAAAAGAAATGAGGACTTTATGTTGCCATAAGAGAAATATGTTTGTAGATTTATTCAATTACGATATGAAATACCAATGAGTTTGTAAATAGTCTTATAGAATCTTTTTAAAGAAACTTAGGTAGTCAAGACCTTCAATGGAATGCAGGATTTCATTCGTTAACCTCGAAAAAAAAATCAGACTTTCTGCCAAGACTGCAAACAGAGAAGCTTGAAAATATAGACAAAAATGCATTTCACTATTCACCATTTTTAACTCGGTCCATATACAAGTGACAGAACATGAGATTTCTTGGAATTGTTTCCATAATTCTAAGAAAACCCAACATTGAATCAAATCTTAAAATTCCGTTTATACAGCATTCAGAAAAATCTCATGTCAACCCAATGCTTTTCATCGCTTAACTTTTTTTTCATGTCGAACAAGGGTCTCGATGAGGTTTTCATTCCAAAGTTAATTCAGACATTTCTTCGAATAATTCTTTCAGTCAATCTGTTTCCAAACAAAAAGGAGACCAAAAAGAATTTGGAATAGCTTTTCTACCTCTACGTTTGTTACCACTACCAATAAAAAGATAGAAGGAAAAAGTTCTAGAACAGGAACAGGGAGGCATGTATAGTTCATTATTTCTCCAAAACCGATCGATGTTCTTACTACGTTTTCTCGATTAACCAGCCCCGTTGCCCCACTACCCTCTCTACCCCTTTTAAATCTATTTTCGCGAAAGGATGGAATTTCAGAAGTTTGACTCCGAACCGATTTTAGCTAAGCTAGCATTCAGGATGGCCTTCCGTAAAGGCGGGAAAAGTAATTGAAATTTCAGAACGTCTTGCAAGCAAAAAGTTAAGAGGGCGCCTGTGTATATCAGATATTCGATAAGATGTAGACTCCAGAGATAATATATTTTCAAGAAAATTAAAATAATGTTAATCCATAGTGAACTAAAAAGCAAAGGCGTGAAAACTTAATCTATGTTTAGGTATAATTCGATCAAATTTTAAATATTTTTCAGTTTAAAAAAAATTTAAAAAATCGTATTTTACATTTTAACTACTAGGAAGGTAATTTAAGATTGATGACCAATTGTCATAACCTTTAAGTCATTGAAATTATTATTTTCTAGAAAGTCTGTAAGGGATTGATGAATATCTAGAAATATCTAGTGCTATTATGGATATCTAGCGATTTAGATTTTAAGATAAGGATTATCATCCTAAAGGATCTCTTATTTTTAAGTCGTTACCATTTTACAATATCCTGAATAGTATAACCTAAAGCTTTATTAAAGAAATATTATTGATTTTCATGTAAAGTTAAACGACATAAACGCTGGAATTAACAATACTGTAATTTATACGATATATCGAATCCTAAACAAAATGAAACAATCGGTACTAATTACGGGTGTACTAGGGCACACTTAGAAATAACGTAATCCCACTTTAATGTAAACAATTTTGATTAAGTTAAAACTAAAATCTTGTAACAAGCGGTTTTAATTTGATATACAAATCTAAAATTCATAATTTTAAAATTTTGTTTTGGTGTTAAGAAATTAAAAAATAAACAAAATTACACAATACAATATTTTAGACAAGACAATGTATATTTCCAATTATGTCAAACTGGAAATTTCAAACACTAATGCTCAAAATTTCGAAAATATAAACCAGTTTTTAATTTTGTAAAATTCTTTACACCATAGAGTTAACATAAGCATCGGGTCAGCAAAGTGATGAGTTGAATTTAGACAGCATAACACAAATTTAATGCCCAAAAATTGTTTCTTTACTACAACTCTCACGTATCTTGTTTTAAGTGAGTGTTTTTTAAATTCATCTATTCTTAGCCATTTTAATAAGATTTGGAAATTAAAAGTTTAAAATTAAGTTGTTTAATGGCAAAGAGTGTAATGTTGCCAGGGTGCGCAAAGTAAAACTGAATAAATTTGATAAGACGTACGAGCCAAAAAATATAATTAAAAAATATTGGACAGTCAAATAATTTAATCCCAGAAACTGAAGAGGTAAGTTATTTCCAGATTTAAAAACTTGCTTTCCTTCAAAAATATATGAATAGACATAACATTCGACAAGTTTCAAGAGCTCAAAAACAGTCACCCATTTTAAATACTTAACCGACTTTAATATGAAGAAATTTATTTAAAACATAAAACGAAGTTGCCAACGAAAAATGGAAAATAAAGGCAAGAAGGAAAAACTACTAAAAACCCACTACTGTGGTTTTTCTAGCTTATGTTTACCTTTATTTTTCCTTTTTTCGTTGGCAACTTGTTTTTATTTTTCAAATTACTTTTTTTTCTGATTTACGTCGGTTAAGTTTTGAAAATGTGTGCATGTTTTTGAGTGCTTGAAGCATGACGACAGTAATGACCTATTCATATGTCTGAAGAAAAAAAAATGGAATGTAACGTAAGTATGACAAAGTCGCAGTAAGTTTAAGATTGAAATTTAAGAGTGTTTCCGAAAAACTTGGCCAACTTGTTAGACATTAATGAAGTAAAATTAATGTTTCTGCAATTAAAAAGGAGTTTTATTGTCACAAAGACAATTAATGAGAGTGTAAATTAACTTCGACTTGAGTTTTATCTAAAGTCAAACAAACATAGAAGTAATCTTAAATTTCGTTTCAATTTGGGTAGGCTTTAATTCGATATCATAAGAATCCACTACATGTTTCTAGATTTAGCAAACAGTTAAAAATATAAATTTAAATAAAAAAAAAAAAGCTAAACTATCAAACTACTAACTTTTTTTGTTGACAACCACCTTAATTCACTCCATCGAGCTTACCAGGTTCCGGAATTACTATATTAAATTTTGCGAACACAGTTTATATTTAAATTGAACTAAGCAAAGCTTTCCGTATCGAAATTGAACCTTCAAGGCACCCTGAAACTTTGGCTTCCAAAAGAAAAAAGAAAATTGGAAAAAAAGTACAGGCTATCCAAACATAGTCAGCCAAAGGCAGGACTTCTCCAACCCTTCAAAGCGATTGCTGGTAATTTCACTTCTAAATATAGAGTTAGGTTTTTCGATGGGGAAGGAAAAAGATCGTGTGTAGCCCCCCTCTACCCCCATCCATTTTCGTGATTCAGCCAGATCGATGTCATCCAATTCGGGTTAGGATGCTGAACCGGTTGCTATAGTAACGGGTCGCCCAGTCAGCCAATATGGGACGGAGCGTTACGCGGGAAAAGTTAGGGTAAGGCAAATTTCGCTAGTGTCATTCAATGTCAACACGTAAAGCGATTCGATGTGTGAATCCTCCCCCCCCCCCCTCCGTTAAAGGAACAGCCTGTTATTTCTAAGAGAATGCCACATACAAAGGAATCAGAAATACAAAAGGATCAGATACAGGATTGAAATAAGAACTTAGTAAAAAAATCTTAAATGTAATAGTTACGATACATACAAATTACGCGTGGAAAGATTATCATTTTAACATTTTTAAAGCTTCGATTTTAAAATTTCATTTAAAATGAGATTTGAGGGAGACAACTATTAAGAAAAAAGATTAACAAAATGTTTGAAAAAAATTTTTAAAAGAAAAAAAAAACAGTATCTTTTTATTCATAATTATGTTTCCAACATTCCTAAATTTGTATTGAATCTGAGAGAAACTGATTAAAAATATTTACTTTTTTCCTAAATTTAGATTTTTAAATTTATTAAAATTTGGGAACATCAACTAACAAAATCAAACTTCCAAATCAACTGTAATTAATTGCATGTTTCATCGATGAGCAACATAACATTTTGAAATAAAATTAGCGTGACAATTCTAAAATTTTCGAAAGAAAAATAAAGCTTAAAATTGCTAGGAAAATATTAAAATCTTGCATCTCTTAAATAATAAATCTCAAGTTTAAGGAAGTCTATATAAAGTAATTAAATAAAATTAAAGTACAAAAATAATTTGATCTCACACGCATTACATTGAAAACTAAATATTAGAAAATAAAATACTTTCTTGAATACTTTTGATTTTTTGAAAATAAAATAAATAATTTATGCTTATTTCTGTCTG
This sequence comes from Parasteatoda tepidariorum, assembly GCF_982258835.1. Taxonomy (NCBI): domain Eukaryota; kingdom Metazoa; phylum Arthropoda; class Arachnida; order Araneae; family Theridiidae; genus Parasteatoda; species Parasteatoda tepidariorum. Next base: position 57,797,381 of record NC_141761.1, read on the forward strand.
TTTTTAGTGTTACAAAACTCACAATTCTGCTATTTTGATTAGAAGTTTCTTCAAATGTGTTGCAATTAAGTGCGCCATCTAATTTCAGACTCAAGTTCTTAAACATATGCATTCAGACAGTAAATGCGCGGAATAAAAGGCATATATGACACCTGTATATTTATATTTAACGCTGATGTTTGATATCTATATATCTGACAATTATAATATAGTAACTATCTTAGCATATTATTTATAAAAATTCACATTTTCTTCGTTAAAATGTGAAATAAGGTTCTTTATTAAAGAATCTTAAACTCACTTTCAAGCACAAAAAAAAAAAAAAAAAAAAAAAAAAAAAAAAAAAAAAACTTTTTTCTTTTGCTTTGTTTCAAAAGATACCATTCTTACTCCTCTAACTTAATTTAATGGTTTCTATGTTTTCTTAAAAATATAATGTCAATTAAAATTTTGATTCAAACATTTGACGCCTTACTGTTACCATTTTTAAAAGAATTTTTTTTTTTTAACTCTGACTTAAGTTAAAAATGTTATTTGTAACTAGTCGTTCTGAAAAAAAAATTATGAAGAGGTTTGCATTTGCATATTTCCTTTTATTTACATAAAATAAGTAAGCATATTTTACGTTTAATTTACGTTATAATCATAGATAAAAACAAAATTTTACGTTTGCAAAAGTTGCGATTGCATCTAGACTTAACTACATCAAAGAGTAAGTTAATGCTTTAAAAAAAAATCAGAATAGCTTGAAATTTTAAGTCTCAAAATGGTTAAATAGTATATTTTAAAAAAGAAAAAGTGAAATATAAATTAAACACCTTGAATTAGCACCATTATCATTCTTGAAATTATTGATTACAATCTTTTGTTCTCATAAGGCTGGATTAAGTTTTCTTTTTTGAAGGATTAAATTCTCAATTAAAAGTTCGAAATCTAATAAAACACTCAAAATCAGTCTTTTTTTTTAAAAAAAAAAGCATATCAAGTTTCCTTAGATTCAACTATGGAAATGAATTAAAACCATGATATTGCGACGAAAATTAACAAGGACAATACACGCCTTTATTTTAAACACGAAAAGAAAAATTCTAATTTATTAAATAGTCAAATCTGAGGGCATTAAAAACTATGACTTTATTCTAAACCAATAAAGTGAAAGTTCCACCACTCCAGAAAATAACGGATTCCAATTCCAAGAACTGAGTAAATAAGCCTCCACTTTTTGAACTGAATTATTGAATAGTTACCTCATGGGGAATCAAGTCTTCCCTCACAATAACTAGAAAATATTTACGATATGGCTTTCTATGTTCCTAGGCTTGTTTACCTACGGGATATTCAAGATGGAATGTTTGAATGCTCTTTCTTTGAGAACGAAACTCTACGGAAAACTGATATTGGTCCCGGCGCTTCCCACAACCACTATCTCGATACAGGAGGGACCAGAATTGTATGCATGGGCGGCTCCAGATTACGCCCCAGCACAGACTGGCGGAGATTTAAAGACGTGCTTTGGAAAAGAGGGATATTCAGAAGGAAGCTTCGATTTCTGCGGTAGTCCAACAGCTCTACCGAAGCGAGGAACTCGATAAGAATGATTCATTTAATCTTGGCTCTCCAAGCTCTTGATTTGCCTTTTTGAATCGGTAAGTTTTATTTCAGTTTACAAGGAAGACTGGAATAGAGTTATCCTTACAATTTGAGGGAATCTATTTTATAAAATCCTCTGTTAATTACAAATGAGTTAAAGGCATAGCAGAATTAGAACGGTGAGGTAACGGGCGCTGCAGATTTATATTGGCTTTGCAGACAAAATAAACTAAAAAAAAAATGCAAAAAAATTCGTTCTTTTATCTCTGAGAGCTTGAATTAATGAGTTATGGTAGATTTATGGAAAATACTAAGACTGGGGTGCAACTCCGGTTTAACTTCTCTTATTCTCGGTTTCAGTATTTAAAATATCATTTGAAATGAAGTTATTTCATTTAAGGTAGCTTTTAATTTCTCAGGTTTTAGAATGTTTTTAACTTTATTTACTAACAATATTTAGTATACACGAGGGCTTGCTAGTTTTTTTTCAATTCTCATTCATTCATTATTCAATTGCAATTACGGAAAAAAATTAGATTAACACACGCTATGCCGATAAACTTTTATCTTTCCACGATTATGTAAATCGCTACTTGGGAGTTAAGCCCAAAAGATAAAATTGTTTAAGCCCCCAAAAAAACAAAGCCTCGATGAGTACTACTTTTTCTTTTTAGGATCAACCTCATTTGATGCATAAGTAACAAAATATTGTGGTACTCAACAAAAATAGTACACAACTAAAAATTTCCACTGAAGTATACTTATTCAGATTCTTACACTGTATCCATCAAATCTTTGAACGTGAATCTTTGAGCTTCGTAACGTAAACTGTTTTATCTCACTTCATTAAAACACTAAAATCTTGAAATAGAGTCGTAATACTCAAGTATCCTAAAAACGCCCTCATATAATAAAATATTAATTTTAAAACAATTTTTAACCCACATTAAAAATACTCCCACTTCATCTTTTACAATGAGCTGTTCAAATTTTAAGTAAGACTTAAAATTTATATTTAACTATTATACATAATTATGCATAAAATATTTCATTCGAAAATTTACAATGTAGCAATAAAATGTTAGAGTTAGGGGTGAGATTTCATTAACTAGGGTATTAATTAAAAACTAATTATAAATTTCAAAAAATTCACACTTTTATAAGTTAGTGGGAAGGGAGTATGTTTTAGGAAGTTAAGATTTTTTCGAACAATTTAGTTTAGTACAGATTGAAAAAAAAAGTTTAAATTTTTAGTATGTTAGGACTTTGTTAGCGCAATTTTGTTTTTAAATCTTACCTATGGATGTTTTTCCAATGCGTTGCTTTGCATTTGTCTGAGCAGACATCTGTAGAAAAAGGAAGTTTTAACAAAATCAATAATTTAAGAAAATGAAAAACATCAAGTCAACCATTGATCACACCTTATTCACTTACGTTTTCAAATCATTCATATTTTCATACTTATAAAAAAAAAAGAGGACTAGATTTAAAGAAAAATTACTCATTTAACCAACCATAGATAGCTGTGAAGTATTATTCAGACATACGAAATAGTGTGTAATAATTAATGGGTAAAACTAAATGTATTATTCGAACCAATTTAAGCAATTTTCTTCAAAAAGAAACTTTTGACTAGAAACTTTTACCCCATTGGGAATCGAATATTTAACGCTAGCTTGTATGATTTGTTATTTAAAAATGTGTTTCAAATCAGACTGCTATATTTTCCCTAGAAATGTGAATTTGTAATTTATAAATATTAAAAAATGATGATCACCACAGATAAACAGATGTGTTAAAATCTGCGTGCTTTTGACGCTTTGTGTTGGTCCTCCAATGAAAAAACCAATTTGAGATAAGAGATTAAGAAATTCAATGTACTTAAAGCCAAATCTCTTAAAAAGTTGGATATTGTGTTGACAGACTGTGCAAAATTCAAATTTATGTTCTTTTCACTAACACTGACTCATGTTTTGAAGTTTAACACTGAAGAATGTTCAGTGAAGTTCCATAATATGCTCCAGAATATAACATTTTTGGTCTTTCTATCAGTGATCGCAACTTCTTCAGATATCACAATAGACTGAAAACAGCTTACAGAAAGTCAGAAGGATGAGACTTCACAATTTGCGCAATATTTCTATAAAAATTTACTCTTTTTCCTACAGCATCCCCCAACAGGTTGACTTTTTATGGCTAAAAACTTATAATTCCTACGACATACTCTTAGGTTTTTAGTAAAAATTTCAAACTGTATTAAACTAATACTGAGTTTCAGGTTAATAATTTTACAACTAGTCGTGGCTAGTTTTCATAATCTGAATAAATTTAATATCCGTTATTTATAATAGTTTAATATAAATGGGAACTTTATTTGAAGAAAAACAATGCCTTTCAAAACTTTTAACACAATGAATTGTTCAGTTAAAAAATCCAAAATAGAAAGTTAAACAAAAAAACCTGCTCCGCATAAATATAAGTTTTCAAAAATATCTTGAAATTTCTTTTTAACGTGCCTTAACAAAGTGGAAAAAAAAAGGATAGCATTTAAAAAATATAAAAAGATCAGGACGAAAATAGAGACAATTCTTGCAAGCGGTTACATATAGACTACTTTTAAAAAGGGAAAATTCAAACTTAAAAATGTAAGTTGCTCTTACGTATTAAAAAAAAAAAAAAAAAAGACTAATTTTTCCACAAAACAATAAAATATACTTCAGATTTACATAGTTTAGTTAAGTTTCCAACAATGTAATATGCATTGAACATTAGTTTGGGATCTCACAGTTTTAGAATATATCTATTGTTTCGTTGAAGAATAAAAATCCAATATCAATTAGTTAATATTCCCAGACACCAATATTTAGTTAAAATGAAAATCTAGTTCAAAATTTTAAGTTTGGGCTTCAATGATCTCTAATACAATAAAGTCACTGCTCAACATTTTTGTAGTGTTCTCAATTTAAAACTTCTGACATACATTTTTGGTTGGAATTTATTATTTTAAAATCAGATAAAAGACACTAATCAATATTTTTAAACTGTACCCCCAACAAAATTTATTAACTTTTCTAAAATTAAATGAGAGTATGACCCTTTAATACTTCACAACAAAAATTTGATAAGATAAATATTTGAAATAGAAATGATATATTCAAGAAAAATAAGGTAGGCAAGATTTATTTCTCTGACAAAAAGTATAAACAAATTTCTTTTTCCGGATAAGTAACAGTTTTCCGGATAACGTAAGATTAATTTGACACCTTAAATTTGGCTCATGGAACTTTCCGAATGCATTTTAATTTATTTGCAATTACTATGCTAATTTAATTTTCATTACAAGAACTAAAATTTTGATATGAGCTCAATTTTACAGATTTATATTTAGGTCGATTTATAACAGAATTAAAATCAAAATACTTCATATATAAAAATGATTACATTTTCAATTTTACATGAAGCTATAATGCAATTTTTATGGGGCTTGAAGCAGTAATTTAATTGTCCTTAATGCAATCTTTACATATTATAAAATTTAAATAAATACATTTTAAATTAGCATTTTCATTCAAAATTACTTTGAAATTAAATGATGTTCTAAACATTTTTCTACTTTTATAGCTAAATTACGAAATTAATATTCACATTTTTTGTACTAGTAAAAAAAGAAAATATCAGCGAAAAAACTTCGTAAAGTAGGACAAAAAAATACATTTTTATATTCTACTTTTTACCAAATGTTTAAATATTTATAATCTTATCTTCCTAACTATTCAATAAGCCGAATGTTTGTTTTTCCTATACAAATTAGTTAATTTATAAATATTTAAGGAACTACTGCACAAAAGTTTATTTAGAACTCAATTAAGTCATCATGCTAAATTAAATCATATCCCAGATAAACATAGGTTCAGCTAATCTTATCACCAAAATAAGTAATAACATTAGCCAATAGTTAGGTAGGATTTAAAAAATGATTAAGTTGTAATGGTAACGAAGTAAAATGATAACTTTAAATTTTATTTCAACTCTGAACCATAACTTTATTGATGCAATGAAAAACTGTAATCCTAATCTTCAGTTTCTAAACTTAGTTTGCCTTACTCTGTAGTTTGTCAAATTGCAAATTCAAGCTATCGTTAGGAAATAAAAATTGTGTAAAAATCTAAAAACCTCTAAAAATAGTTGCATTGTAACAAAATATACTTTTTCAATAAATTATATTTTAAGATTAGGTCATTCTGCAATTTCTAAAAAATGCTTTGACATAACATGGAGTTAAAAATTTTAAATATTCCTGGAAAAAAATATCCAAAAAGCTCACGTTTTATCCAAAGCATAGGAGGGCTGGGCTTTTCTGAAATACCAAGGATGAAGTGATATGCGTAAATATCTAATAGACGGAATTTGGTAAACACTGCTTCCAATCATTAGAAGCATTAAATTATCAAAAAAACATCAAAAAATTGTGAATCGGAAAGCTGACAATTCGACAAAAGCTATTTGAGCTCTACTGAAGTGCTTTATTATATCAACTATAATTACCAAGACCTCAAGCAATCCGATTTCAACAAATTGAAATCCCTACGCAATTCAACTAACGGAAAAACTTCAAAATCAATGGTCAAGATCTAAAATTGAAAATTATTTACCAAAAACTTTTCTGGAAAGAAATAATTTATAAGTTGATTTGAACTACGTAAGGAAGCTGTGAGACTAAACTTAAATGCAGAACTGCCAACTCAGTTCTAACCGTCAACAATATTTAAAATGGTTGTGAAATAACTTTTCAGCATTCAAATATTAAAATTTCACTTCCTTTTAAAAACAAACATGTTTATTAGATTTTTATGAGAGTGAAAAATAACAGCTGAAATCATATATTAAAAGCATATAATTCGCAACCACTTCAAATATTTCGGGAAAATCTTCAACCAATTACCGGGGAATTAGGCAGGTTAGCAAATGTATGACTAATTTAATAAGAGGCGTTTCACTTATCCTCTTAACTCTGCATGAATTTTTCGGACAAGAATATTTTAACACGTATTTTGTATACAATACTATTATCTAAATAGAATCAAGAATGGGTATGTTCTGAGAAATGTGATTGTAGTAGTAAAATTGTACAACTTTAATGAAGAGTAACAAAATGTTCTCTTATTTCACTTTTCTACTGGCCCTAGTAGCAGGAAAATTTTTATTGGAATCATAGTTGAAGGTTAAATTTTAACTCAAACAATTGCTTTTGTTGTAAATAAAGTATGAAAAATGGAAAAGCACCATTATTTATTAAAACAATTGAAATAACGTGTGTATAGTAGCAATCCGGGTTGGCTTTTTACTCGGGAAGAACCAGCTTTTACAAAAGCATGGTAAAAACCATGGGAAAAAATCGTAAATATTAATCCACGTTTTACATATATAGTGGCTTGTTATTTACAACTGATAGCAATATATAGTTTTCGTATCATAGCTAATATTAGTAATTAGTTAATATTAATTTCAGATATATATATCAAGAAAAAATAAAATTAAGTGCAATGGCTTTTGACTTCACTGATAACATTGAATGTTGATCTGAATAGTTAGCTATAAGATGGAAAACAGGCTGCATGATAGATTGTGATCAACAAAAGGTGCATTCTTTAGATGCATGTAGCTAAATTACCAAAAATATCAGAGGTATTTAGGGATTAAGACTTAGCTAACGGCTGCCGACGAATGTTTGCACATTTCAGGTTGGAAGGAGAAAACTAAGAAATTAGTTTTTCACTCTTCTATACTGCTACCAGAAATTTTGAAAAAAATTCTCAATTATCACTATTTCCAGTAATATTGCTCACTTAAACATGAAAAAAAATTGTCGCAATAGCGGAAGGCTAGAAATTTTTAACTAGTTATAAACACTGTAAATTAAATAGCATTTTAAACGGGATCTCATATGTCGTACTTGTTATAATGAGCATTCTAAAAGAGTCATATTGCTCCATAACAGAAAAATCAAAAAGGTTAAAAAGGGCAAATAAAAAAATATTTTTATAAGAAACATCAAGAAAATTTTAAAATATTAGTGGTTAAAATTATATTGTACTGTAATGTTACAATACTATTTTTAATGCTCACAAAAATAGTAGAAACAAATTATCTGGAGGATAGGAAAAATGTTTTTACAAAACAATACTGTGGAGGAAAATTTTAATAGATTCCAAAAACCATGGGAAAACAGGTTCCTCCCCAAGATTAAAAACCATGGTAAATACCGGTAAAAACATCACATGCACATATACTATATGCTTTCTAAAACACGGATGCGAATATTCTATGAATTTAAATTATGAGTTTAAGTCGTAACAAGCAAGTTAATTTAATAAAAATATGGGGTGAAATAATTTTGCTGAAAATATAGCAATCATTTAAAGCGAAGCCTAAATACTTCGAATTTTAAAAAATACACAATGAATAATTTTTAAAAAATTTAAATACTGGTCATAACATTTATCTAAGCTAAACATAGAACGCATAGTATAAGTCATGGTAACTGATAAATTTTTAAAGGTTAAAGCTTTATGTTCTTAATTTCATAATGCTTTAAAATCTCAAAGTTTTAATTAACTCAAAAAATAGATTGGGAAGGTCGAGCAAAACCACAATGCGCAAAAATGACATTTTTAGATTAGTATTACGTACTTTGTGGTTGTCCATTATTTGTCTTCCCAGTAATTTTATTCTAGAACACTTAACCTATAAAATTCAGTACCTAAAAAATTTTTTTTTTCGCTTCTGGTTATTTTGAATACATATAGAGTAGTTAACAAAACTACGCATAACACAATTGAGGTTAAAACCTCGTTAAGAATTGACTATTTACATCGATTGCATTCGATTAAACTGGATCCGATCTATTATTTCAATCGACTGAAGCGAAATAAGAAATAAAGTCTTTTGCCGGACAAATCTCCATTTGTTCTTTACCATTTATTAGAAACTAATCCATCAGAACGAGCGAGAGCACAACGTATCATAAAGTATATATTTACCAATAAATTAACCCATGTTTCATAAATCTTCAGTGGAAAATCAGGTCAAAAATTTGTACCTGAATTTAACTTACAGAATAAGAAAGACAATATTCAATTTCTACCTACAAACAATTTAATATATTTAAAAGAAAAAACATAAAATTTTCCGTTTTGTACATAAGATAAAAAAAAATCCACGAGTTTAATTTTGAATAGCAACTAATCTCATCGTTGTAAATATATACGACAAACTTAAAATGGCTCCAATTAAGAAACCACAACTGCGAACAGTTTATGAGGGGATAGCATGCAGCGGATGAATAAATATAACTTAAAAAACCACCTACTATAGCATTCATTAATTTTAACGATTTTATAATTCAAATGAATTTATCAAAAAGATTTCATAACTGAACTGTCAATTTTGAAATAGAAAAAATATAACACTAACAGCAAATGCCCCGCAAAAGATTCATTGTTACAAGTACTATGGTTGTTTCGAAAAAAACTTTCTCGAAATATTAAGATAAAAAAAACAAGATAACTACTAAACTTAGTTATGCCTGCAAGCAGGAAGATTTATAGAAACACATCGTTTACCAAGCAGAAATCTAAATGCAAGTTCAATTAATCAACTCAGAATTTTCAGAACTTATGATGTATGGTACCTACCTTCCATAGTAAGTTTTCGAAGAAGGGGAACAACTTTGACTCCGATATCTTTTCCAGAAGAAAAATGAGACCCTTACCACGATAACCCTTCCGGGGGAGTATATTCGTCAAAGGGTTATTTTTTCGATGCCTAAGCGGCCTAAATAAAAGGGGTCCTTGAACCCTTGCACAATAGCAGGATGTTGCAAAGTGTGGAACTAATTTTGACTACTCGTAGCATTGAACTGTATTATGATTCATTACCTAAACGCTGGCTAACATAAAAAAGCTAGTCTTATATAAAAGAATTTAAACCGTTATGAGATAAACTTTATCCATGAATAGATAATTTTACTATTTATAAGATTATAGTAGAGAAATCTGATCAGAAGGTCCATAAAAGTTAATTTTTATATTTGTATAAATTTAGAGCTATTTTTATTTAATAATTTTACTAGTCATTTTCAATATGTTAAAAACTTAAGTAGGGGAGAGTGGGGTCAATTGTAACATTTTTTACTTAACTATTTTTAACTAACAAAAAATCCAATATATTATTAGTATTTATTGACAGACGTCTAAAGTAGACTATCCTCTACTAGAAGAAAAATAAATACCTGATTTTAAATATTATTATATTAGTTATTAACAATTTTTGACAGTCGTGCACTTGTTACAATTGTCCCCACTTACGGGGTCAATTGTAACAGTTCATAAATTCAACTAAAACTTAGTTAATTATACATATTATCATAGTTGTGATATATTTTTTTATTGATCAAAATAGTAGTGATATTTTAGGAGTAAGAATAATAATGAACAGAGACCTAAAGGGTTAAACTTTTAACTTTAAGGGGTTAAAAATTTTAATTTATGCTGCGAAAGGTGACAAATAAAATAATGCACATGCAACATAATATAAATGCTATAGGAAACTATTGGTGGTTCTTAAAGAGTTAAGTGATGGTTTGTAAACATAGGATTATTTATTTTCAACTGTTACAATCGTCCCTTTACTTATTGTTACAATTGTCCCCAAGACGCCATTTCAGCTTCATTTGTTAAAAACAATGCTAATTAATTAGCAAAGCTAATCTTTTTTTTATTGAAATGTTAATTAAGGTGTCCACTTACATATTCGGTTACTAATTTTTATTTGTTTAAACAAAATTACTTTGTTACAGTATAATATTCTAATACCAAAAAAAGTACTTGCGTGGCGTGAAAATGTCTTTTGCGATGTAACTCTTTCAAAAGTATATAAAAATGGTTGCCATCAGGGGTGTACATGTAGATTTGTTAAATGCACCTTGTGCGCCACCTAGGAACCAAATCTAGAACCCGACACTCGAAATTTTTGCTCTGTTACAATCGTACCCTGTTACAATTGACCCCACTCTCCCCTATAGTTTAATGCCCACTTTAAATAACCATGAATTTATCGTATTTTATCAGTAGCCTATCCTGATTTTCTGTAAATAGTCCCATTTCGTGAATTTGAAGAATCAATAACTTTTTGAATCTAAAATTGCCGCAGAGACTATTCTGCCAATAGCAGAATTAGAGACAAAGAATTTTAAAATATTAGGAATTAGTCATCTGTCCGACAGATGATATATATATATCTGTTTAAATTACTTTAATGAGAGACAAAATATTTTATTACTTTGTTAAAATAAAAATGCCTTACCCTAGCAATCACAAGGAGAAATATTTTTAAATTAGAAAATTGTAATACTAGCTAAAGTTTGCAAAATTAACATTAAATCTGAGCAGGGTTGGCAAGATTTTGCCGCAGGTGGAAAAAACCATGGTAAATACCGGTAAAAACCGTCCTGGCAAAGAGAGGTTTTTGCCAAGCAAATTGGCAAAAAGTGGCAAAAACCTATATTTTCCATGATGAGAGGACAAAAACACATTTTTGATACAAAATTGAAATATATACTATGAATATAAATAATTACAAAAAAATTAACAAAATTATTATTCCATAATTGAATGATAATGCAATAATATATCATTTTAGTAGTTTAAAACATTATTGATTGGAAAATTTGTGATTATTCCCTATTTTCCAGTGAAATGAACTTATTTTAAATTAATATAACTATAATTTAAAGCATAAAATATCTATCAGCATGTGTAGTTAATTATTGTACAAATAATAAATAAAAAATTTTATAATAAATAATATTATAAAAATAATATTTATTTATTTGTTAAAAGAAACATTTATTTTAGGATTCTAAAATGAAAAGAGATCAAAAACTTTCAATCTTTTAAAAATTATTACCCTTATATTAATTATTAATATGTTAAAAATAATTTTTTCATGTAATGTATCAAAATTATTATTCCTTATGATTGATTTAAATTTGTTTCAAGTATTTTGTAATTATTTAATCAGCAATTTAGATAATTTGGTTTTTGCCGGTTTTTACCAGTTTTTGCCGGTTTTTACCAGGTTTTTGCCACTGTCCTGGCAAAAAACCCTTTTTGCCGGCAAAAACTCCAACCCTGAATCTGAGTATTTGAGTTGGGACTTTTCTTTAATCGTAGCAAGTGGAAACCTTTAAGAACTTGTAATAAAAGAAAAACACACGCATTAAAACTGGGTTCATGGAAGATTAGTTTCTGCAAAATTAAGAAAAAATTTTATAAATAGGATTTGCAATATTAAGACCAGTCCCTTATAACGAAAAATTCTGAAGGGTCCGTTAAGAGACCCAAATTTTCCTTAATGACCCTTATTTAATATTTCCAAAAATAAATAATCATTACCACATCATAGTTTTACCAAATATGAAAAAAATATTAAATATAATAAACTGAAAAAATTAATAAAAATTATATTTATAACGTAGATCCAGACTCAAATTTTAGATTAATTTTTGAGTGTTTTTAAAAAAAGATTGCAGAGTGTTCCATATTCTCCGTATTTTTATACAACTCAAAATGATTCCCGATTACTAAGCATTAAACGTAATAATACCTAGAAATAAGAATTCAATCTAAAAATAGATGGGTCTATCTTTGGTCAGACCGAAAAAAACTAAATTCACTTAAAAACAAAAAAACGAAGCTGGTGATTTTATGAATTTTGATAATTATAAAAAAATTCAAGCAATTACAAGAAACACTTTTAAAAAATTTATATTAGCATTTTACCTGAAAAAAAATGTTTGCTGGCAAATTTAGTTCAAATTATGAGTGGTTATTTTTGAAACATTGAAACAAAATTAATAAGGGGCTAATAGGTATTTCAGTAAGAGTTTTCTATGATGTTAATATGAACATAATACAAGTATTTACAAGATAAAATTTTGAGCTAAGGCTGCAGTTTCGTACAACTAAAAAAAATGGTTGTTTTATACAGAGTTTGTGAACAATTTTTTTAGTACTAGTACAATTAATTTGCAATTTAAAATAAAAGCTTCTCTTTTCGGGCAGTTAAAATAAGCGTGTGTTTATAATGTTACATTATTTTGCGTAAGAATAACATTCTCGCTCGAATGCAAGCAGTTATCTTCCACCAGTACCTATCTTATCTATCAGGAGTTATCTTCTTCCAAGGTATACAATAGAAATATAGTGGAAAGTCAAACTTCCGAAGAAAAAAAAACGTTTAAATTTTTAAAAAGTATCATTTGTCAAATTTGTTTAAAAAATTAAAAGTTTATTAAAAATTTGATTTAGATAAATAAGCTTAATTAAACTCAACATTAGCGTAACAAATAAACCTTATTTCTTTTTATAATGACTAACCACAATACATAAAATGTTTTCGATATAAGTTGAATTGAATTGCATTGATTAAAACTTAGTTTAGTTTGTTTCGACATTTGGTGCGAAATTTCAAATTAATTTTTTTCCCACATTTTCTACTCATTCGATCATTTATTTTGATTACACTAAAAAGTAACGCAAGGATCAAATTATTAAGTCAGGATTGTGGTGCACACAGAAAATTATTTGAAAGCTAATGTTATCGTAAGGCATGTGGTGAGAAGTTTTAAATTTGAGCTTAGTAGAAACTTTCAAGTTATATTTCTAAAAACATTTAATATGTTAAGTAAATCTGAATTAAGTAAATCTGAATTAAGTATTTAAAATCTGAAATGTAGTTTAAAAAAGTTAAAAATCTATAAAAAGTGGAGTTTTATATAAAATTTTGAATCATTTACAAATAGTGGTACGGAAACTAACTTTAGATCTAATTTCAGAAAAAAATACATTGAAACAAATTTAGTTACCACTAGAAAATATTTTTTTACAAAGTATAAAGTTTGTAGAGCAGCCTTTGTAAATATATTTTTTCTAATAATGTTTAAAACCAGCTTTAATAGGCGTTAATAAACTGAGGCAACTTGCATGCGTGTCAATAAACTGTATCAATAGTGGACTAAATTTAGGAAGAAGCTTGTTAACGTTACTAAATGAATTTAAAAAACGAGGGGACTCTGGGATGGAGCGCTTGCTTCCCTATGAGGCGATTCAGGTTCGAATCCCAGCGAAGGCTGATCGATAGAAATTATGCATCTAGCTCATACCGACCATAATACTGAAGTAAAATATTAGGTAGACTGATCACGGGTTAGAACCCATAGCCGTCAGGCTAACCGTGGGAGGTTTTCGTGGTTTCAGTCGCAATATAACTCAAATACGAGTCCCCATTATAAAGTCCTTTACAAAGGCTATTTTGTAAAAATGCTTAATCCAGGAGTTCTCGCCGAGGTAGGGTTCAAAATTACAAGGGTACGAATTTAAACATTAATAGTCGTTAACTCAGAATCAGATCGGCTGTTTCACGCAGATCACAAAAATATATAAAAATATAAATAAATACATATAAAAAACTTTACAGAGTTTAGAAATATTCCTAGTGACGTCGAGCAACTAAGCAATGAAAGCAAGGTGCAACTGAATATCTAATATTTGACCGCGGAAAGCTAAAGGAAATAACAGCATTTTTTTTTTTCGACGACAGCTACAACTGCTCAAAATTAATGGCTCTAACAAAACTGATGAATCCTTGACCTAACCGAAACAAACTAAAAAATGAGGAAAAAATAGAAGGGGAAATCGAAACTACCTTAGCAGTAAAAAAAAAACCTCTGACTGAAAATGGGAAAGTTCCCTATACCATCCCTCACGTATCTGGGACCTCAGGATAGACTGAAAATATATATGGAAAGCGAACTAACAATTGCCACGTGGCACGAGGCGAACTCCCCATTGAATTGCGTTTGGCCCTTTGTGTGCGCGTGAGCAACGCATAAAAAAAATTCTAGGGGGAGGGGGTCCCATAGAAAAGAGAACAATGTAAGTACGCTTTGCCCTTCTGCCGAAAAGAACTTTGGAATAAAATGGGGAAAACGTCTGGGGACCACAGCAGCTGGAATAATCCTCCGGAAAAAAATTGGTACGTTACTATTCTGCAAGCAATGCAAATCTTTAAAATAGTTGAATCAGACTTTAATAAAAATTATTTAATCTAAAATTAGCATTGAAGTAAAATTTTACTTTCCTCCTTTAATACGGGCATATTACTATCTCAAAATATGAAGATAAAATGCTGCGAAAAGCAAAGCAACGGTGTTTTAAAAAATAAAATCACAATTTGTTTTTAAAAACTCTTGAAATTAAGCCATTAATATTTCCTTTAAAGTAAGATTTCTATAATTTAAAGATCAGTACTATAAATTCATAACTGCCAATTATTCTGCAAGATTTTACTTTCTATTTATTAATTCAAAATTAAAAATTCTAATTTTTGGAATACAATTTCATACCAGCCTGCTTTTAATCTTTCCGATTATGGTTTTTCCTAGAGGTCATTTTTAGTGAAATTAAATTACAGATAGAAATATATTTTAACTTGAAAGCTAAAACATCCTATCATATGATTATCACACATTTACACATGCGTTTATAATTTATAAATAGTGGTGGTCAAATATAATTCAAATTATATTTTATTACATATTTTACTGCTACTTCAAATATTAAATAAAATCTTACGCAAAATACATATAAGCATCCAGTTATATTATTAATTTTGCAGTTTTAGACATTTAATTTATGATCGCTATTACATACTAAAATTTCCTACTTAGAAAAAGCAAGATAATTTGACAATTGTGAGTTTAGGCTCTGGTAAAATAGAGAAAATAATTCTGTCTGCAATTACAATTCAATTTTTTCGCTATCAACAGGCAAAATTATCCTTGCAGGAAGCCAAAATAAATATTGCCTTAATAGTTATAAGTAAATATTTAAATTAATTTCCAAATTTTACACCATCATATTCTCCGAAATTCTTAGTTTTGGGCTTATTTCGCAAATTTTTAAAATGGTAGTGATAACTTAAGAGCTTTCATTTAAAATCATTTTTACTACGACTCTATATAAACTAAAAACAGACAATAGACCAGCTAATAAAAGCCCAGGCCAACTTTTAAAAATGTACTATTATTCCACTTCCATTTTAACCAGAACTTCCGGGTAGGCAAAACTGCATTGCTCACTCGGATATATATACGTTACTAAATTTATAAAATTTTGACAAGGCAAATTTTAACAGTTGCCGAAATGCGGAGATTGAACAACTACTACTTCAGTTAACGTGAATAGGGTAAAATTAAAAATACGTTTATATAAAATGTGAATAACATTTTTAAGGGTGTAAAAAACTTATGAACTAAAGGGCTTAAAAAAGATAAGAGAACGTGTTAAGGTCATTTGACGAAACTTAAATCTATTCGAAAATTATCTTCCTCTACTAAAAATAAAATGAGGGGAAAATTTATTAAACATTTGAATAATTCGTGGTTATGAAATACAACATTTCTCGGTTAAAGGTAAAATCTTCCAAACAAAAATTTAGTACTTATTTGCAGTTATCTATACCTAAAAGGAACCTATAATACCTATAATTCATCATCAAAAACAAACAAAATCAATTTATAGTTTGACATTTACAAAATCAATACTTTTTGAATCTGAATGAAAAGAAAATACTTCAAACTGCTTTTTTGGACTTAAGATTATTTAATCATATTCGCATCAATATCTTAAGATGTTTTAGTAACTATTAGACAATTTTATAATTAAAAAATATTGAAATGTATTTTTGCTTACTAATAGAGTAAAAAAATAGATATAAAAAGCACACCCGTGTCTTCAGGGGTCTGTCCAGACATTGTGAAAGGTCCGTTTTTCGTGAAATTGTGAAAAATTACTCACATTCTTTCAACCAGGGTCCACTTTTATGAATTTGTGCAAATAGGGTCCGTTATTGCAAAAAAAAAAAAAAAAAAACTTTTTCAAGGAGTTTTTAAATTGTAATGATATACAAGATTATGCTCTGCACTGTAAAACTATAATAAAAAAATTTAAATTTTTAAAAATAAACAACAATTGCTGCTTCTAAATTAGAGATGCAACATAAATATTTGGTATTTAGCCTATACTGCTGAACGCAGAATATTCATTTCGGACGAATAATGGAAGAATCGTCTGCCGAAGACAAAACTTAATTCGCTTACATCCATCTTTCTTGTTTTCTGCCCAGGAAAGGGTTTATTCGATTAACAAAATAATAATGAAGATGAACAAATTTGTGAAGGGTCCGATTTAAAGAAAAATCATTTTGTGAAGGGTCCGTTAACGGACCCAAATTTCTTCTAAACAGACCCTGGTTAAGGGCCGCACAACATTTTCCGGAAGAGAAGCGATAAGTATTGACTTTCGATGCCGCAATGAATACAGTTTTAATTAACTATTTCTAAGTAAAATAATATAAATTTGCATGAAATTTTAAAAGGTATAGTACTGTATGGTTTTTAATATTTGCAGAAATATAACTAATAATTTTAGATTAAAATCTGAATTACAGCACAAATTTAAAAAAAAAAAAGATTCTCAATGTTACGCGAAAATAAATGACATCTACTTAATTTCCCTGTATTTGTTATCAACTTTCTAGCGTAACATTTTATAAAAAAAATTACGTTTCAAGAGATAGTAAATGAACCGTAAAATTTCAAAATTTAAATTTTCATCTAGGAAATTTGACATAAAAAATTTAAATAAATCTGCTAGTTACGTAGTCTATCCTCGCCTATTTTTGTTAAGCACTCAGGTCACATAGGCTATTCAAGGGTAACAGGTTGCGTACAATATGAAAAATTTCAACAATACGGATGCTGATTATAAGACTAATATTTGTCTTAAATGTCTATTTATGGCATAAAAAAACAAAGTACGCTATTATGAATTAAAATAATCTAATACAATATTACATCTGATACAAATTAATATACTTTTAAAGATATTTTCATTAACGGCATTAAAATATGAATTTGAAGTTACTCTGATTAGTTACTCTCACATTTAAAAACCTATTTTATTACATATAAAAAGGGGTAAATTTGCAGAGACCAGCTCACTATTTGCAGGGGTCTGTCCAGACATTTTGTGAAAGGTCCGTTTTTCGTGAAATTGTGAAAAAATTACTCACATTCTTTCAACCAGGGCCCGCTTTTATGAATTTGTGCAAATAGGGTCCGTTATTGCGAAAAAAAACTTTTTCAAGGAGTTTTTAAATTGTAAAGACATACAAGATTATGCTCAACACTGTAAAATTATAATTAAAAAAATTAAATCTTAAAAAATAAACAACAATTGCTGCTTCTAAATTAGAGATGCAACATACAAATATTTGGTATTTAGCCTATACTGCTGAAAGCAGAATATTCATTTTTCAGACGAATAATGGAAGAATCGTCTGCCGATGACAAAACTTAATTCGTTCACATCCATCTTTCTTGTTTTCTGCCCTGGAAAGGGTTTATTCGATTAACAAAATAATAATGAAGATAAACAAATTTGTGAAGGGTCCGTTTTTAAGTCAAAATATTTTGTGAAGGGTCCGTTTTTATGAAAAGATATTTTGTGAAGGGTCCGTTAACGGACCCAAATTTCTTCTAAACAGACCTCTGATTTGCGATCAAACATTTAAGGCTGGCTAGTATTGCTTCCTTTTTTTTTTTAATGTTAGGATAACTTAAACAAAATGTATATAAATTATCATGCCTGAGTAAAACAACGAGTAAAAAAATTGATAAACGAGTACACTTAGCTCAAAAAAAGTTTGTGTCACTTTTTGCCACCAAAACCATTACTTCTGGGAACATTGAAACCCAAAGACAAACTTATTGATTTCATATTGTTATAAAAATTATGTTGCTATTGTATATTGCTTTCAAATGAGTTATGTAAATATTTTACCTATACTATCCAAGAAAATAGTGCTAAAAATATCTGAGTAATTGGAAGCAATGTAACAATTTAATAAAACTTAAATTCGCCATTTGAAACAGCTTAAGTTTTAAGTCTTATCAGGGGTCTGTCCAGACATTTTGTGAAAAGTCCGTTTTTTGTAAAATTGTGAAAAATTACTCATAATTTGTGAATATA
Source organism: Parasteatoda tepidariorum (assembly GCF_982258835.1). Classification (NCBI taxonomy): domain Eukaryota; kingdom Metazoa; phylum Arthropoda; class Arachnida; order Araneae; family Theridiidae; genus Parasteatoda; species Parasteatoda tepidariorum. The sequence goes on from NC_141761.1 coordinate 57,816,124, forward strand.
AAATAAACGTTGAGTCACATTCTTTCAACCAGGGTCCGCTTTCGTGAATTTGTGCAAATCGGGTCCGATCCGTTATGCTACTTTTTCAAGGAGTTTTTAAATTGTAAAGACGTACAAGATAATGCTCAACACAGTAAAATTATAATTAAGAAATTAAATTTTAAAAAATAAACAGCGATTGCAGCTACTAAATTAGTGATGCAACAAATAAATATTTGGTATTTAGCTTATACTGTTGAATGCAGAATATTAATTTCGGACGAATAAAGGAAGCAGCGTTTGCCGAAGACAAAATTTAGTTAGTTTACATCCGTCTTACTCCCCCCCCTTCAGGGAAGGGTTAATTCGATTAACAAAACAATAATGAAGATAAAAAAAATTTGTGAAGGGTCCGTTTTTAAGTTAAAATATTTTATGAAGGATCCGTATTCATGAAGAGATATTTTGTGAAGGGTCCGTTAACGGACCCAAATTTCTTCTAAACATACCTCTACTTATGATGGTAAAATATACCGAAAAGTTAATTTGAAAAAAAGGCAAGTTTAGAAAGAAGTTATAAAACTAAACAAAATATCTGTTTTAGGATAAAATACATATGACATTTTAGACATTAATAGATAGTCACGTTTTTAAAGAAACAATTTACGTTATCCACACACCTGGAATGTTCCTATTATATTTTTAAAAAAATTATTTAACATAGTAAATGATAAAAAAAAATTCAATATCTGTGCATTATTAGAACAAATTAGTAAAGCGAGAATCATCCGATTTTAAGTCAAATGAAATGTTCGAGGGTTCTTACGATATATATATATTACGATATATATATATTTCGATATATTATTTTTCAAATACCAATTATGTTCAGTAAAAAAACCAAGCACTGCATAAAGTTAAAAAAAAAATCTGCCACTATTCAAAACAAAGTTTCAAAAGGCTTTAAAAAGCAGCGCATTCAATATTAACAAATTTTCAAAACTAAAAAGCTTAAAAGATCCAACTTTTAGAAGGTCGTTCCTCCTAAAGTACTTGTCAACTTTCATTACAGAGGGAAGCCTTAAAAATAAAAATCTGCTTAAGGTATAAGCAGATTACAACCGCAGGTGAAATGCTCCACTTAAAACACGGATTACTTATTCTCTTAGTAAGTGCGATAATTTTTATTCGAGATTAAGTGGAAGGTTTTTGTGTATCTGCTTTATTTCCACCATTCTGAGCGATCTTTAGAATTTGGTTGTGCTTTTCTTAATTGATGGGAACATATTTTAAATCGTTATGAATTTAACAGAAATATATTAAATTGAAACCAAAGATAATTTGAAATTAATTCATTCTAACTATAGACGAACTTCATTTTTCTTTTCCGAAAAAAATAAACTCTTGCACGCATAGTATTAGCTTTTATTTTTATTTTTAAGAAAAATGAGTGAATGCTGCTCCATAAAAAATAAAAAAAATAAATCTCGAAAAACGTTATCAGCAAAAAGATGTATATCAAATGTAAATACCATATTGCATACAGGACTAAAAATTGGTTTTAACGAATGAAAACTTAATGTATTTTCCAAGTAATAAGGTATGGAGTCACAAATAAGACTTTTAAGCAAGTCAAAATACTTCAGAGGAATTAATTTTAATCTAAAAACAATAATATTCCATTGAATTTACACTCTGCTTCCTTGCAAATCTATCATTTAAAATTTGTAGTATTAAAAGCAAAAAATTCAATGCAAGTAAACGCTTGAAGACTTACTCTTAACAGAAACAAAATGGGTAAATATATATAACGAATTAAACTTAAACGTTTCTCGCCATAACCAATATACGTTATATTTTCATGTCAAATAACGAAAAATTTCACAATACCATCTACATTAATGCTTAATAAAAGAAAGGTACAACGAACAATTACAAGGAATATTTTTGGTAAAATCTAGAAAGACCTCTTAGCAAACTTTAAAGGTTTAAGTCATCTTAACGGCTTCGTGACATTTTTTTCCCTTCCTTTTTAAACGTACAACTTCCCACTTAAAACGGATAATGAATGATATGAAAGTAAGGAAATATAATCTAACACTTTAATTTTCGATAATTTCATAGCCAGACTCTTCTAATTTATAAGTTAAAATGAATACGCTGATTTTTTAGGCAAACTTAAATTGGCAGTTTATGTTTTAGATTTCATTGCATCTACGAACTAAATTTTCATTGAAAGTAGTTTTATAAATTTAATATCGTAAAAAATTTTATATATAAAAAATAATCGCTTGTATTAAAACTTAATATAGTGAGTTAAGACTTCATTGCGAAAGATCAATATACTTGTCTGCAAGTAGTCTGGGTTTCCAAACGTTTGGTCACTTTAGATACTTGGGTTACTCGCAGATCTGTATAATATGCACGATCGACGTTCGCGAAATATTTGCTACCTTAGCGGAATATATTTACTACTTTATATTTTTAATTTTTTACTATTACTAAAGAAGAAAAAATCCGCCTCTTCAATGAAAGTTACTTTTATGAATTCCCCAGAAAAAATTCATTTTTACGCTTATTCCACCATTGCAAACTAAATTCACGTGATTTAAAATCAAATATCATGTTTTCTATCTACGCGATTTAAGATAAAGGATCATGTTTCGTATTTTCACTATTACATATCAAATATAGCGTTTTAAAAGTCATTATGATTCGTGTTCAAGTTACTTAAACATCGGAATTCGTATTCACGCGATTATAGAAACAAATATCAAGATTCGTATTCAAGAGATCTTAAAATCAAACATCAATACATTTAAACTATTTCAGTTTAAATAAATTCTCGCACATCGACATTTTTATTATCACGTTCATAAAATCCTGTGGATAAATACTTCTTACATAATTTTTTCTTCTTGCTCAAATTTCTGGTAGTTTTTCAATTTAAAAAGTGTTTTGCACTTAACATTTACTTTTTACCAAACGTATCCCTGTAAGTATGAATCATTAGAGTTCCATAATATTTGAACATTTTTTAAAAAAACATCTATGGTTCTTCAAACAAAGGTGGCGACGAAAATGTTCAAACTAGTTGCAAGAGTTAATATCAATGCTTGCTGGTTTTAATTTAGATTGTATTCACTGAAAATTTGCAATTTTATCCAACTTTGGTCATTTGTATAACTAAGTTCTTTAACAGAAAAATAAAAAATAGCTAATTTAACTATTCATACAAACTTAACTTTATAGAAGGTTATGAAACAAAGAATTAAACATCAACAGAATTTGTCAAATATGCTTATTACTTAAACCTTAAAATGTTATATCGTAGAGATTAAATGATTTCTAATAGGATACAGTTTATATGTGGGTCGTAAGTTTCACAAGCAGTAAAAGCATTTACAGCACAAATAATTGAAGGGGAAAAACGTCCCGTACACTTCCCACATATCTAAATTTATTCATATCTGCTATATAAAAATACAAAAAGATTGAGTTACATTTATGGTTTTTACGGGATGATTAAATCAACACAATGTTAATTAAATCTTTAAGGAAATCATTAAGTTAAATTAAAAAATGCTTTCATGTATCTGCTGGTAAGATAAGATATCACGTAATTTAACTATCGTAGCTATGCTAAAATATGCCTATTTAATCTCAAAAGATATAAGCCAATTTGCATCTTTCCTAAGGGCTTGAATCCACATTACTAATTTGGTAATAATGCAGTTGTACTCTCATTCAAATAGTTAGCTGCTTAACGCACAGTGACGCAAAATCCCTCTATAACGAAGACATTGGGAAGTCACAGTAAAAGTGCATGGGACAATAACCAGGGGTCTGTCCAGACATTTTGTGAAAGGTCCGTGTTTCGTGAAATTGTGAAGAAATTACTTACATTCTTTCAACCAGGGTCCGCTTTTATGAATTTGTGCAAATAGGGTCCGTTATTGCAAAAAAACAACTTTTTCAAGGAGTTTTTAAATTGTAAAGACATACAAGATTATGCTCAACACTGTAAAATTATAATTAAAGAACTTAAATTTTAAAAAATAAACAATTGCTGCTTCTAAATTAGAGATGCAACATACAAATATTTGGTATTTAGCCTATACTGCTGAACGCAGAATATTAATTTCGGACGAATAAAGGAAGAAGCGTCTGCCGAAAACAAAAATTCGTTTACATCCATCTTTGTTTTTTGCACTGGAAAGGGTTTATTCGATTAACAAAATAATGAAGATAAACAAATTTGTGAAGGATCCGATTAAAAGAAAAATCATTTTGTGAAGGGTCCGTTTTTATGAAAAGATATTATGTGAAGGGTCCGTTAACGGACCCAAATTTCTTCTAAACAGACCCCTGATAACATTAAAATTACGAGAAATTTAAAAAAAGTGCAATTTTAATTGCATAAGGGCAAATTTTTTCTTAACGATTTCAAACGCCAAACTTCTAAAATCAATATTCTAAAAAAGCAAACAAAAATAGTCATATTGTTGCAAAGTTTTATCAGAAATTGTTATCAGAAAGCAGAGCAAAATTGTACAAAAATATATCAAATATATGCTTTGCAGTGCCATTTACTTTATTTTTTGACTTAAATTTTACATTTTGAGATTGATAATTTCGTAATTAATTGATAAATTTTAATTTGCAATTTAACAGTTTAATGCTTCCTAATTTAATTAAAAAGTTCACTCTTAATCTTAACTCAGTTTTCAGAAAACATAATCTGATAGATCTAAAAAGTTGTCAATCTATATATAATCAACACAATAGCATTCACCACTGTTTATATAAATTCTGACTTTATTTGAAGTACCAAAATATGTAATTAATATTTAATTTGCAAATTTGATATATGAGCAAAAACATAGATAAAATTCGGAAATAAAATGAATCATTCACATACGCTAAACTTTATTAATTCAAAAAAAAAAAAAAAAAAAAAAAAACATTACTTGTGTATCATATCAAGGCGATTGTTTCATTGTTAATTTTCCTAACAGATTTTAAATTATACATTATCTTAAAATATCCAAAGCTTTTATAAGCATATCATTAAGTGACTAATACATAATTGCAATCTTATATTAACAACAGATGATATAAAAATTAATATGTTCAGTGTTGGCCTTTAAATCGTTAACCTAATACGTTTATAGTTCAAATAAATCAGTTTAATAAAAAATTACAATTACAGAAAATAAAAATTGTATGATGCTAAATTATAGTTTTTACTAGATTATAAATAAAATTAAAAATTCAGAACTAGATGAATAATTATAGATTTAAATAGAATTTAATGATGATATGAATAAAACTTATTCAGACAATACATAAAAAATTTTAAAATCCATCATCCAATCAACAATGACTAACTGTTTATCGCTTGTCTCCAATAAAATTCCAATTTAGATTTTAAATAAACTAATTTAGATTCCCTGTAGCTGTTATTTTGTAAAAATATTTTATTTTATATCTAGTCATTAGCATAAATTCAATAAATGCATACAGTGCAGTAAAATTGTCGTCCCTGCGAGAGATTAACAACAGCTGTCATTTTTATCAACAAACTCTAAAAAGTGCGTGACCATCTGTTTACTTAAAATCGAAAGTGAAGCAAATAACTTTCTCACTCAAAAAAGTGACAGATATTCATTTTTTACCTGCACTATAATCCAGCATAAATTAAGTCACATATTTATTTAAACGATAAAAATGTATATAGACCACGGTTTTTTATTTCAGAAAACTTAAGCATATTGCATTCAAATCTCGTTAAATTTTACAAGTTTTCTTTTTTTCTTTTTGTACATGCTTTCACGTCAACTTCAACAATCAGCAAGACCAAAATTAGCACTGCATTACGTCTAACATATTTTTATATTTTATGACCAGATTTAGATTTATCAAACAAGTCGCTGATTCTAGATATATAATATTAGCTAAACTAAAATCACCATGTAAGTAAACGTAACTTCTTTGTAAACAAGTATAATTTCATAACTAAAAGAAAGGATATAATTCTAACTCATTTTTGTGGTAAAGATTTCTACCTATTTCTGCGGAAAAATCGATGTGTACGTGTTTTCACTGCTAGGCATTAGCAAGAGAAGAAAGAAAACAGATAGACAACTTCAACGCTATGCGGAAAAGCAACTTTTATCAGATTTTAAGAGACTGCAAATATCGATGAATCCTTAAATTGCCATCTAAAGCGGTGAGCGGAAAAGCTAATTTAACAATATATATCAAACTAAAATTATGCAACCTCGTAATTTTCCATTTCCCTGAAATTTATTTTTTTAATAAACAATTATACGTCAACACAATCGCACACTCATCATTAAACAATTTTAATTAAAACTTAACGAGCTGTCTTTAAGGAATTAAAAATATAAATACTAATATGAATCGTATACACTTAATTCAAAGATATTCACAAAATAGCTCTAAATGTTTCAATTCAGAGCGAAAATTTTAAGATTCATCCAAAAAAAATATAAGCATAAATTTAGAAGTTTCTTAAATAAAGTTTTAATAAACGTACACGGTTTACAAAATAAATTAAAAGTTAAGTTTTAAGTATTAAATACAAATGTTTTTTAACTTAATCTTTACAACAACAGTGAGTCGCTAACTAGTTTTGTAAACCCTAACTTGCAACCTAAGCCGAAAAGTACAATTTACATTTATTCTGAAACTAAGGTTAAAAATATTAAATACTCAAGATTTAAAATGGAAGATAATAAATAAACACTAACCTTTCTGTTGTAGTTGCTTCACTTTGATATTGGATGCCACGTCCACTGAAGATTGAAAATAGTTTTCAAAAATATAAAGTTAACGTTTAAAAACGTTCTCACAAAGTTATGTATAAGTTATATAAATACTACGATTAAGCTAGCGAGCTCAATTTGTTAAAAGCAGCAAACTGAAGTTTTAATTCTTAAAAGGCTGGAAACATTTATCGCCAAACTTGCAACTTGGCAACTTTCTAATGCTAAATAAATTAAAGAGATCTCAAACCAAAACTGCGGTTTGAATTAAAGGAAATCGTTTTCTACTTTCTTCAAAGTGTAGAAACTCGCTAAAAATTCGTCAAAAGTCCTTTATAAGAAGATATAACCAGCTAACTATTACTGATAATTTCTACGTATGTAGTTAGAAATGTGAAATAGTAAAAAGGAAAAACGGTTCCGAAAAAATCAGAATGAATTAAAAAAACAACGAAATTGCTGCCGAAGTCGCTACTATCAAACACAACACAACTGCCTTCTGGATCAGTCAGGAACTAAATGTCAGGCCAAGGCAGCGCACAGCACGATAAAAGCGGACCGGAGCGCCCCTCATTATGTTAGTTTCCCTCCGCGAACATCATCCGTATTTTAACTCCTCCCACTTTTTCCCTCATTGCTTACATTTCTTTTTTAAAAAAGATAAAAAATCGAAAATATCTTCACAAAAAAAACTACTTATTAAGTTATTTTATTTTTGAAGCAACAGTATTTTTCTCATTGTCGTTTGAATATTTTTAATAGCTAGAATAGCATCGTGTTCGATTTTGCGGAAGGCTACAGGAGCGCTGTGGTGAAAAGACCGCCTTACATACTGCAAACGATTTTCGGGAGCATTTTTAGTGGTCAAGCAAATATCAGGAAAGCAAATTTTCGTTTCATTGTTGACGATATTTCGATTGTTTTTTATCGTTTTCATTAGTAAAAAGTGAAAGTTAAAAGCTAGAGAAATCAACACTGTTTTGTTTTTTTGGATAAATTTATCTTGAATTCTTTTCATAATCTTAGTTTGAAATTATATTGATTGGGATATTTGGTTTTATCATGTCACTAGGTGTCACTAGTGTCCTCTAGCAACAGGGAATATTATCTGTATCCAAAACAACTCGTTTTCTTACGAAGCCTAAACGTTTGTTTTTCTCTTAAATTATGTTCTAAAAAAAATTAGTAAATCAGTTTCAGTTTGCTTTTTAAATTCCAACATTGATTTGTTTATTATATTTTAAGTCACTCTATCGATCTTTGTGGTTAATCTCGGCCCACGTTAACGCTGCCAACTACTGGAGAATGGGAGATTTTGAATCAGGTTAGTTAACAATACGAAATAAAAAAATTTAAATTTTTATTTTGTAGTTTAGATTTTGCTGAGTTAATTTTGACAGTCATAGCATTACGATATTTATTTAAGACACTTTTATTTGCGATGCATAAAAGTAAATAATAATTAAATAATGCAATTGTGAAAATAAAAATTACATATTTATAACAGGAAATAATAGGGAGGGGGATTAAAGAGCATATGAATAAATAGTATATTAGAATTTTTTCGAGGTTTATTCGGGATTACTTTTGTTTATAATTCTTGGATCCTGACAATTTGAGATGACTTGAAAATATTAGTTTTACTAATGAAACATTTTCAGAGAAAATGAAGTTATTTTTACAAGTAACATAAATTGTTGTTATAATATAAGAATTAAGGTTTTTTTTAAATTATATCACTTAAATTTATTACGTTTTTATCGATTAATTATAATATTACGTCAATTTTTAAACTTAGTTCCCAAAAACTTCATACAATGGAATTATGAGCAGCTATCAAACGAGAGCAATGACCTGAAGAATTCACGCACTCTGTAATAAAAATTTATTTTTGAACTTTTCTATGCATCTTTGTAGTTAAAAATAATTTATTGATTTTGTGAAAAGCCAAAGGTTTTGCGATAAATATTTGGCTTTTCATAAAACCTTAATAATTTTTACAAAAACTCATAACATTTTATTAATAAAATACCAAAAGAGAAAATCTTACGATTAAGTAACAAAATCATAAAAAAAGATAAACATATGCTTAAAGTTCTTAACTAGAATTTAAAAAGAAGTAAAAAACAAAACTACAAAAATAGGAAATTGGAAAAAATAGGAGTAAAATTCGAGTAATAGTAATCTATTTTAATTTCAAATCATTATTTGAAAAGCAAATTTTTTGAGTGAATCGAGCAAGCAAATGAAAAACTTGTAAGTAATTTTCCTAACTTAAATCATTAATGGCGATAATAATCTATTTTATTTCCTGAATGCTAATAAAAATGTGTAACAAAAAATTTCAAAGTTTTTTTTAATGTATCCAAAATTGTTGCGATATTCGCAATTTTTTCATGTATAGTAGGTTAAGAGGAAACGTGCGTTTACATTTCGAAAAATATGTATCTTAGACAAGCTGAAGTTTGAAATTTAAATCAAAGTTTTTATTTTATTATTTAGATGCTGGAGATTTCGAAAACTTGTTTTTCTCTTTCCAAAACTTAATATTTAGGAAGAGCTTCAGTTTAAAAATTATCAAAAAATAAAATAAAAAATAAAGAAGAATTTGTACAGCGAATAAAACAAAAAGTTATCAACGGAAATAACTTCTGTTCTATTGGTTTGATATTCACATATTTAGTGCCTTTAAAAGGGTTAGGAGTCTGACACGAAAGGAAGTTTAGGAATCTGATACGAAAACAATGTACTTTCTTTGAATGAACATTTCAGTGGATTTTCGATCATCAAACTATGCAGGGAAGGTATCCACTTTCTGGAAAATAAAGTCCCAATAATTTCGCCAAGAGAGCAATCAATAGTCCACAAAAATTGTTAATTGTTAAAAAAAAACTAATTTTTACAGCATTTTAAACTATGTCAAGCGCTGGCCTGATCGTAAAGACACGATTCCCAATAGAACACCGAGGTCAAGCACTACTGGCTGGATCACTTGATAAGACAGCGAAGGGACCGAGGGTGCACAGTATCTGTCTTGTTCTACCGTAAAGTGATGAGCTTCGCAAGCAGGTCATCGGACTATTAAAGCAGGGGAGTCATCCCCTTTGAAGAGGATTAAAATTGTGATGGCATGCCTTTAAATTATCCTCAGAGATGTTTCCGAGATAGTTGCCGATAGCCCATTGTGCAGCTGCAGTGCGACGTAAACAAATTACCTATCTACCAACCATTTTAAACTTTGTAATTATGAAGGAAAAAATACAAAATTGATCGAATAACTTTTTAGTTACTATATTTCAAAAGATTCGTGTTTTTAAAATTTTTATCTCTCATGAATTAATGAACTGATTTCATTTAAATTTTGTTTTTAGTTCCGTATCTACCGCAATATGGTGAAATATGCAAAAAGGGAAATTAACATGAAGATGTCTAAACTTTCAACATTACTCTTCTGGCTAAACTATTGGGACCATAGGCTATGATTCGGACTGTATATTCCAATTACGGCTACTTCGCATACTTAGATTAAAAATCCAAAGCTGTCGAATGAAAGATATATTTATTTTCGAGAAATTCTTCTCTTAATCACTTATTAATTATTTTTGAGGGCAGCTTTTGCAATCATAACGATTGACACTTAGTTCGTGAAAAAGCAGATCATTAGAACAAAATTTTTTTTGGGTGATATATTTTTTTTTCCACACCTGAGAAAAAGACTAAATTAATAAGTTGAAACAGTGCTTGCTACATGGGTTTTAATTCGAATCTTAGCTTTAGTAATTTCAAATATTTTTTTTTTATTAAAATTAAAATGGCTTTTAAGGTACCATATTTTTTCTCCATAACCGAGACTGGTTTCATATATTTGCAATCATGAATCAAAAATTGGTTCATCTTAACTTAAAATTTTTAATTTAATGTAGCGTACAATCAAACTTTTTAGAAATTTTGTAACTTATGAGTTTTTTTGGATTGTTTTTTTCAAAATTGAAGCTCAAAAGGCAATTATATAAGTTAATATTTAATATATTACACCAAACAATTGCCAATGTATATTTTTTGAAGGTGATAGTTTCGAATGTTTTGCAACATTATCAATGAAATGGTTGTTGGCGAAGACGTATTCTTACTTAAATAAATAAAAATATATAATTGTTCAAAGTGACAAAAATATGATTTTAAGAGTTCTTATATTTCCTTTCCTTCGATATAAAAATTTATGTGCTCGGGATTATGAAAATGCACGTCTGAAAACTTTCAACTCATGAAAAACTCTTTTAATATTAAAAAAAAAACTTAAAAGGTGCATTACTGAATATGAGAAAAGAATGAATGACGTGTAGCTGATTATTCTATTAAAAATGATGAATGGAATATGGCAGAATATTCAGGGGTACTCCATTGGATATTCAATGAATATTTTATTAGAATACTATATATTTAATAAAATATTTGACCGATAAGACATTCACCGAAATAGAACATTTAAGAATATTTTAATAAAATAATCAATAAGTATTAATTCTTGGTGGTGAAATGTGTTGGCGAAAATGAAATAGCGAAATGGTACTTCGTTTTAAAACTTATTAAAAAAATATCTTTGTTTGTCGGTAAAGTCTTCGTGAAATGTATGACTTACTGAAACTTTCTATTTCTCATCTGCACCTAAACTCTTATTAAAATTAAATTTCATTTCATTCTTTCAAAATACCAATAAAACAATTGCAGTTTTTGATTTAATTTTTTTTAGAGTAGAATGACTGTTTTATCTAGTATGAGACTTTCATAATCAAGATACAATTTTTAATAAAAAAAATTAAATACGCAAATATTAAAAAAAGGTGCTTGTAAAATAAAAAATATTTGTCGATTGAATCGATAATTCAACTACACAATTCAAAAAGTACATGTTTTCATTTTTGAAGTTTTCACTTATACAGTTTTTATAAAAGCGTTAAATAAAAATCGTGAACTAAATATTAGTACCGACTTCAATGCATTTTGTCCCAACTGGATTTACTAATTAAACAAAAACTGTTCTCTAATCTATTTTTAAATGTAAAACATTGGAAACTGATGTTTATGAACTAAGAATAAGAAAAATATTGTTATTGTTTTCTAAGTTTAAAATTTTTAATCGAAGCACGTAAACATTGCAGAAAGATTTAGCTGCTCATTTTTTTTACTTCATTAACGCAATTATTTCATAAAAAAAAGTTTTTTTTCTTTAGATTTTTAAAGACAATTGTTCGCTCTACGTGGTAAAATGAACTGCGGTTTGCAAGACGTTAGTGTGGGAATTTTTTATTAAAAAAATATTTTAACTTTCGAAGATGCATTGATAGGTTCTAATTGAGTTTTATGATAAAACAAAAATAAATAAAATTAATCGATTTTTCAGTATTTTGCATGAGTTTTCCATCTTCTGAGTTAAGAGTTGAAACCTGAAACTCTCAATATATGAGCAATTCTACAAATAAACGCCAATTAGGCAGCCAAAAAGAAAAATTGGGGGGGGGGAGCACTCTATTTCTACATGAATTTTCTTCTTTTTTACACCCTAAAAAAGCAAGAAAAAATTTAATGTTCACGATTTTTTCTTGCTTTTTTAGTGTGCAAAAAAGAAGAAAATTCATGTCAATATAGCGTGCCCCCCCCCCAAAATTTTTTTTTTGGCCGCCTAATTGGCGTTTATTTGTAGAATTGCTCATATAACTATAATAAATATAAAGAGCAAAATTCTGATCAAATTTAAATCGCAACATTCTTTAGAGAAAAGAAAATCATTCATGATTGCCACTATAACTAGACATTCTTTTAATTTAAAATTAATAGTATTAGCACTTTATTTACGTCATATTAGAGCTGCAAGATAGGCTATTGGTAATGATCTGTGAATTAAATGAATCTGTTGCCTTTTCAGTTAAAATTTGTTTTACCTTTTATTAGTGAAACAATTGAGATGAAGATGATCTTGTGCGGAAAGTTTTGGGTATTGTGAAATAGTGGGTGTCGAAAGTAAATAAATAATTAAATGAGATTAAAATAACCAAGTTCCAGTTTCTTTCTCGCAACCACGTGTACTATACATCTTTTTATTTAAATTTTATTTTATAATCAATTCAAGTTTTGACTCGTTTATTTTGTTTAAAAAAAATTTCTTAGCATTCTTACATCTCATTTAGACATTGCAGATTCTGTAATTTGAGTGTGAGAAAGACAGTTTGTAATGATTTTCGTTTGAAACTAAATGATAACCGAATTAAAATATATTTTTATTATGATGTACAGCATGGAATTTAAAAATTTGCTGCATACAGTGAGGTTTATTATAATTAGTTATCATTTTTTAACAAACATTTTTATTAAAAAAAGATCAAGAGTAAAATTTTACTTATTTATTTAAAAAAAAATAAATCGAGGAGTTTTAATAATTTTTCTGAAAATGAGTCTTTGTGTCATTTACACTGACTTAATTTTTAAAACCTTTTTTTGAAATTTTTAAAAATTTAAAACTATCTGTTATCGTAGTATCATATTGTGTTAAGCTCGTAACTCCCACCCGGTTTTTAATTTTTAAAAAACAAGTTTTTAAATTAATGAAAATTACTAATGAAGTAACACCAAGTCTAATGAGTTTAAATGACAAATCACTTATTTGTGAAAAAAATTATTGGAACTTTACGGATTTTTTTTAACTGAGTTATAATTGTTTAAAATCTGTAAAATATGTAAATGGTGGAATTGCCTTAGATTTGCATTAATGCACAGAAATGAAATAAAGCTTTCGCAAACTAAAAAAAGTGTGTTTTCGTGATATCTGGCATGCATGATATCTTCAATTTTGAACTGATTTAAGTAAATTTTTTAACATGACCATAGCAAATATCAGCGGTAAATGTTTTACTACTCCTACTCCTTCTTCAAATAGTGAAAATGTTGTTTAAATTTGGTATCCTAGATGTTCTTTCGTTATTTTGATATCCTATAATATTAAAATGTATTTTTTTTACATTGAATTTGTATATTTGAGAATTTTAAAAGGAAGATTATTTCAATTTTACCAGTATGAAACGAAGAAATTTTTTTTGAATTAACTCTTACATTTGTTACAAAAAATGTTGCTCTCAGCTTGACTCTACAAATAATAATGCACATTCCCTAAAACAAGAGCAGGTGTCGTAATAATCCTACTTCCTGGCTTGCAGCCCTACAAATGTTACGACTTTAGTGGTGGATTATAAGGCACGCTATGTACCAGACTTATCTAAGCAAAATATTAGCGAATTTTCCAGACATACCACTTATTGTTTTTAAAGAAAACATCTGTGTAAATGGAATATTGCTAGCCTAAAAATTAAAGTGAAAAAAAAGCAAGCTAAAAAAATGAATTACAACCTTTACATTGAATGTATTTTAAGCTATATAAAGGAACTAAAGGTTGTATGTTCTGAAATTCGCAGTGAACAGTAAAAATGGTATTGGTAAAAAGTACTGAAAATAATAGCCAAATTGGAGCTGAAATAGAAGCACTTGGTTATTAGTTACATGAATTTATTAGCCGATTTATTTCGATTTAGTGATTTGGAACTTAATGTTATTAAATACTTTCAAAATTCGATTTATTTAATAAAATGGATGACATAAGTTTATTTTTCAAAAATTAATCGCCACAAAATGATTTATTAAAACGTTACAGAAAAGAACTTCCCCCATTTCATCGAACTCTTAATCAGTTGTAAGACTCGTCAAAGGCTTAGGACTCTTAATCAGTTCTAAAATTTTCACTATTGAGCCATATTTTGATCATCGACGAGTCATTTCTTGGACATGTGATTTCAAGTTTCGTTGATTGTTGAGTTCATGAAGCAGTACATACTTCGTAAAAAAAAAATATTATAAACAGCGTGTTCTGCTTCGTTAAAGAGCGTTACTTAATAGGTCATCAGAGCCTTCAAGGAACAGCTTTAAGGCCTTTTAAATAAATCTAAATTTATTTCCAAAATATATTTTAGCTGCTTAAAGAAAATTAAAAAGAAATCAGCGCCAAACGTGATGTCCAAATTGCGCAGAAAATAAATGTCAAGATGACATTGATGAAATTAGATTTTATTCGTTTTCATTCAATTCTGAATTATTTCAACGTCCTGTTAATTTGAAAATTTCAATTCAATTTTTTTTCCAAACAAGTAACTAATGTAAAGGCTATATTGAAGGACTTGTGGCGTACAGAGAGTGATGCCAAGGACGCCAGTGCTTCAAGCATCCAGCCAAGGGCGGGAATCTAATAGACGACTAAGTTGTCGAAAATTTCTGATTAATTAACACATTAAGTTTAACAATTGGCGCAATGAGAAAGTATTTTATGGTGAATGTGATTTCAAAAGAATTTTAATTCTCAAGTTTTAGGTGAGTAGTTAAATAAACAGAAAAACCACTATTAAAATTTAAACATTCTTTATGTTAAGATGTCTAGTAACCATAAGAAAGCAAATTTCAATGAAAATTTTCGAAAATAATATTTTTTAATAATATAAATGTTTAATATATCTTTCAATTGGTGATGATATTTTGCTTCTATGATAATTAAACCCCGAGTAATAGGCATTTAAAAAGGAAAAATTAACATTATTTATACAAAACACAAACTTTTAATTAACCTCTTCACTACAGAATGTTGCAAAAAAGTGTTCTACACGTCCAAATTTCAATTTTAGTGCCATAAGTCATAATAAGATTAACAAAATATCTAATATATATAATTCTCTTACGTGGCTCCCAAATTTTGGCTGTATTTCTTTTCCGCCGGTGGCAACGTTTGCTTTGTTTTGTTTACGTTACTATTTCTGTTATACGGCGAATCGACCCATGATTGCCGCTAAAAATGTCACATGCCAAATCTATCTGAGGTGACTCAACATATAGCGCTTTTAAAAACGGAAACTGAAATAACCAGAGAGCATCAGCTGCGGCAATCTCATAATATTAAGCTAGGCAGAAGTGAGTAGTCTTTGTCGATAGATCGGTA
The DNA here is from genome assembly GCF_982258835.1 of Parasteatoda tepidariorum. Lineage (NCBI taxonomy): Eukaryota > Metazoa > Arthropoda > Arachnida > Araneae > Theridiidae > Parasteatoda > Parasteatoda tepidariorum. Next base: position 57,831,922 of record NC_141761.1, read on the forward strand.
TTTTAGTATTTTGTCAAAAGCGCTTTTTTTCGCGAATTTCTATATGACGAATTTTGATTTATATCACGAATTATACTATAGCACATTTCTAATAGGTTAAACGAATTACATGTCATTTATTTGAATTCAAATTTATTTTAATGACTTAGTATTAACTAAAAAGATGTAATTTTTTTACATGGATTTGAATGATTGTTTTGAATTCTTAGAATTTTGTGCATTTGCAATGTACCTAAGTTAGTAGCGAGCGAAGCGATCTTGGTACGCGAAGCAAACCATATAAGATTGCGTAGCAATTTTCGGGGGTTGGCGAGCGTTAGCGAGCAGGGGGCGCAGCCCACTAGTATAATATAATTCCAGAGAGCTAATAAGTTTATTTATACATACGTTAACCTCAGTTCTAAAATAATTAAAAACTTATCAATGTTTCTAATGCCCCTTAAGTTAACAAACATGCATTTTGTTACATTATTGTCGATTTAAGTATAACGATGAATAGATTTAAAAATTATTTAGAAGAAAAGAAGTGCATTTTGAAAAAAAAATACTAAGTTTTATTTAACACGTTTACGCCGGGGTGACCCACCGGTGGGTCACGCTAGATTGTCTCATCGGGCGGCTCACCGGAGTAAAAACTGGTAACAAATAAATTTCATTTTTTAGTTTTTTTCCGGGAATAATAAAAATCCATAACTACCAATTGGTTTTAACGGATGCAATTTTTATATTGAATTGCTTCTTCGCCGTGATAAATTTCCTTACAGTGAATTTTTATTGTTGAGAATAGATTAACTCCTTCCGAATATTATCTAATATTGAAATAGTTCTTCTACCAGTATTTTCTCTTTTCCGTCCCGCTTTCAGGCGCAACACCCGGCGTGAACGTGTTAATTCAAAACTACATTAAATATCAATTTAAAAGTTTTTTAATTTTTCAACCCCCTCGAAATAAATAACTATTGAAAATAATCTAACATTAATTATAAAAAATATTTAATACTTGGTAAATTTTCCAAATTATGGAAGAAAACATAAAAAGTTAAAGTTATTACATGTATGTGTGTACCTCAATATAAAACAATTAATTTCATTTTTATGTAATTAAAATACGCATAAAATTATTACTAAATTGATATAAAATTAAAAAATCATAATACTGGGAGATTTCTCTTGACTACGCTGTCATAAATTTCGCTATATGCGTAATAAGGTACACATTCGTGGACCTGCAGGTTCTTGACTGTATTATTTGTAAATATTAAGTAAACATAAATTTAAAGGATTCATACAGATCACAGAACTAAAACAAAAAAATAATTTTAGTTTTATAAATTCTTATTTATTATCAAAATTTGAGGAATATTTAATCGGTATTATAGAGTTTTTCTGATTGAATATTTACTTGCGTAGCCGGGCATGCAAGGATAAAAAATACATTGCCTCTCAAAATTTTCCATACCTTGAACATACCAGGGAATGTAATTTTTCGAGGCCTGGTTTGCACTAACTTTAAGCCTTCCGTGGATTTCGAACTCGTGTTCCGAAGTCACGCATCTTTGTTTTCCGCCACATGAATTATGGCTTCGCTACAATCGCTTTTCAATTTAAATTTAAACATCTTTTCCTATTAATTTAGCAACCATTCAATTAGTCTGAAAATATATAATAAATCACAAATTTAAGGAAAAAATCTTCATCTGACAAGTCCTTTTTTTTTCTTTTGAAATTTACAATCCTAATTAATTAGATCCATCTTAAGATTTGATTACCTCTACAATTGTTTAATGCTCGAGAAATCTAATACTTACGCAATGATTAAGTATATTTAGATACACTGACATTGGATCGCTTAATGGGAACTTTGCATTTAACCTTCGCCTACCACAGCTTGGCCTTAGGTTCAATACTCCATGACAAAGGCTGCATGTCTGATTGGCTACACTTTCTCTCATCGTCTTGTAGTGTTTCGTTATCCACTGTAATGTAATATGTTTGGTGTTTTTAGAGCAGTAAATGTCTACACATTTATTGCACAAATCAAATCTACCACTATTTCATCAGAGCTTGCGGTAGATAACTATAAGTTTGAAGAAGCTTCCAGTTTTACTTACCTTAGTTTAATTACCTATGATACTAGCCATATTTGAGAAAAAATTAACTTCAGAATACAAAAAAAAAGTATTTTTAGTTATACCAATACTTATTTAAGAGCATACTTTTTACTAAAGAAATCTAGTTGAAGATCTATAAGACAGTTATCAGACCTATAGCTACGTATTACAACCAAACTTGGACACTAACATGTAGAGATGAATTTAACTTATTAATCTCGAAAAGTAAATTTTGAGAATATTCGAATCAATTAATATAAATAAACAGTGGAGAATAAGAAACAATAGAGAACTTGTCCATTTAATCAGGCGGAGAAACATAATTCGATTTATTAAATCCAGATCTTTGGCATGGCCTGGGCACGTTGTAAGATTAAATTATAACAAAAATCTAAGAAAACTCGTAAATTGGAAGGAAACCTCTGAACTCGAGACCAGAAAAAGACCGAAAAATTGACGATTGAACGATACCAACAAAGATCTAACCACCTTAGAGGTAAAAAAACTGGAAGTCGAAAGCTATAAACTTCAAAGTCTGAAATGATATTGTTCGGCAGGCTAAGGCTCACCGGGCTGTAGTGCTGTATAAGATTATGTGTTCTCACATGGTTGTACATTAGAGAGAGCTTGTAGCAGAGGCCGGGTGATCTTTCATCGGATTTAATTAAATCGTGTAGAGCGTTTATGCACTGGTATTGTCTCCGAATCATCAGTAAGGATAATTTCTTAAACCGTTGCTAATTGCAAACTAGAATAGTTCTATTGCGACGCTAACACCAAAGCGTTCTATATAGAAAGAACGTTAGTGGTTCCATTTTGATTCTGATAGACGATAACTTCTCGTGTATCGTCGCTTAGCTCGAATATGAGATTTAATTAAAGGACATTTGAGCACTTCATGAATACAAATTCATGAAGTATCAGGTTCAAACCCCGTTAATTATAATTATATGTTCATAGGTTTTTGTACTTTTTATTGCCTTAAAATTCATTTCTTCTCTTTGTTTAATCAGGGAACTGAAAATTCGTAGTCATGATATATAATTCTCCTTTCATTATTTTGTCAGTAGGGCATTGAATATTGAGGTGAGAACTACAGAACAAATTTTTTTAAACGCAGTTACTAATTGTGTAACTCAGTGTTTCCCAAACTAATGACTTTTGTGTACCACTATTAAAAAAATGAATGTATTTTTTTTAAAAATATTTTTATTTTTATTAACATTTGTTGGTTATTAACTGTTAACTCTGCAAAAAGTAGCCAATAGAAAAATACGTAATCGTTAATTTTCATGACTAGCTATGTTTTCAGATAAAAAATTTTAAAATTTTCGTTTGTTTCAAGATATTTTGCATAAGAACGCGTACCCCCGCTTAACTGCTCCCGTACCCCTGGGGGTACGCGTACCACCACACTTTGGGAAACACTGGTGTAACTTATCTTTGCAAATGGTAATTAATAACGCATCAAATCTATATGAATTTGTGAATACGTTATTCAATGATAGCAGATATGATTGAACAATTTGTTTTTAAAATTTATTCCTTTGAGTTATACTAGTTAAAACACTTGATTGAAGCTTAAGAAATCTAGATAAGCAGGAGACTATTTACATAATTTTTCAAAATTATTTTGAATCCAAATTGATAATTGTTATGAAATATCAATTGTTATGAAATACCAAATAGATAATTGTTATGTTACAAAATGTGCTTATTTGTCACAAATTACCCCGTATGTATAATCATCGTTATTTGAAATTGATTTATCTATTTCAACAAAACAAAAAAAAAATATATATACTAAAAATGTGAATTTAGAAGCATTTATTAAAATAAAAAATAATCCTAACTAAACAAGAGAATAGAACTCCTGGATCAAGTATTGGGAGAAATTTGACTTCTTTTTTAAAGACAATGCAGCTGAATGTCTGTTATCTGGATTTTAATTATTTCGATGACGGTGTTCATTTTATTTATTTATTTTCATTTTTTCAAACTGTGTTAGATAGTAATATAATTAAAAAGAAAGCAAACATTATTTAAAAACTCCCATACAATACACGATGTAGTTCAGTTATTCGATCATAACAAAATCAATGCGTTGCGAAATGTCCCGCGGTGGACTGTTCGTAAAGACAAGGTTGCCAGTAGAACACCGAAGTGAAGTATCACTGACTGCAATCAGAGAGCGGGTGGGTGACCACTTTGATCAGCCTGCCTAGGGACCGAGTGTGTGCGGCATCTGTTCTCGTTAAACTGTTTTACCGTTAAGTGTTAGACTTCTCGCGCAGATCGTCGGGCTACCAAAGCGAGGGAGCCATCCCCTGTGCAGAGGATCAAAGTTGCAATGGCATGTCTTCGAGTCATCCTCAGGGATGTTTTCCAAACCATCGCCAATAGCCCATCACACAGCTCTAGTACGACGTAAATAAAGTGCTTACTGACGTTACGAAATATTAAAATTTGCATTTCTCTTCGTTTACTTATTCTGAGACACCCCCCCCCCCCAAAAAAAGATAAAATGTTTAATATCACATATTCTAGTCACCTCTTCTTTATACCGGGAGTTATACAGTATTACTATGCAGATAGAAATAGCTAGACAAACAAAATGATTTTTAGCAGCAATTTATAAATGTTGTTAAATCGTTTAGTGGCATTTGCTCACAAAAAAAAAAAATTTCGGTTATGTAATCCGTAATAAAGGATCCGTACTGAAGAATTAAAATTAAAAATGGTTTTTAACTATTTAAACTGATGACACAAAACATAAAGCATTTGAGAAAAGCTCTTTTTTTATTTATTTAAACGTTTTTGCATCTATTAAATTGATGTAGCTAATTATAAACATCCTAAAATCATTTGTGCAATTAAAACACAAGTAAATTTTTCAATATTTTCCAATGCTTTAATCACTTTTTGATTTCCTCTAACAAAGATCCTACTTTTTATACTCAGTTTTACAACCGTTTCTCAAGAATTCCCTCCTAAATTGTCTCATTAATTATTCGTGCACCATTTCTTTAAATTATTTTACGAATTCCTAGTTCTTTTGCAATCGAGATTTTTCTTTTTTCAAGAGCATGAAATGTTTGAATCAAGTTAATTGAGTTTGAAAATGTATCATCAAATGACTCTAAACATTGTATTTTAATTTCCTTTAATTACTCGACTCGGCACTAAGATTTGAATTGAAAGGTTTTTTATTAAATTGAAATCTTTTTAAAAATTATTATTATTAGGTATTTTAAAAACTTTTTTTTCATACATTGGATCACACTTCGCAAATTCAACCCATCTTTTATAAAACTGACGTTTAGTAGCAAATGATTATGTTCAACTTCTTAACCTGATGGATCTAAATTTTTTATTCGTGAATCTAAAAGACAGGGGATTTCTTGTGACAAAAATACTGCCGTGCAATTGAAAAAACAATGTAAATACTTGATCCGCTAAATAGAATGTCAAAAAACTGATAAAACAAATTTTATTTTTGGAAAAGTTTTATTTATTTTTTATTTTGTTTTTTTATCTTTAGCATTATGTAGTTTACAATACAAAGATGTCAAATATATAAAAATATCAATTTTGAACTTTTTGTCGTTTTCATTGATTTTTCAATTGCACGACAGAATAATCGAACATTCTCACATTCGATAAGAACTTTTTAAATGAAACAAGCATTTGTGTAAAATAGCAATAAAAACCATAAAACAACTTTGGTTTGCCCAATATCAATGAAACACTGATCTGTCTTTACAAATTTCACATTTTACATCAGATTTGAAGTCTGCAGATCAGTATAAAAACCTACCACTTACCTCCAAGATTTGATCGTAGGTCACGAAAATCATGATAGTCACTCTCTTAAGTCATGTAAAAAAATCACCAATGATTTTGACGCATGTGCAACATGTACGCTTCACATTTAAAGTTTAACACCTAACATTCTAATTGCTAATGATGTCTCTGCTGTTTAAAAGCAAAAAATTTTAATCCCAAACAAAGAAAAGTTTAGTTATATTTTATTTAGGTCCCTAGCACTTATTCGAACTATACGCGCTTTTCGTTCGCTTTTATGCAAGATTAGAATGCCAATTGAGACGTTTATATTTTCTAGGATTATTCGTGGATTTTATGTTCACAAGTGTACTTGGAAACTTCTTCCATTCCAAAATATACTTAGTGAGTGTCACTTAGCTCTTTCATTCATTGAGATCTTCAGAATTGGACTTAAAGAAATAAGGAAAAGGTTTATAGTTAAATGACACTTAAACTGGAACTTCCTTTTAATAAGTGACAATTTTTTTGAAAAATGTCACTTAAGACTTTTCAATTACTCAACTCTTCAATTATAAAATTTTAAATATTATGAAATGTTGGAAAAATTGTGTTTTCTGTTTAAGTGAACACAAACAGTTTCTGACAAGAATGCATTAAAACAAAACAATTTCATTAAAACAAAATTTATTTACGTAAAAAAAAGAATAAAATGTGTTGGCTAAAATGTCCGATTTTAAAGCTATTCATTAAATAATATAAAAAGAAACAATAATAAATCACTTGATAAAATAATTAAAAACTTCTTATGATTACACTGCAAAAAATGTATCAAAATTCTTTGTTTTTCTTTTCTTATTGCATTCGTTTTCTTTTTCATTGCTTTCTTTATATGAACTTAAAACTGCGAGGTCGGCAATCTCGGGTATAAAACAAAGTGACGTAAATTCATCCGCTTCCGACAGTTAGGGTAGCTGGTTTCATATAGATGTTAATCCTGGCGTTATCATTACTAAATAAAAGTATAGGCAGGATAAAAATAAATAAAGTATTTAAAAAAAACAGTGTTCATCATTTTAATGGAGCAATGTTAATTCTATCATATTTACTCACTCTTTTGAAACTCACATTTAAATTTAATTTAATTCGACATGTTTTTAATTTATTGTCATATATATATTTTAAATGTCACCAGTTTCTTCGAAAAATATGAGTTATTAATTAAATTGTTCTTATAATTAATTGTTTGAATTATGATTTACACAATTCATAATGAGCTGAATTCAACTTTAATTAAGAATGTTTCTTTATTATTTAGAAATACAAACTTTTATTGGATTTACATTAATAGCATCAAAATATCTAAAACTATCAAATATTACTCCAAGAATCTGAGGAGATCAATCGATACTCTTTAATTTGTTAATCTCTTTAACAATTTTCAAGAAAGCATGGCTACTGGATGATTAATAAATAGAGCTTAGGTTATAGCAATGTTGTTCTAAGATTAAGGAAATTAAGCACATTCAAAAATTCGCTTTTAGTAATTCTATTATAATAAAATGAAGAGTTAGTGGATATTTTTAAAGTTAGTGTAAGTAATGATTGCTTGCCTATAACTTTTATTAAACGAAAAGGAGTTACTTCCAAGTTCTTATGTATTTAATTATTTTTTATTCATTACGTCAGGTAGGTAGGTACTTAATTTACGTCGCACTTCTGCTGCACAATAGTCTATATGCGGCGATCTGGGAAACATCCTTGAGAATGATCCGAAGATTTATTATGTCAGATAAACTCAATCATCAACGTGAGCGTGGTAGCATAGGCGGACTACCTCACCATATCAGTGTTTTTTAAATAACGTGAAACCACTTGTTTATTTTTTTATCGTCATGCTTTTAAAAAGCATTTCTATAAAACTAAATAATTTAAAATCTATGGTATTAGAATTTAAAAAAAAAGTCATATACTGGAAACCAAGATTAATGAAGAAATAGTACTAAATTGTTTAGGAGAAAGGTAAAAAATTCCCATACTATTATTGAGGCCAATGATATTCGATTAATTTTGGTAAAATGTACTAATTTTGTTATATTTAGTAACTGTCTTGGAACAGTCAGCCCAATTTTGGGTTTACGACTACTAATGTTCAACTCAATAGCCTTGCAATTTTGAACCCAATCCAGAAGACAAGGGAACTCCTGGATCAAGAATTGAGAGAAATTTGCCTTCATGGAGAACATTTTGATGGAACTAATGCGTTACATGGAGAGGAAAACCATAAATATCTCCCACGGTTAGCCAGGTGGCAAGGGGACTCTAACCCATGATCCATGTACCACGGAGGATATTTTACGTCACACTGTGGTCGGTGCTAGCCGGGTGCGGAATTTATATTGACTAGCCATAGCTGGGATTCGAACCCGGTTCACCTCATTGGAAAGCAAACGCTCTATCTCCTGATCCACCACGGCTATAAGGTACTAATCGGATTAAAAAAAATTAAACTAGGTACTGAAGAGAAAAATTTAGGGAGAAATAATTCTAATTCATTTAAAAGAAGCGTAGTAAATAGCCAGACTATTATTGATGAACTTGATGAAAATTAATTTCGGCAATTGGTACAAACTGAAATTTAAAGAAAAATATCTGCATACTGATAGGCATAAATGATAGGAAAATGGTACTAATTTGTTAGAAAGTAAAAGTAAAAGACAGCCCACCGAGGGCCAAAGCCTACTCTGCCTATCTTTGCTCAGTTTTGCCTATCCCTGAGCACTGGGGTGACGGAAAGGAGCAGATGTTCCGGTTGGGTGATCAGCTGAACACAGAACCCTCAGTGTTTATTCCCCAAGCATGCTTGGTACTTATTTTATCGATCCATTGAAGGGTTGAAAGGCTGCATCAACCTTGCGCAGTTCGAGGATTGAACCCCGGATATGTGGCACGGCCGTGCGAAGCACTACCACTCAGACTCCGGTCCGTTTGGTAATAGATACTATAATTGATATAAAAAAATAAACTATGTACAAAATAGCGTAATTAATTGAAAAATGTAACTAATTAATTTAGGAGAGAATTCAAAAATCATTATACTATCATTTTAAGCCAACAGTACTTAATTAATTTTGGTATTAGCTTATAGTTTCATTTTAATTTGTAACTATGAACTAAAAAGAAAAATTAATGAGGAAATAATTCTAATTTGTTGGGTAAAACCTGAAAAATAGCCATGCTATTATTAACGCCAATGATACTTAATAAAATATGGTACTAATCGAAATAAAAAATCAGCTATGCGCTGAGAATCAAAATTAATAAAGGGATGGTAGGGGATAAAGGGATCGTTCAGGAGGAACATAAAAAGTTTTCATACTATTCTTAACGTCAATGGTGCTTGATTAATTTTGGTAATAAGCACTTTTGGTATGACGGTAATTAGTGCAATTTTAATCAATACAATTTAATGTAGGCAAACTTAGTACCTATTAAAACTGGTGGTAAATTTTGATCATCATGAGTTGACCTCGAGCAATATCATCCCCCCAAATGACATTGAATACAGTAATCCATTATTTTGATGGTATGGACAACTAAAAACGTGTTTAGCTTAATCTATTAACGACATTCCCAGGGCAGTGACAAAAATTAAAATAAATTGATAAAATTGAAATTATTTTAACTTAATTAATTGTGTCGGTAAATGTCTTTCACTTTTGGGCATCATTTCCTAAAGTTGCTCAGTACTGATTTATTGATGGTTTAATTTTTTTTCATCCCGTGCGGAGAACGGGCATTTATTTAGCTCTAAATAAACTAGGGAAAGGAAGCATTGATAGGTATTTAACAAAATTATATAGACCTTTATAACTTAAATAATGCAAAGTATATTGTATGTGATTTTTAACTAATTCGTTTAAATTAAACTAAAAAAAAATCTGTATCGAAGCAAAAAGTACCACTAAAGATTATTTTTTCCTTATTTTTTTCAATCAAATTTATTCATTTAATTTGAAATGGCTGTTTTAATAAATTTAAAAAAATTTATTACCCCTGTTGAGGAATCCATCCATATCCATGGCCCGCTCTAAGGACTTCAACTTACTAGCTAGTAAATTAGCCAAATATCAAAAGTATTAATCAACTTTTCGAAAGTCTTCGCCTACTGTAAATCTTAACATTTTTTTATGATTAATATTTTTCCCATACAAATATTTTTTACGGCAGTTACGGTATTTTTTACGGTAGCGTGGCGCCTGCATATCGAATTTGCAACAATATCGACGTTCGCCTCCATAGCCTTCTAATTAAAACCCAACGTAAAAAACCAGGGAACTTTTTCATAAATTTATTGAGCAGGCCTGCATTAGTGTTACTTAAAAAAAAGAGAAATACCTATTTGCAAGGGTAGTTCTTTGGTGGACTACCCCTGAGGAGTTCTAAGTGGACTCGAATTCATGATTCTTTCACCACTGGAGATATTGTTTAACCGGCAATGTGATTCGAATGATTAGCCATCACGAATACGAATCGATTAACCATCACTGGGTAATAGCCATCAATCGATTAGTCATCATCATCGATTAGCCGTCCCTGGGATTCGAACCTTGGTCAGATCAGGGGTAAGATAAGGTAGGACAAAGCAAACTGAAAAATGAATATTTTTAGATAAATTTAGCATTTCTTTTCATTCTTCCTATCTTTTGTTTCTTTTTTCTCGTTTTCTTTTTTTTTTCTCTTTTGAAAGCACATAATGAATGATTGTTGGAAATTTTAAATAAACGAAAACTATTTCCTCTTATCTTTTTAATTAAAAAATTGTTTTAATTCTTGTTGTATGGCATGTGTCATTTCATATCAAGAAGAGTTTAATAAAATGTTTAAAAAAATTATTTTTTCTTTTGGAGAAATTTTTTTTAATTTTATTTTCCGTCGATCTATGGAATTTCATTTTCGTATTATTGCTCATGAACAATAGCGTTAGGAAAAAAAAGTCCGAAAGAAAAGAAAAAAGATGGAATTTTAAATTTATTTTATTAATTATTTTTTTAGTTCAATTTTAATCTTAAAAACATCATACTATGGTAAAATTAACTATTTCTTCATTGTTAAAAATAAAACCTAGTATTATCGGAATTCGGGAGTAATTCCAATGTAATCAGCAAATTAATTTTTAATATGTATTATTAAGAATTAATAATACATATTAAGAATTAATTTGCTGAGTTGGAATGTATTAGGAAAAAATAATTATTTAGAGCCCTTCCTCAAAAGAACGAATTCAACTGTCGAAGGAGGTGGAGATAAAGAGGAAATTCTAAATATGCTTTTAATCATTTTTATTTAATTTTCACAACTAAACTGCTGATGGATATAACTGTATTCGGCAATATCTTCCTGCAATATCTAATATGTAAGGCCGCCACCCAATCACAAGTTGAGATATAAATTGTGCGGTAATATTGATTATCTATTAATTGTTTGCCGACAAAATTGTGCTAATTTAATTTTGTAATCATTAGTTTTTGATAAGTAGCTAAATTGTATGAAGTTGCCTGTTTTTAGACTTTTGATTAGTGTCTTTGTTTTTCTTTTATTTCTATAACAAAAATAACTTTTTAAAAAAATTTTAAAAACTGAGCAAGGTGTAGCTTTAAATTATTTACTCAAACCCACAAAACGCATCATTTTATTGCTTCAAAGTTTTGAGGAAAAATTCATAGAGGTTCAATAAATTATCGAGCGTTATTTGAGCCGCTCAGAAGCCAATGCGGTTAAGTCCATTTTTTGATATTTTCTGATTTTTGGAAATTTTGATGAAATAAATAATAATCTTCTTAGTTATTAAAGGATTTACTCGTTGGTTACTTTTTTCTAGATTAGACAGCCCTTTTTTTAATAGCTTCTGAATATATTGTATAATAATTTCAGAAGACATTGTGAATAAGTCCACCTTTTATCAATATTTTTTTATATAAACTTTGAAATAAAAATTAAATTCTTCTTCTTCTTTCGATATTTGTTGGTAACACTGAAAAACAAGAAATTCATAGTAACTCAGGGTTGCCAGACGTAGTATTTTTAATACTACGGTAGTATTTTTTCACCAAAAAAAGGGGTATGGTATTTTTCGTAGTATTTTTTCAAAATGTGGTTTTTTTTTATTTATTTTATTTTCATTTCCTGAAAGAAAGAAAAGTGCCACTCTAGTTTTGAAGTAAAAAACAATTTTTGAAATAATCCAACAGTTTATTTTCTATTAGTCATTGTATCTAGTGATGATTGGGGAAAATAAAAGTTCGTTTATACTAGTAGACATAAATTTCTTATCTTTTTCAGCTGCCAAAAGGTATAAGTCCTAAAATTTTTAAGATGCTGCCATTATTTCAATAAATACTTACGTTTTTATTTACACATCCTGTACATATCTTGTTTTTTTGCAGAGTTTACACCTCGAAAAAAGACTTTATACACTTTTCTAATTAAATTAATAAACCAAGAATTTTAAAAACTAATGTATCAAAAAACATTAATTTTCTCAATTGTTGTGTTTTGGACTTAACCGCATTGGCTTCTGAGCGACTCATTTATCCTAATTTAATAAAGCAACCCTTAACTTTCTACCTTATTTTTAGAGGCATTGTGCCGCAAAATAAAGCAATATAATCAAAATTTTGATGAAATTATAAAGAAAACATGAAGAAAACACAAATTAAAAATTTAACCTGAAACTCAAGATGGCGGGGATATAGGCCTCTTGAGTCTCAATACATATAATTTCATCCAAGGAACATTTTCCAAACTAACTTCTATCGTTCAGTCTAAAAATCATTACAGCAGGAAAAGAAATTTAGAAGAAAAAAAAATTGAGAGGCAGTTTAAACTGGAATTTCATGCCTGATCGACCCACAATATCGACATGGAAGAAAAGTTACTTTATATCTACAAAATTTCAGAACTCTCCCTACCCCCATAGCAGTTTTTCACACTTCTCCTATGGTCATTCCCTACTTTATTGTAACACATCAACCTTGGTGGCTAGGGTGTCATAAAGTGGAAACGATTTCACTTTCTTTTGATCCCTTTTGCAGATTTATGGCCTAACCCTCCCCCCCCCCCTGAATGCGATAATATGAGTTGTTGTTAATAATAAACAACTTAGATACGCCTTTTGCGCTACTACGCTGCACTCAATCAATAGTTTTTTCCCTGCTTCGATTTTTTCTTTCTTGTAATGTCTTAAGTCATTTATTAAAACAAAATCTTCTAAGATATTGATTTCAATGAAATATACTTTATTAAAGTCATGTTTTTATTTATTATGAATTACACAGCAAATTTTTTGCTGCATTTATAAAAATATTTGATTTTGTCTAATTCGTGTTTCTGGATTTCAAATCTGATTATAGTTTTGATCCTAAAGCTACAGTTTTTTTAATGGCGTCTTTGGTCTATTTTTCGCCGAAATGCACAAGTTTAAAAACGTTATATATAGTATAACAGGGGATTGCGTAAATGTTGTGACAAACTTCTAAAAGAGTTAGGGCACATCTTCAGGATCAAAATTGCATGGGAACCCATGACCTGAAATGTTTTCGGCTAGGGTAACTTCCCTTTTATGACCAGTTCACAAAAACACAAAACAGTTCATAATAGGGAAGCACTCCCAGTGGCGTACGATGACAGTTCCGAAGCTAAAAAAACTGTATCTTTTAAGAAGACAAGCCTTTGCTGAAGCAATCATAAAAAGTAACATTCTATGCTCACAGTTCATTCTAACATTTAACAAGGACACTTCAATACACAACTTAGTATTTCGAGGCTGGGTAACCACCTTTTGCAGAAAAGTATGAGTTTTTGCTTTTTCAAACCGGCAAAATTCGATGTTCTTTCTTCCATCTTTTCATGATTGTACGAACTCGTTAATTTGGTGGGAAGCTAGAAAGCGATATTTGAAGGGTATGGCAACTGATTCCGCTATTTCTTTCTTTAGCAAAACTTAACCTGAATAAATTTGAGATGGTTATTATAATTTTGTAAAATTTGTTTAGGTAAAGAAACTCTAGTCTAATCTTTCCCCTTATTTACGGAACAGTCAGGGAAAAAACTCACAAAAACATTTCATTAAAAATTTATGTAACATAATTTTAAAAGAAGTCTTTATTCAAAATATTATTATTTTTTATTCATCCTACTAAATTTAATGATTTGTATCTAATTCATGCGCTTATAATCAACTACATTATATCCCACTTTAATCAACATTCATTACAGACCAAAACTGTGTGTTCAAAGTCTTTGATTTTTGAACCCCTAATTAAGGTATGTCCACTAATAAAAGGAATTCATTTTCCAGAAGTAAAGTTAAAATAACAATATGCTTGTAAACAAAAGCAAAGGAAGTTGGTGAATAGATTTCATCAAAGTATAGGGAAAACGGGTTTTGAAACGCAGGCATTTTGAATGCAATTGATAGGGAATATTTTCTATTGAAATATTACCGCTGGTGGAACAATTGAGCTTTATCGGAGGGGAAAATGCTGAGTGCGTTTTCCCTAGGAATCGGCTCGTAACAATTTAGATTAAGCCTATTGTTCAATAGAAAATTCTTAATTACATCTAGTAAACATTGATTAGGCAGTAAATAATGAAATGGAACTAGTAATTTAATTATGGAAACATTTCAGCCATTAAATCGATATAGCTGCGCTATCTTCACTTTGTGATGATTTGTTTTCGATAAATATTCGGTGTTTTGGAAATAAGAGAGTTTTTGAGAAGAAAAAAAATGCTTACATTGATTTAATAATAGTGAAAATATTTATAAATGAAAAAGGATGTTACTAAATAGCTGAATAAATGTGTTTTGTAAACAAAATATTTCTACAAATACGAATCTAAAGAGTGGCATGGTTTAAATATAACCAAAAAAGGTCTTTTTTTTTAAAATACAAACGTATTTAATTTATGAAACTATTAAAAAAAACAAACAAAGCATAAAAGTAGTATAGCAAAGAAAAAAAACTTTTTAGATTTTTTTTCTTTCTCTGCATTTCTTAACTTTTTTTAATTAATGTATTATATTTTCATTATTAATGTAGTTCTTCTGTATTTTTATTATATTTTATAATGTAGTTTATAATGTACTTTTTATTGGCTTTTTAAGTTTTGTGGTTATTAAGTTTTTTTAAATTTTATTCATAGATAAGCAAGATAATTACTATGATTACAGGAATGAATTTTTGCTTATTTTAGAAATAAAATCTCTTGGAAATTTTTTTTTTAGCCAAGTTACCGTTAAAATCACGATAAAAAACGTATTTAACAGATATGTAGCGTTATTAAACTAGTTTTTATAAAATAAATTTCTTAAAACCTTAAAGATAATTTATAAAAATGCATAAAAATTGTGTTTTACAGAAGCAACACTAAGTGAGAAAAATTTAAAGGTAATTATTGTTACAATATTTTCCAAATTACGACTTCCTCCATACTTTGAAAATCAAAAATTCAATCCCGTCGTATATGTTTATTCAGAGAAAGAACGTTGTTGTGTATGATTCCGTAACTTAATACCTGGCACTAATTAATCACCATATTTTAGATCCGTTAAGATAAATTTCAGTACGTAAAAATCTGATCATGTAAAAAAAGTTATTTTAAGTGTTTTTTCCGCCATTCAACATATTAATTAACGAACATTGTTAGCATATTAATTAACAAAACACTATTAATCATTTTAAAATTATGTAATAATTTAAATTTTTTAATTATTTTGAAAATATTTAGGGAATGAATAAGAAAATTTTTTTATCACATTGTTTAATCAATATTAGTTTTAAAATAGGGATTTATCAGTTGAATTCACAGGTCTGGAACGGTATCTAGTATAGTTCTTAATTTAATTTTTGTTCATGCTTAAACTTGAAATGAAGAAGATTAAACATGGTTTCCATTAAAATAAAAACAAAAACGTAAGAATATAAACATTGAGATTATCAGAGAAAGATACTTCTTCACTGTTGAATTAGGTTATTTTTATTTGATGCGAAATAGTGCTAAAACTTTTCATAAATGTATATAATTCACTCATTTTAATGTTATTAGAAAAAAACATTGTTTTGAAATTTCTTTTATCAAGCCTTTCAATCAAATAATTTCATAAAAATAGAAAGTATTAAATAAAAAATGTTTTATTAAAATATAAATTTAATTCCAGTTTCCGAAAGTCATAACTAGTTTAGAACTTTCGGAACCCTTGAGACTTTTCCACGGAACCCTAGGGTACCGCGGTATTGCATTTGGGAACCACTGCTCTAACCCAACTGTAGTAGAATCAACATACATGCATATTTTATGTTTGAAATATTATGTCTTGGGTAGGGAAAGAAAACAAGAAATTCAACATATTGTTAAAACAAAAAAGAACAAAGTATAAAGGTTATTTTAAAGGATTAAAGCCCTCAAAAAACTAAGAGTAGTCCTAAAGTATTTAGTGTGGCCCTATTTTGATATTTTTTAGCGAGACTATTTAAAATGAGCCCATTTTGCTGCTTATGCCACTATTTTGCAACATTTGTTATAACTAAACACGTCTGTAATACAGAAGTAACTACTTTTAAAAGAATCACTAATTTTTTCTTTAGTTTCCCAAGGATGTAAAATGGCAGTCATTTGCATTTTATAGCTTCTTATTTTCGAAATGAAAAAGAAGTCACTGCTATTTTTCTTTTCGACTTTTTCTGTATTGTCTTATATTGTGGACAGTTATAGACAAAACTACTCAGTCGCCAAGGTTCAAATTCTGTATATTAATCAGCTCAGCACATTTGTTTTTGGATTCTTTTTATATTTTCCTAACGAGCCAACTGGATTGTTTTTCACTGGTTACAAAACAATCCAGTTTTGCTTCATATAATTTTATTTCTTAATTATGCAACACCTGATTTTTATAATAGTTCGTCAAATGTTATAAAAATTATGCATTTGGATATTTATTGGATTATTAGATAAATATCAGATTTATTAGTAAAATAAATGTTTTAGACTGGTCGTATTTTACTTAAAGTAAGTTTTTTTCCCTCTGAGAATAATTAATAAATACGCCAACAATAATATTATTTGCGTAAACTAATTATTTTATCCTCTAGCACAGCAGTTTCCAAATGGTTGTATCACGTAACCATTGATTTATTAGTAAAATAAATGTTTTAGACTGGTTGTATTTTACTTAAAGTAAGTTTTTTTCCCTCTGAGAATAATTAATAAATACGCCAACAATAATATTATTTGCGTAAACTAATTATTTTATCCTCTAGCACAGCAGTTTCCAAATGGTTGTATCACGTAACCATTGATTTATTAGTAAAATAAATGTTTTAGACTGGTCATATTTTACTTAAAGTAAGTTTTTTTCCCTCTGAGAATAATTAATAAATACGCCAACAATAATATTATTTGCGTAAACTAATTATTTCATCCTCTAGCACAGCAGTTTCCAAATGGTTGTATCACGTAACCATTGATTTATTAGTAAAATAAATGTTTTAGACTGGTCGTATTTTACTTAAAGTAAGTTTTTTTCCCTCTGAGAATAATTAATAAATACGCCAACAATAATATTATTTGCGTAAACTAATTATTTTATCCTCTAGCACAGCAGTTTCCAAATGGTTGTATCACGTAACCATTGATTTATTAGTAAAATAAATGTTTTAGACTGGTCGTATTTTACTTAAAGTAAGTTTTTTTCCCTCTGAGAATAATTAATAAATACGCCAACAATAATATTATTTGCGTAAACTAATTATTTTATCCTCTAGCACAGCAGTTTCCAAATGGTTGTATCACGTAACCATTGATTTATTAGTAAAATAAATGTTTTAGACTGGTCGTATTTTACTTAAAGTAAGTTTTTTTCCCTCTGAGAATAATTAATAAATACGCCAACAATAATATTATTTGCGTAAACTAATTATTTTATCCTCTAGCACAGCAGTTTCCAAATGGTTGTATCACGTAACCATTGATTTATTAGTAAAATAAATGTTTTAGACTGGTCGTATTTTACTTAAAGTAAGTTTTTTTCCCTCTGAGAATAATTAATAAATACGCCAACAATAATATTATTTGCGTAAACTAATTATTTTATCCTCTAGCACAGCAGTTTCCAAATGGTTGTATCACGTAACCATTGATTTATTAGTAAAATAAATGTTTTAGACTGGTCGTATTTTACTTAAAGTAAGTTTTTTTCCCTCTGAGAATAATTAATAAATACGCCAACAATAATATTATTTGCGTAAACTAATTATTTTATCCTCTAGCACAGCAGTTTCCAAATGGTTGTATCACGTAACCATTGATTTATTAGTAAAATAAATGTTTTAGACTGGTTGTATTTTACTTAAAGTAAGTTTTTTTCCCTCTGAGAATAATTAATAAATACGCCAACAATAATATTATTTGCGTAAACTAATTATTTTATCCTCTAGCACAGCAGTTTCCAAATGGTTGTATCACGTAACCATTGATTTATTAGTAAAATAAATGTTTTAGACTGGTCGTATTTTACTTAAAGTAAGTTTTTTTCCCTCTGAGAATAATTAATAAATACGCCAACAATAATATTATTTGCGTAAACTAATTATTTTATCCTCTAGCACAGCAGTTTCCAAATGGTTGTATCACGTAACCATTGATTTATTAGTAAAATAAATGTTTTAGACTGGTCGTATTTTACTTAAAGTAAGTTTTTTTCCCTCTGAGAATAATTAATAAATACGCCAACAATAATATTATTTGCGTAAACTAATTATTTTATCCTCTAGCACAGCAGTTTCCAAATGGTTGTATCACGTAACCATTGATTTATTAGTAAAATAAATGTTTTAGACTGGTTGTATTTTACTTAAAGTAAGTTTTTTTCCCTCTGAGAATAATTAATAAATACGCCAACAATAATATTATTTGCGTAAACTAATTATTTTATCCTCTAGCACAGCAGTTTCCAAATGGTTGTATCACGTAACCATTGATTTATTAGTAAAATAAATGTTTTAGACTGGTTGTATTTTACTTAAAGTAAGTTTTTTTCCCTCTGAGAATAATTAATAAATACGCCAACAATAATATTATTTGCGTAAACTAATTATTTTATCCTCTAGCACAGCAGTTTCCAAATGGTTGTATCACGTAACCATTGATTTATTAGTAAAATAAATGTTTTAGACTGGTTGTATTTTACTTAAAGTAAGTTTTTTTCCCTCTGAGAATAATTAATAAATACGCCAACAATAATATTATTTGCGTAAACTAATTATTTTATCCTCTAGCACAGCAGTTTCCAAATGGTTGTATCACGTAACCATTGATTTATTAGTAAAATAAATGTTTTAGACTGGTCATATTTTACTTAAAGTAAGTTTTTTTCCCTCTGAGAATAATTAATAAATACGCCAACAATAATATTATTTGCGTAAACTAATTATTTCATCCTCTAGCACAGCAGTTTCCAAATGGTTGTATCACGTAACCATTGATTTATTAGTAAAATAAATGTTTTAGACTGGTCGTATTTTACTTAAAGTAAGTTTTTTTCCCTCTGAGAATAATTAATAAATACGCCAACAATAATATTATTTGCGTAAACTAATTATTTTATCCTCTAGCACAGCAGTTTCCAAATGGTTGTATCACGTAACCATTGATTTATTAGTAAAATAAATGTTTTAGACTGGTCGTATTTTACTTAAAGTAAGTTTTTTTCCCTCTGAGAATAATTAATAAATACGCCAACAATAATATTATTTGCGTAAACTAATTATTTTATCCTCTAGCACAGCAGTTTCCAAATGGTTGTATCACGTAACCATTGATTTATTAGTAAAATAAATGTTTTAGACTGGTCGTATTTTACTTAAAGTAAGTTTTTTTCCCTCTGAGAATAATTAATAAATACGCCAACAATAATATTATTTGCGTAAACTAATTATTTTATCCTCTAGCACAGCAGTTTCCAAATGGTTGTATCACGTAACCATTGATTTATTAGTAAAATAAATGTTTTAGACTGGTCGTATTTTACTTAAAGTAAGTTTTTTTCCCTCTGAGAATAATTAATAAATACGCCAACAATAATATTATTTGCGTAAACTAATTATTTTATCCTCTAGCACAGCAGTTTCCAAATGGTTGTATCACGTAACCATTGATTTATTAGTAAAATAAATGTTTTAGACTGGTCGTATTTTACTTAAAGTAAGTTTTTTTCCCTCTGAGAATAATTAATAAATACGCCAACAATAATATTATTTGCGTAAACTAATTATTTTATCCTCTAGCACAGCAGTTTCCAAATGGTTGTATCACGTAACCATTGATTTATTAGTAAAATAAATGTTTTAGACTGGTTGTATTTTACTTAAAGTAAGTTTTTTTCCCTCTGAGAATAATTAATAAATACGCCAACAATAATATTATTTGCGTAAACTAATTATTTTATCCTCTAGCACAGCAGTTTCCAAATGGTTGTATCACGTAACCATTGATTTATTAGTAAAATAAATGTTTTAGACTGGTCGTATTTTACTTAAAGTAAGTTTTTTTCCCTCTGAGAATAATTAATAAATACGCCAACAATAATATTATTTGCGTAAACTAATTATTTTATCCTCTAGCACAGCAGTTTCCAAATGGTTGTATCACGTAACCATTGATTTATTAGTAAAATAAATGTTTTAGACTGGTTGTATTTTACTTAAAGTAAGTTTTTTTCCCTCTGAGAATAATTAATAAATACGCCAACAATAATATTATTTGCGTAAACTAATTATTTTATCCTCTAGCACAGCAGTTTCCAAATGGTTGTATCACGTAACCATTGATTTATTAGTAAAATAAATGTTTTAGACTGGTCGTATTTTACTTAAAGTAAGTTTTTTTCCCTCTGAGAATAATTAATAAATACGCCAACAATAATATTATTTGCGTAAACTAATTATTTTATCCTCTAGCACAGCAGTTTCCAAATGGTTGTATCACGTAACCATTGATTTATTAGTAAAATAAATGTTTTAGACTGGTTGTATTTTACTTAAAGTAAGTTTTTTTCCCTCTGAGAATAATTAATAAATACGCCAACAATAATATTATTTGCGTAAACTAATTATTTTATCCTCTAGCACAGCAGTTTCCAAATGGTTGTATCACGTAACCATTGATTTATTAGTAAAATAAATGTTTTAGACTGGTTGTATTTTACTTAAAGTAAGTTTTTTTCCCTCTGAGAATAATTAATAAATACGCCAACAATAATATTATTTGCGTAAACTAATTATTTTATCCTCTAGCACAGCAGTTTCCAAATGGTTGTATCACGTAACCATTGATTTATTAGTAAAATAAATGTTTTAGACTGGTCGTATTTTACTTAAAGTAAGTTTTTTTCCCTCTGAGAATAATTAATAAATACGCCAACAATAATATTATTTGCGTAAACTAATTATTTTATTCTCTAACACAGCAGTTTCCAAATGGTGTACCGTGGAACCCTACGGTTCCGGGGAAAAAATAAATGGGTTCCGAGAGTTAGTATTTTTGTAACCAGGGATGAGTTTTGAAACCTCCGATTATATTAAGATCCATCCTATAATTCATAATTTATTTAATCTTTCGGTTGCCTTTATGAAATTATTTCAAGTAAAGTGCCAATGAATAGAATTGACATTTTTTTTTAAAGGAAATATAATATTTCTTGTAGCAATATATTGACAAATTATAAGAAGAACTAGCATTTATAAAATGTTGCATTACCTCTGCCTCTTTTTCGTGTGCCAACTGGTCTGGCATTGAAAACGCTTTTTGTGGTACGGTCTTCATCCATTCTGATAACGTGACCTGCCCATTTCATTCTTTGTCGTTTAAAGAGGTTAATGATGCCAGGTTCATTATATGAGTGATAAAGATCTAAATTAGTTCAGAAAATGCAGGATTTACCGTTTTTCAAAATTAAGACCACCTTCCGACTAATTTTTCTTAAAATTGAACTGCATTTGATACAATGCAAGCTTGAAAAGTTATCTGGTTGCTTATTTTGCCATTTCTGAATTTATCATCAACTTAAATTTGATTTCTGCTACTTGTAATGCACCACACTATATTGCTCTAAGTCCATCTGGTGTACTTGAAACCAATACAGGTTACAATTGTTTCCTAAATCGTAGGAAAAGGAAAATAAAAGAAATATGTCATTTTATCGCTAATTTTCGTACCCAAAGTAACAAAAAAAACTAAAAATAAGATAATAAATGAAGTTTTTAAAAAACTAGTCTTTTAAAATAAACTAAAGAGCAAGAAATGGTCTGATTTCTATCAGGCCCAAAGTAAAAATTGTTGGGTGCAGCATTTTAGACCTGAAAATAACCACTCGCCACGTGACGAGTCAATAAAAAAAAAGTGGCTACCTTAATTAAATAAACAACCAGTCACTTCTTTCCATCGCTTTTTTTGAAAAAAATCGTTAGATGAGAAAAGTATATCAATGTTGAAAGAGACTCTGGAAAAAAGAATTTTCAATAAAATATCACATGCCTCCTTTCAAACTTCCTTCAGATTCTATCAATTTGCGATAGAAAGATTCATATGAACGGAGAGTTCTTGAACAATTCATATATTTCAAAGCATTTTGCATTAAATGCATTTTGCCTCCCCAAATATTTTTACATGACGTTCTTTAAAGTCAGCATTTTTAATGAAATTTTATCACAAATTTACATTATTTTTATTGTTGAATTAACTTTTTATAGCGGTTGATTATTTCTAATGTGAATTTTTTTTAAAAAGAAGTGAAATTTAATTCAAACAAAAAGAGCTTGCAAAAAGTGGCTATTAAATGAAAAGGACTAATCGATACTCATTAGGTTTGAGGAAGCCGGTCACTGGCTACTAACTGAAAACTTATAAATAATAAATTTCTATCGCTACCAAAATTCCCCATGTAACATCTATAGAAAGTGATGAGCCGTGGTGGTTCAGGGGGTAAAGTGTCCGCCTACCAATGTGTTGAACCTGGTTCGAATCCCAGCGATGGCTGGTCCATAGATATTCCGCACCCGGCTCGCACTGATCACAGTGCTGACGTAAAATATCCTCAGTGATAGACGGATCATGGGTTAGAGTCGACTTGCCACCAAGTTAACCTGGGGAGGTTTTCGTGGTTTTTCACCTCTTGTAACGCAAATACGGGTTAGTTCCTTCAAAAAAGTCCTCCACAATAGCAAATTTCCACTGATACTTGATCCAAGAGTTTCCTTGTCTTCTGGATTCGGTTCAAAATTACGAGGCTACGGAGTTGAACATTTGTAGTCGTAAACCCAAAGTTGGCTCGGCTGTTCATCTACGGTTATAAAATAAAATAAAATAAAAATTAATGTGCCCTACATTTTCTGTTTTAGGTCTAAGTTCGTTTTGCACAATCAAAAAAATTTTTTCTTCTTTTTTTAGTCTTCTAAAAAAAAAGTTTTTAAATTTTCCGAATATTTAATTTTTATATCTCACAATTCTTTCGAAAAAGCGATTTCTGTAATCTTTTCATACAAAGATATATATTACAGTAATAAAAACATTCTTAATAGTTTTACATTTACTCTGAGTAACCTCTTAAACCTAAACCTTCCCTTCAACAAACACACAGCCCATTACAGATTATTAAATCAGTCTCAGCGTGGCTGTTGACTAAACCGAAAAGGACTCAATTTCTCATAGGACAGCCCCAAACTTTGCATCCCCTGTAAGCTCATCGAACGTATAAATTCATGTCGTCAACGATGCAGTAGGATTAATTTAGAGCACAAATTATTCAAAGCGAGTTTGTATTGCAGGTTGGCCTTTAATCCATCAAGAACTCGGAGGACGGGACTCCGGCGATATAAGCTTCTTAGTAATTTCGAGACAGTTATCGCTGGAAGGAAACCTAATCTCTGTCAATGTAGCTATTGTCTAAGTATATATTTTGGAACAAATCTTAAAAATAGAATTTTTAATGTTTCCCGTTTTGTATACTGTAATTTGAGTGGAGTGTAAAATTTAAAAAGAGATTGGGAAAAGTTTGGGGAACTTTAAAAATAAGACTTCTGAAAGGGAAATGTGATTTGGAGTATGAATTTATGAATATTGAGAAAAGTTTCTTAAAATATACGATAGGAGTTTATGATGTTATTTAACGTTTAATTTATTCAGTTGTAATTTTATTAATTTTTCTTTAAAATTATGTAAAAATTATAAAGCTTGATGTAGCTAATGTAAAATAATTTGTTTTCAAATAAAGTTTTTGCAATCCTTAAAAAATATAGAAAAATAATGAAAATGAATAAAAAGAATTTTCTGAGCTAACCATTTAAAAAATATCGTATACCTAATCTATATTTTATTTTGAAAAGTGTTAAGTTTTTATTTTAATTTTTTACTTAATGTTAAATATTTTTTGTGTTTATGTTTAACTATTTAAGACTAACAGAAAATTTATTTAACAGAAAAACAGCTTTTGAACTCTATTTACTTAAAATTAGCATTTACTTAATTATTTATTTTATTTTAATACTTTATCATGTTTATTATTACTTTAATTTATATCAAGTTGTGAATAATTTATTTAATTTATATTGACTGAACAACACTAAGAAATTTAGCACAAAACAGAAGGGCATTTACTGGCACTATTAATAAAACTAAAACAATTACAATTATTTCTTTCTTTATTATTATTTGTTGCCATTCTCGGTGGCTTTACGTTATTAACTTAATCAAATCATGTTATTTTTGTAGTTCATTATAGTGATTTACTGTATTCAGCATTACTAAACATGTTGCTATTGCTCGCAGCTTTACTCATGATCGTTGAAATATACCACTATCAAGTAATTTTTCTTGACCATATAACTTACGAATGACCTTAAGACACTTATTTTATTAGTATCGGTATTAAAACTGCTCAGTATTGATGCAGATTTTATAATTAATAAATATATCGATGTACCTATATATTATCTATCACCTATATATTTGGTACGTATTTCATGACTCTTCAACATTTGAGTTTTGTGCAAAATATATATTTATCAGTGGCAACAAACTAGAGCGCCAATTTCAAAAACAAGTAGAATTCTTATAAGACTTTGATAAGGACTTAGGAGCATGACCCTTTTCTATGTGACCTTTAATTTACTGTTTAAAATATTTACATGTAGTAATGAAAAAAAATTCCTTTAATTCTACTTCATTAAAATAGTAATTCACTATCTCTACTGTCACTGGAAAAATATTTTCTGAAACTACGGAAGTCTTATTAAAGAATTCCTATTAACTGCATTGCACTGCACCAATTAATACTACTTATTACCAAAATTAATTAAGCGTCGTCTGTGTATGGAGATTTCTACGATTCCCCTAAATGAACAGGTACCTTTTCACCTTTAACTTTGCCTTTTACTACATAGGTTATTTTTTTATTTACAATTAATACATATTACCAGCATTAGTTTAATATCATTGGAGTCAATAATAATATATAGCTTTTTTACAGTTTCTTTAAACGAATAAAATCTTTGCTAACTCACTTTTGCTTTTTAGTACATAGCTTAGCAATATGCATCGATTGCTTTAATTAATTAAGCATTGTACATCGTAAGCACTGTAAAAAATACAATCGAAGGAAGGAAAAATTTAGAGCAAAATGCATAGGAATTATTAGGGAACCCACTATAAGTTTGCCAGTACTCTTAACTGCAAATTCAATATTTGCCGTAAAAGTTTACACCAGAAAAATTAAAAAACGTAGCATAAAAACAAGAGTGATAGGATCCTCAGCGATCATTGGAATTCGAACGTAAGATTCCTGTTTTAGAACTGGGCACACTTATCCCAATATAATCCTAGCACATCGTTAAAATTTTCTAAAACATCGATCTTAAAAACACGGTTGAAACGTCATATCAAATAAAAAAGAGAGCTTCCATGGCTTACTGTAGACATGTGTTTCTGGCATAATTCAACGAAAAAGTTGAATATCTGGGTCAAGAAATATTTACATTGAAAGGCTCTTTGATTTTTTACAGTGTAAATAAAGTATCAGTCCTGAATCAAAATTTGACACACATAAAAGCCTACCAAACCATATTTCACCAAATATTATTTCATATTTTAGAAAGCGCTTCACGGAAACTTACCAACGAATATTACTTTAAAGCTTTGCATACGTAATCAAGAATTTGACCATATAAGTGAAAAACCAGTTCAGCATTATTCATTCGCCACAAAAACACTTTTCTACAAATATGTATGGATACAATAAATTTTTTTTCATAAGAGCCTGATTTAAACAGGCTTATACATGCATACAATCAATTCTTATAAGTTGTTGAATGTCGCCTCGTCCCTTTCAACAAAAGGCAATTTTTTCTTTTTGGCGCAATTGTGGTATGCATTTATTCAAAGTGTTGACTTCTTAAGCCTATGGAAAAATGCCAGAAGATGAAAAGGAAACTATCCATTTCTTTCTTTTATCATAGCCATGCCCAAGAAGCTATCCAACCATATTGAGGCTATCTGCGTTGATTATTTTGGCTGGCATCTACAGGCAAGGAGTAATCTGCCGAGTATGTGTTGCTCGGATATTCCGCTTTGTGGCATGTATGACGAAGATGTTGATTTCTTGAAGAGCCATTTCTTTGGCATCTTAAGATCATAGGAAAGAAAGGGTTATTGCCCTCTTGGCATCAAAGAAAAGCGTTACCCGTCATTTTTGATGGCTGAAATTTTTTTATTGCATACTCTATCGTATCGCTTCCCATTTTGTAATGCATACATATGCTCTGAGATCGTGGTGATTTAGGAAATGTTTCCTTATTTGGCTATGGTTGTCTTTTTCTGACGTTGTGATGTCTTGTATACATGGCAGGGGAAGAAATAAAATCATTTTGCTTTTTTTCGTTAAAATATACGATGTATCTATCTTATTTAGATTCCTTATACAAATAAATTTAGAAACGAACTATGTATAGAAATTCTCCAATTTGAGATTTTTTTTTTCTGTGCTAAAATGATAGTCTCATTTAGAAAAATCTTTTTTCTCAAGATTAGTTTTTAAACGTTCGAAACATAAATGTTGCGGAAATTGATGCAGACGTATAGTTAATACTGGCTTCCAAGTGGTTTTAATCATTAGATTTATTTATTAACTTTTAATTCGATAGTTTAAAATCAAGTTTCTGATTTCCCGACAGGGAGTATATGCAATCAGAATAAAAACCGTATAGTCAGTAAAAAAAACATGAGAAAATGAAAATAAAAATAAAAGCGATTTAAATATTATTGTATTATTATTTTTTTAAATATATTAAGAAATAATGCAACAAATAGAATTTGTAATTTTATAATTGTCATAAAAGTAGTTAATTTAAAATTAGTATTTCAATCTTATAAAAGTTTTTAAGGATAATATAAAACTTAGCATATACAAATTATACAAAAAGTAAAAAGCTTGAGTAAGAGCAATTTTTATTAATTTCTTCAAATTGATTTGAATTATACCATTCATCTTCAATAGTAGATATCAACTTTTGATGATGTAAAATGCCTATTATTTGCATAAACACTTCGTTTTTAATCACCTCATAAATTCTCTATTTGTTTGAGATCTGGAGATTTAGCTGGCCAATTCAAAGTTTCAGCATTATTGGCGTGAAACCAATTTTTAGTAATCAATATAATATTAAGAATGAATAATATGTATTCAACATTTAAAGAGCTTTTTAAAAAAGAATTTTTGTACTAAAATATATCTCATGTAACAATACATATTTAAAAATTACTATCGAGTAAAAAGACTTAAACTTTTTTTGATGCCATTAAAACAATACAGCAATAAAATGTGCATATACTCTACTCCATAAGCTATTTATTAATACAATGCTAGAATCTATTATTCACTGCTATATTGGCCACGTGAGTGTCCGTAATAGGTTGCACAAAGCACGGATTAATTCTCTTAATCACGGAAATGATATGATTAGGCATTGTTTATATCCCATATCGTGACGATAGATCTATGGAATATTGATGATTAATTACGATTAAATGTCTTGGTTGGAAAGCTTGTAATATAAGTAATCCTTCTTATCATAGTAAATCACTTTTAAAAACTACGATACCTATGCTTGTAATCATCAAGTATTATTGAAAGGGCAGACACACTTCTCGTTTGAATTCGTCAACTATTGATTTCCTGGGCAAATATTTTTCAAGCTCTCCTTACTACGAAACCATATTAAATACAGTGTTCTCCCAGAGCGTTTTTAGAAGAGCGGTCCGCCCCGCTAACCCTTTGGTTCCTATAAATGATCCTTTCTTTGGCCCTTTTTGTAAAATAAGCCAACTACCTTTTTGTTTATATTCGATTTAAGAAAATTTAATTAATTGTTTAAATAATAATTACCCACAGGTAAAATTATCTGTGTTGGTAAATTTAATTCTGATTACTATGACAAATATTTACTTTGTAAGGATTATTTTAACTGGTTAAATTTTTATGTTTCTCTTTTTTCGGGGGGGGGGCGTATTTATAAATTTTTAAAGTAATATTAAATTTTAATTTTTTTTAAATAAGTACCTTTTTTATAAATGCACCTTTAAATGTTTATGTTCTTTTAATTTTCAGTTTAAATCATCAAAAAAAAAAATTCAAGTTGCTTATCAATTAAACATTTTCTTTTAATTTAAAAAGGGGATGTTTTTTAGTGTGCTTTTAATTATTTTTTTAATAAACTGTAAATTTTTGTCTTATTTTGATTATGAAAGAGAATTACTTTTTGAAATATAAACATAAAATAGCATAAGACGGATAGTTTAGAAATAGTTGAGGATCATATTCACAAACGTGTAATACATAGTATTACACGTTTTGATAAATTTTTATGTGTTAAGGGAAATGTTATGTGTTTTTATGTGTTAAGGGAAATTTTTATGTGTTAAGGGAAATTTTTATGTGTTTTTATGTTTGTTGTTTCAAAACTTGTGCCTTTTTTGCGAGGAAGGGCTAGTGCCTTTTTTTCATAAATTATTAGCAATTTCAAGCATTTATTTGTATTTTATTTATTTTTTTTACGTTAAAGAGCTGATATTCGGGTTATTTCGTTATGAATGATCCTTAATGATTATAACTAAAACGAGGTAAAATATCTATTGCAAAGTTATTAATCTTCTGAATAATTAATAAGTCAAAATAATCTTGAGAACCATTCATTAAAATAGTTTTTTTTTGTGTATTATAAGTTATGCCGGACATCCTAAAAAATGGAAACTCAAATATCGCATAAAATACACATCAGATCTAAAAATATGCCTATGAAATATTTTCAAAAAGTGTATTTACGATACTAAACTCAATCCCCTAAACTAGTCCCCTGGGGTTGGGAGATCTTATTTATACACAATCTTGCTTATTTTTTTATTGCAGATTTGGATTTTCCGTAGAAAATTGTCGCGTTTAAAAGTAAGGCCGCTGCTTATAGACTCATTAGTAACACTATATCTACAAAATAAAAATAGCGTAAACTGTACTTAAAATAGTGTGATCTCTCGAAATATGTGTCAGGTGACAAAAAAAAATCGTTTTATGATATTTTAAAAAACCTTAGGACATCAAAGTTGACATCGCTCCTAACTCCTTGGTGCTAGAGCGACACTCAGGGGAAAGGGCCTAGTTTGGGGGGAGGGTTGAGCTCGTAACTCGATTCAGTTAACCGGATAATGATGTATGGAAGCGAAGTTTGCGAGAAAGGAATGCAATTGCATTTTTTTTTTAATCTTGCGAGCAATTGTACAAAAAAATAAGGGATTTTTGAATTACATCTTGATATCAACTTGGTAATTAATTTATGGAAAAGCAGGCAATTTACAATAAAATAATTTATTCCCGTTTTCTCCTCAAATTAAATGAGCAGAAAAAAAGACACTTTCACTAATTAAACAGAATAATTTCGTCCGCCAAAATGTGCACCAAATTCAAGGTCTTTTTGCGAATGCATTAATCAAGTAAATTTTAACTTGAGATTCACAAGGGAAAAAGTTAACAAAGAAAACACGTTATACACATTAAGCGATTAGACTTCATTGTTAATTGTGTGGGTTCGTAATTTGATAAAAAGAATGTAAAGCAGTCGTATTTCAGCCTAGTTTATAAATGGCGCTGCCATCTGGAACTGTATTTCTCATGTTTCATTCATTACTGATGTCAGATCTCCAAAATTAGAAATATTCTTAAAGTAATAATTAAAGTGAGAGTATTTCAATGTACGCTGGTTATCTGAAGATAAATTTGGCTTATTAAATTCAGATTCATCAAATATAGTGTTGCTTGAATTATGTCTTGGTGATTTTAGGCAGATAAGAAAAGTATCAAGTTTGAATGATATAAAAAGCTTAACTTTTCAATTACAGCTCCAATTTGAAGAGTTTTTAGAATTAGTGCTGTCATAGCTATTGCAGTTGTGCAAAACTATTGGATGGAAATTTTTAAAATGGAAAATAAATTTTAAGAGCACAATATCGCGTATATTGATGTGTTTAATAATTGAGATTTTTGAGGATTATAAATATAGTTTGTGCTATACAAACTGTATTTCGACCAAAATGTATTGCTATTCAAACTGTATAAACAAACTTCAATTTCTATGCAAAATTTATCCGCAGTTTTTCTCACAAAAAGTGCACTATTTAACCAATTGTTTCTTCTTATTTCATGTTCCATTAAGCATCGATTGAGTGTTCAATAAAAGCAAAATAAATAAACAAATAAAAGTAAATAAATAAACAAATAAAAGTAAATAAAAAAATGTAATAAATAAATAAAAAATAGATATATTTCTTTCAATTTTAAGAAGTTTTATCACAAATCTGGAGCTATGATGCCTCGATTAATAACTATAGATTTGTTAATTTTAAATTAAAAATACAAACTTCAAAATATTATAAAGAAAACGAAAGTTGTAAAATGGTATGACTGACGATTTATAAATAGCTTTTGAAGTTTCTGTAATTGTTTATGAATAATTAAGGCTTGTTTTAATTATTTTTTATGAATGCTTAATTAAGGGCCCTTGGTTAAGGCATTGTTTACACCGCTGGTAAGAAAGCAGGGGTAGTAAACTCGATGCTGCCTGCCTAAAAAACAATTATAGTGCATTCGCAGTAAGGTTACGTTTTATCTGTTGTAGCTGAATGACTTCTCGTTGGTTCTGCTGTGGAGGTTTGAAGAGAAGGGCAAACGCTGTTTACGTTGTCTGACTTGGATTAAAATCATGTGACATTCTTAACACTGTCGTTAAAAGATAGAGCTGTAGAAACTGGGTGCTTGGTCATTATTGGGTGCTTAGTTAAGGTTAAATTCAAGCCAATGTAATTAAGCTGCTCATTTATCCACATTGCTTAAAAAGCATTAAATTAATTACTCGCTGAATTACTCGCTGAATTAAATTACTAAGTAGGAAGTGAATGGAGTGATATAATTTAAGCAACAAAGCAGTCTAAAACAAAAATTTGCCAAAATTTACAAATCTGATTTTTTATAATTCAAATAATTTAAATTTACAAATTTTATCTAACGTAAATTAAATTTAATTTCACTAGTCTGATCAATCAAGATCAACTATTTTTGGAAAATATAGTCAATAAATAACAAAATATTTTAAAAGGGCGTTACGTATTTTTAATTTTCGTTAAAATAGTTGCACAATAGTATCTGCTTTTCTAAATTTTTTTTCTACTTAAAACTCAAACAACTGCGCATATTCGGACCTTTCGATAGGGTTGGGCACGTAAATTACTGCGCTCTGAATTTTTGTTTACATTTTGAGGGAGTTTATGTGGTCATATTGGTTTATCGAATGCTTCTTGTTTTGTGTGGGTATAGACTTGTCTGCAGTTAGGGGTTTGCTTGATAGTATATTGCAAGTTTTGGGTCAGTCTTGCAACTGTAATTTTTTTTTTTAAATACTGCGAACAATTCATTAAGGTACATTCAGGTAATATCAAAAATAATAAACTACAAATGTCTGAGTATTTAATTGTATTAATGATTTTATATTACTTTTAAATGAAATTAGACTGACGGGGAAAATTGCTCTGTCCCATGCGTACGTATATTACTTTTAGTGTATAAAGGCCAGGGAAGTGCTTTTTCCCCTTTTGTCGGTACTGAACTGGTCACTAAACTCTCTTTCATTAGAGTAAACTTTATATTTCAATTTACATGTATTGTGTCTCAGTGTTCTAAATATATTTTTTTTGTTATTTGTTTTTAGAAAGCAGTAGCAGTGATGGTGAAAATGCCGGGGAAGTAAAAAATGTAGCACGGTTGGTCATGCGGCCACCAGGCCACAGTGGTAAAGCAAAGAAAGGTCACCTAGTGTTCGATGCCTCTTTTGAAGGAGGTAACTGATACATTATTTTATAAACAGTAATTCTCTTTTTATCTAAGCAAGCAAACACACTACAAATATTATTGCATCATATGTAATTAGGATTCCTAAAAATATTGTATTGTTATTAACCCTTTAAGTGTTAAGACTAATTACGGTAAACCAGTTTCTCTTTATGACGTTGGATATATAAGTGTCGTTGTTGTTGTTGTAGTTCATTTACGTCGCACTAGAGCTGCTCAATGGGCTATTGGCGATGGTCTGGGAAACATCCCTGAGGATGATCCGAAGACATGCCATCACAATTTTGATCCTCTGCCGAGGCGATGGCACCCTCGCTTCGGTAGCCCGACGACCTGCACGCGAAGTCGAGCACTTTACAGTAGAACAGTTTAACGAGGACCAATACCGCACACCCTCGGTCCCTACGCAGACTGATCCAAGTGGTCACCCACTCGCATATTGACCGCAGCCAGTGATGCTTGACTTCGGTGATCTGCTGGGAACCGTGTCTTAACGATCAGTCCACTGCGGGACGATATATAAGTGTCACTTTATATGAAGAATAATGAATAAAATGTAATTAATAAAACAAATTGAAAAAATTATAATTTTTAAATTTATTATTTTTTCCTCTTTTAAACTAGTATTGTTAATTTTTTTAATTTTCTAAAGTCAGTTCCTGTTTACTGTTTGCTATTATCTCATATTGAGAGTTTTATGTATTTTGCAGCTTTATGCACGGTTTATATAACTTATTTAAAGCAATTAACTACGTGTATCGGGAATTGTTTAAAAGTCTGATTGGTTTAAATACCGAATGAATTAAAATTTTATTAAAATATTTTTTGTTCAGTATGTAACAAATGTTATTTCAATTATGAGCCATTTCCTTATTATTAATACATTATAGTTTATTTCCGATTCGATTATAAAGTTGAGCCCTGGTGACTCAGTTGCTATGGCACTCAACTGCCGGTGTGAAGGATTGGAGTTTGGTACCCAGTGGCTGCTTGAAGTGCACCCAGCTTCAGATCCACATTGCCACAGTCTTGCTGTTGGTCACGAAATCGTAAACCCTTAGGCAGGTCACGCACTGAGGAAGCAAGCAATAAAAAAAGAAGCACGCAGGTGACGAATTTCTATACAATTGTATACTAATGCAAAAGTATGGAAACCTGCCTCTCGTATGCATCTTTCTTAATGCTTGTTTCCTTATTGCGTGGCCTGCCTTAACCTCCTCGACCTCTGAGGCTCGCAACGGGCTGTTGCGTGCGATAATGCTTTACTTTTTATTATAAAGTTTATTATTACAACATTCCACGGTTATTAAAATTCTTCTCCTTTCTGTTCAAACACTGTCTATATTCGGGTGAATATACTATAGCGAACCTCAAAATATATTAGCCAAGTTTTAAAATATTTCTGGAATGTATATTGTTAAAATTCGTGCTAAACAGTCTAGACAGATAAATGAATTAAGAAACAGATTTCTTATTTGCATTATAATTCCTGTGGAAAAGCAACGCCTAACTAATTTATAAAAGACGAATAGTTAGTAGCATCTAAACTCATTTTAATAATTTGGAAGTTCGGAATGAAAATTTGTTTCATCAAACTTACCTTTGATACATCACGTGTGAAAAACTAATTACAAATTTGAAGTAGCATAAAGAAAGCATCATTCTTTTATAAATATGGTAATTAGATTTGCATTTGAAATGAACGTTTTGTAAATAAAAATTTAACACATAATTAAAAAAAAAACATTCGTATTAAATTCAAATTCAAATGTAATTGCACTATTAGTCGTAATAGTTTATTTTCTGTTATATATAGTTTATTTTTTATTAAAATTATAATAATTAAGACTCTTTTTTGCTCAAGTGTCTGGCCATCTTATTTTTCTAAGCTTTCTTAAGCATAAATCTGCTATCGTGATCAATAAATTCACAAAATTTACGAAGGACTTAAAAATTTTTAATATCAAATTATTATAAAGCATTTTCTTTCTATTCAAGTAAATTTTAATATAATAACACAGATGCATCGATTGGCCTTCTGAACATTGCAATTTATTAGATTACATTGCCATGCAAAATAAAGCGTAACAAATTTCCTGTAATTCAATTAAAATGATACTTCATTTAATTCTCATTACAAAAAATATAATTGTTAAA
Source organism: Parasteatoda tepidariorum (assembly GCF_982258835.1). Classification (NCBI taxonomy): domain Eukaryota; kingdom Metazoa; phylum Arthropoda; class Arachnida; order Araneae; family Theridiidae; genus Parasteatoda; species Parasteatoda tepidariorum. The sequence continues at coordinate 57,866,470 of NC_141761.1, forward strand.
ATTGCTTTCATGGCAATCTTTATATGTTAATGGAAATCAGCTTTTGTTTTCACAGATTCTTTAAATATCTGTCCAACTCAGTTTCGTAAAATTTGAAAACCATTACATGGTTGCTCATAGTATGGTCTTTAAGGAATTGCCATTTTAATTTTCGCCGCCATCACACAAGAAATGATTAAAAAAATTTAGAGAATGACCATAGAGCTGTTAAAGCATTGAACTGTCATTGTGAGGAACTGAGGTTCAATCCCCAGTGACGGCGTTAAGCCCACCCATACTCAGATCCATGGGTACCGGGTTGTCTGGAAAGTAAAAGCGTGAGTTGTGCTTATCACAATGCCACAATCATACCATTGGTTTCGAAATTGTGGAACCGTAACCTCCATGAATCCCTGGCTCGGGCTATTGCGGAAATGCTTTACTTTACCTTAGAACTGTAATCTAAGTAAAGCGAGTGGAACATGGTGATTTTTGTTCCTATAATAAAACCACGTGACTGTTGAGCAATTTGAGAGAGAGGGATTTTCAACTGACCTATTCTCCTTGTTATTTCAATGGAAGAAAATAGATGCACGGATTTTAACGGGAAAAAAATCTCTTTTCTTCATGGTTCTTTTGGATGTAGAGAAATCTTTGTTGATTAAGAATTTTATACATTTCAGAGGCAAGTAATTTTATCGATTTAAGAATTTAAAATTGCATTATTTACTTCATGAATTAACTTTTAACGCACGCTTATTTTCTTTAAAACATCAAACTAATCCCAATCATTACATTCTATTCACTCTAATATTCAAGTTTATACATTTAAAATTATCTTATAAATGAATGTAAACATATCAAAAAACTATTATGCATAAAATAATGATTATATAAAATTAATTATTCGTCATTGATACAGCATTAAAAAAAAAAAAAAAAAATTAAGTTGAGCGAAATTTTGGCGAAATTTTTTTTTCTTCCTGCTTCGTTTATTCACGTTGTGTTATTTTTATTCTCTCGAATGCTTTCAAAAAAATAAATTCCTCGATGTTTTTAAATTTCTGCAAGTTTCTTTGAATTTATTTAGTTTATGAAATACATTTTCTCCGAAAGAAGAAAGGTGAATAGTTATTAAAATTTTTTCGATAAATAAGGCAAAGCTCTTTAACACTTAATTATTAGTTCATTGATGAAATTGTCGGATCTCTTTCAAATACAATAATAAACGAAGAAAAATTGATAATAATAATTGAAAGCGAATGTATAGCTGGTTAACCTTATCATCGCAGGTGTAAAGATTTAAAGAATGAAGTTAATGTGATACATCTCTATTTTTATTACCATTACTTTTGACCCCTTGACATGACTTAAATCATTTATTACAAATTTTTTCAAAAAATTCCAAATATCTTGAAAAAACATTGATGATTTTAAAAGATGCTGTAATATACCAAAATCTATGTTAGATTAAAATTTAAGCGCGTTTTTAATTTACTTCAATATCGATAAATTATTGAAATAAAATATTACGCAGGTCTGAAACAAAATGACTCCCGATTTTTGTGGAAACTACTGAATCAAATTGAAATAAGTTTTGTTACACGATGCATTTTCAACATCTTTAAAACCATTCAAAAATAAAATAAAAATATTATATTTTTGTAAAAATGTGAACAGTTTTGTACAGTTTATATATATTTATTAAAACCTTGGAATTCTAAAATGACTTATAATCTTGTTAAAAATATCCAAGCTTTGGACTTTCCTTTCTTGCTTTCAAAAGTACAAAACATAAATCTGTCTGTCACAGGACGCCTTTTTCTCACTGCCAAAATCGCCGAAATTGAGGGATCACATGACAGGAGTGGCTATTATGGAGATAGAGAGATAAAACAGGGCTCTTGATCTACCTCTATTGCAGCTATATGGGAGATACCTTGGCGATAATCACCACTTATTACTAGGCGAATCATAGATTTCTTAACTCTTCTCTGTGAAGTATACAGGGTTCGTGATTTTTTAGATTTTTTTAAAAAAAATCAAAAGAATCAGATTTTTTTGATTTAAATCGGATTTTTTTGATTTAAATCAGATTTTTTTGATTTTTATTCATATTCACTATGAGAACTTTAATTTATGATTAAAAAAAATATAAATGTTTAATCAAATTAACTTAATATTAAAACTATATTGTAACAATATTTTAGAAGCTCTAACTAAAATAATTTTTCATTATAAAACATGGCTTTGAATGCAAAGCAACCATTTTGAAACAAATGCATGATTAAAATTTAAAGACTAGATGAAATAGAGAATTTAAAGAATACTTCAGGTGTGTGTCTGGGTTTTTCTGAGAGGTAACTATTTTGTGAAAATAAGAAATTACATTAAAAAATCAACACAAATATAGTAAAAATATGGATTTATCGTTTCTTACGAGACACAAAAATAAAATTTTAAGAAAAAGTATTTCGTGTGATTATTCTATCATTTTTCCTAAAGTTGAATTTGTAAAGGTACCGTTAAACGTAGTAAATTTGACTTGGACAGACCCCTGTATTTTAACTATTAAAACAAAGTTTCAGTTAACAAATCATAACTTTAATTTAAAATTGTGATTTCTCTTTTTTTTCTCTTGATTTTTAAAATGACAAAATAAATGTAGCAGACTGTGTTTATAAATGTAGTCATTCATCTTTATCAGAAAATAAATAAATATTTAATCTATATATTTTTATATTAAAATATTCATTTTTAATTCTATGTCAAAATAGATAAGTTGAGCTTAAAAAAATTAGAAAATCTATGTACTCATTGTAATTTTTTTTCACAAAATTTCTTTATAGAAAATCAGATAATGTCAAAGATACTGTAAACACATTATGAGAAAAAAAATACCAGTTAATAACCCAACCCTACTGCATCAAATAGACTTTGAAAGGGAAGAATGACACTATATTAGGAAAAAAACATCTGAATTCATCTGCCCTTTTTTTTCTTTCTGTTTTTGGCATATTAGGGCAATTTTTTTTTTAATAGAACCTGAAGCTTCAGAAATATGCATTTTCCACTAATAAAATATGATGTAGATTTTAATTCACGCTTTTTCATTCAAAAGGTAGAATTTTAATTAACATTATTTGTATTATTTTTTGAAAAAATTCATGTTTATTAATTACTTTCGACAGCTATGCAAGTCTATATTAAGACAGCATTAAATGTTTACTTTAATCTGTACTTTCAATCTCAAGAATCAAAACATTTTTAAAAATGTAATTTCAAATGTGTTGGAATTTAACACACACCAAGAAAGTAATTTCGTTAACTAAATTTAATTACTGCAGCAGTTTATTTAAATTAAATTTTAATACTAAGAAAAGAAAATAATAAAAGTATCAAAAATTTAAAACACTGTTTCTTGACTTTTAAAATCAATATATATAGATAAAAAAAAATTAGTTGATTTAAATCAATGATTTTTTTAAAAAAATCATTTGATTTAAATCATGATTTAAATCGTGATTTAAATCAAGCTGATTTAAATCAACGAACCCTGGAAGTATACATTAAAACACATTTTTGATTTTCAAACTATAAGGGAGAGCAGAGTTAGGATCTTTCCTTCTATTCGCTCTTTTCTTTTCTGATCTTATTAATCTACATTTTTTAAATTTTACTTTTTATAAAAGAATTCTCTTTTACAGTATCTCAAACTCAACACCGTAGTTTTTTTTCTCATCTCTGTGAAGAATATATTAAAATACATTTTTGATTTTCAAACTAAAGGGAGAGCAGAGTTAGGATCTTTCCTTCTATTCGCTCTTTTCTTTTCTGTTCTCATTATTCTACATTTTTTTAATTTTACTTTTTATTAGAGAATTTTCTTTTAAAGTATCGCAAACTCAACACAGTAGTCTTTTTTAAAGAAAAATAATAAGTATATAAATAAATAATAAATGTTTAATCTAATTAAAATCTGTCTCGATCATCTTAGCATATTATTTTATTTCAACAAATTATTTTATCTTCAAAAATAGACTAGCCTAGTCTTCAAGGTGAACAACCTCCGTCTACTTAATCAATAAATTTTAGATCATGTATTGTACTCGCAACCACCATCTTCATAAGCAAAACCACCTACTCATAATATATTCTTCATAATTTACACTAAAACTGTTACGATACACATACAAAAAAGACAGGAAACTATGAAATACCGAAGAATATACGGATGGAAGAACTAAAAGAAACACGACATAACAATTTCTTTAAAAAAAAAAAAACAGTTATTTATTGAAATTAAATTCAAGCCTACAAGCGACATCTTGAAAAAAAAAGTCCCAATAATAAAAATATAAAAACAAAATGTACTACTTTATGGTCACAGAAATGTATACATTTTTAATGGATATACATTCCGCATATTTTTTGAGTAATGGATCTAAAATCTGAATATTATAAAAACCGAAGTATTAAATTTCTTTTGTTGATTGTTTCTTTTAAACTTTAACCGATTCTGAATTCCAACCTCTTTTAGAAATGGAACTGAAAGTGTTCCCATTTTCAAATCTAAAAACATTTCTGGGCATAGGCTATTTTCCTTTCCATACTATGGCCGGACATGTCTCATCCTAGCGCTTTCGATCTAGTTTACGAGGAAAGAGTTTTTTAGTTGAGGCGCTCTTGCACTAGATATGGGATATTCAACATTTTATACTACCCTTATTTTAACTTAACATTTTCTTGAAGGAATCTCTTAACTTAAAGAACAGAAAAAATCAGATGTCAAAGTTGCTTTGATAACACTCATATTTACGTATTTATTATTGCATCTTTATCTTATCACAATACAAACATCTGAATAAGATAATGAATTGTAAGATAACTAACGTTTTTTTTTTCTTTTTAAAAAGTAGTCTACGAATAATAAACGAAAGCAACAATATTTTAAATTATAACGATTTATTAAAAATAAATGTACTGTGGTAATAAAAAGAAAGCACAGTATTAATAAAAATACATTTAATATATGTATTGAGAAAGTGTAAAAATGCACCGAAACGCTCTCTCTGAAATTGGCTTGGATACCACAATCAGCGCACTTATGACTTTCGTAAAAAGTGTCCAAGAACGGTGACTAATCTGTGACCTAATGCGCCTCGATTAAATATTTTGAAGCAATTGACTTCTGCGAAATTTAAGATTTTATTTAATCCATAAAATATTGTTTATTATTATTGTTAAAAAATGCAATCATTTTTTATTAGTGGTACACAGCGTTACGAAAAATTAAGAAAGGGTGCACAAAAGTCATAAGTTTGGGAAACACTGCTCTATAGTATCATTTTGTCATTTATACAGCAATGTGGGAATGAGAAAGTTGTTAAAATTTATAAATACAATAGTAGTTAGGTTTAGTAAGTTTTTGATTTCCATCACATGGAAATAAATAGCTATAAAAAACATTTTTTAAGTATTATTAAAATTTTAATTTACTTTAAAAAATATATATAAGGAAATGATACTTCTAATAATCTGTTACCCAGTAATAGTACTTTATTTATGTCGCACTTTAGCTTTACTATGAACTATTGGCGACGTGGAATAATATATGTATGAAAAAATATATATAAGGAAATGATACTTCTAAAAATCTGTTACCCAGTAATAGTACTTTATTTATGTCACACTTTAGCTTTACTATGAACTATTGGCGACGTGGATGATCCGAAGACATATCTTATCACAATTTTGATTCTCTGCGATCACAAGTTTGATCCCTCGCTTTGGTATCCTGGCGTGAAGTAACCTCAGCGGTAGATGGTTCATGGGTTAGAGTCCCTTTGCCGTCAGTCGAACCATGGGAGGTTCTCGTGGTCTTCCTCTCCATGTAACGCAAATGCGAGTTAACTCCATCAAAAAGTCCTCCACGAAGGCAAATTTCTCCCAATACTTGATCCAGGAGTTTCCTTGTCTTCTGGATTGGGCTCAAATTTACAAGGCAACGGAGTTGAACATTAGTTGTCGTAAACCCATAAAATTGGGTCGACTGTTCAACGACGGTTATAAAATAAAAATAAAATTATGCGAGTGAAATCTAACTTTTTACATTAGAGTAGTTTAAAAGGAAGGATACCACGCACACTCGGTCCCTTCGCAGACTGATCAGATTGGTCACCCATCCCTTCACTCACCGCTAATTTACTGCATTCAACTGGATTCCATTTACACATTTTCATTAAACTGTAGATAAAAAGAATCAAAAGGGAAAAAAACACAAATCTGAAAATTTTTCCCATAAATATTTTATTCTGTGATGATTTAGAAGAAATAATATCTTTTTTGAGTAGGCGAAACTTAAAATCATGCTTCTGCAATTTTCTTTCTCGTTGAATTTATGGATTTTATTTCAATACTTATAGGAAAAAAATCTAACTGGTAATGTTTTTTTCTACTAAATTCAATATTGGGTAGAAGCGAGGAAATGTCGCACATTTAGTTACTTGAAATAAATAAAAAAAATATATAAACATTCTAAAAAACACATTTCATTTCAAAAATTATATATTTGACATAATTGAAGCTTAAAATGCATTGCGGTCGCGAAAAATGACCATTTTTCTGAGAAGCACGCATGAAGACAAATGTCACTTTATCTAAGTTCGCTTTATTGAAAATGCCCTGTTCCCTTACTTATTATGATCAATTATTTATGATTTTTTTTATATAATATTTTGTCTAACGAAAACTTGACAAACAATACTTACAAATATTCAAAGAGACATTTTCAGTTACAAAAATTTCTAAAATAGGTATAGTTCCAATTTTTTTTCAAACCCTAAAAAAATCTTTACAATGTTATTTTATATGCTTATTTTGAATAAAAATTTTCGTATTTATTTTTTCTCTGTATTTATTTACTTTTCTTTAAAAAAATTTAGAACATTCTCAAGTTTAAAATTCATTTTCTTCTTTTTTGTTATATTTAAAATATGTACGAAATAGAAAATTATAAATTTCCTGACGACAAATTAAAGTAAAATAACTCAAATATTCTTATACATATAGTTAAAATGCTTTGAAATAAATCTTTTTAAAATTGACAAAAAAAAGGAAAAAGAATAAAAAGGACAAAATGATTCTAGATTAAGGATCAAATTGCATGTTTTGAGGAAAGGAAAAAAAATTTCATTAAAACTGTTGTTTTTTTAAACTATTTAAGATATATTAAGATTATTTTTTATTTTATTTTTTTTTAATAAACTCTAGATAATTAAACCATATTCAGTATAGAAGACGACCCTTTTAGCGACAAAAGTCTCTAACGTTTAATTATTGTTAAATTATCTTTTATTTTAAGTTATTTCATACGATGCGATACAAATGTATTTATTATTTTAAGAATCACTTTATAGTTTTATTAATCAAAATACTCTAATGCATATAAATTACATAATTATGTGAAAAAATGTAAACATAGTTTTTAATTAAATAACCACTTTAAAATATTTCATAATTTCTTACGAGAACAAATGAAAATGTATTTAATATTTCTAAAGGCTAAGAATTTTTAATAATTCAAATACTCTTTTTCCAATAATATAAAATATATTAATGTTAACAAACGTAAAAACATTTATTATTTTCACTTAAAGCAATCATCGTAAAATACTAATTAAAACAGAAAATATAGAGGCAATATTTATTTGGGAATAAAATAAAATATTTTCCGTTGAAATTTAGTTTTGTGAAAAAATTAATTCTTTAAAGGATCATAATAAAATTTAGAAAAAAAATATAATATGCATGCATACTTTTAATATTAATTTTGTTCTTGGTATTAAGGTGAAAATTAATTTGAATGCCTTTCTTTAATTAGAAGTGATTTGTGAATATATCTTAACTCTTACAGCGAAAATAAAACACATAAATCATATAAAATAAATTTTCAAAAATTTAATCAATAGATAGAGTCTTAATAAAGTAATCTCTCATACGTTTTTTTTATCACGCGATGAAACATTAAAGCAAGCAAAAGAAGGGATTTTTTTTTTATCCTTTGAATAGTGGAAATCAGAACAATATCAAAACCACAGAACAGCTGATAGCGTTCCAACAAGGGCACAAAGTAACCCAAAAGAATACAAATAGTAAAAAAAAAAGTGAAAAAAAAAGTAAAAAATGAACAAAACATCGATTACCATAGTAACGCAGGTGTGGCTCCTAAACCAGGTGTTCTATGGACCAAACTGGAAAACCCAAACTCTACACACCCAGATTTGTGACTTTCTATTTCCACTTTTTTTTTTCCATATCTTTCTGTCATTTTTTTAGATTTTCTCTCGCTGAATTGCATTCTTAGCATTCGTATTTTTAACCGAATTAAATAGTTTCGGGGGAATTATTTTATTTCGCGTCGCTGGAATGTATTCGATTATGCTTGTTTCTGAATACTAGCTTTGACTTTTTCAGATAAAAATATATTTTTCTAGATACTTTTTCCTCTTGATTTTCCTTATTTATTTGACATTACACAGAAACAATTACTTAATGTACTTAGCTTATTTTTATACAAAAAAAGTTTTGTTTTTCATTTGCATATTACACAATAAATAACACTATAATTAATAATATAACATTAATTAACTATGTATTATAATTTTGTGGATAATAATTAAAAATAAGAAAAATCAATTAGGAATTATAACTAATTATAACTAATTATGTATCATAAGTCAGGATGTATTTTAAATAATAATGTATCAAAATTAATAATGAAATATGATAAATATATTTCTTGTTAAATGTATTAATCTTAAATTTAATCAACTTAATTAATTTCTTGACAAAAATTAATTATCTGCTTATTAAAATGTTCTAAAACATATAATTTAAGAATACTATATTTTATCATAAATTTATAAAAAGAATCAATAAATAAATAAGAATTTCAAAATCTTATTGTAAATTGTGATATTAATTTTATTGTAAATTGTAATTTTACTGTCGATTGTAGTTTAATCGCATAAGGGCCACTATCCAGGTATCGGTTAAGTTGCCTATAACTTTATGCAAAAATTTTTTTTGCGTTTAGGTTTAGTTTAAATAACTTGGTATATATATATATATATATATATATATATATATATATATATATATATATATATATATATATATATATATATATATATATATATATATATATATATATATATATATATATATATATATATATATATATATATATATATATATATATATATATATATATATATATAAACTTGGGTATATGTATTTCTTTTCATGGCATTGAGAATTAAAAGCAAGATAGATCTAACACATTTTTATCAGAAATTCTGCTTCATAATGCAATTACTAATCTGTATATAAATTATGGCCAATCTGTACGGAGAATTCTTGTGATGGACAAAAAGCAAACATCGCGAGTGCAGAATTGTACGACCAAATGTTCTACCTAAAATTAATTGTATCAGAATGACTGCCAAGTAAAAGTTCTTTCAGTACATCTGGGTAATTATGATGAACGAGTTCAACTTTTCCATGGAGACAGCAGTTGAATTTTGTTCTGTCGCACCGCAGTTTATACATTCATCACTGAATGTACCAGTTTAAAAAAGAGGTATATTGCCTGATAGACTCACTACGTAACGCATTTTCATTTAAGCGTCTTGATTCTTCAACGATTTTTCCGAGCATTCATCTGTCGTATATGAATATCATTTTACGTTTATTTTACGTTAATTTTGTACAGCAATAGAATGTTCAATTTTATAAAGCTGCTGATATCGCATATGACATTCATGAAGATACATTGTAAAACAAAGAGTTTGAATATTACTACATTGAACATTATAAAGATAGTTTGACATTATATAACAAAGATACAGACATTTAATACCAAGCCTACTTCGAACAACATAATAATTACATCATAATTCGTTAGTGAATTTTACTTCAAAACTGTATGATTAGGATAACCTTGAAAATAGATTTCAAACTATGAGTTGCCGCAAGCTTTAACTGGAAAAGCTATAGATGTTTAGTTATGGTGACATAACAGCCATCAGCATTTATACTTATTATTGCTCCTTCATCCGCATGCGTTCGGAATTTTGATTGGCTGTTTTGTGTGTTACTAACTGCAAGTCTTCTGTGATTGACTATGTGTTATCATTTCACTTTCTACTTTCATGATATTATCTACATATATTATAAAAACTAATGCCCGTCTGTCCTTTATAGACTCCTAAAGAAATCTGGGTAAAAATGTACTTGAGGGTGCCACTTGGCGAAATTGGCGACTTATGTTTGGCGCCATTCCTGTTTGCGCGGAACACCGTGGTAACAGGAATGGCTGCCGAAACATAATGATATATCAATAAAACATTGGAAAATTTCAACAAAACATTGGCCAAAACTTAATAAAATTGCAATGAACCCAATGTAAGCAAAATTAATAAACCCAATAAAATGCATTTTGAATCGAAACAAAAATTAATGGAGTAAGCACAGAAAGAAAAGGAAAAAGAAACAACTCCCACAACAGGACATTTATATCTATTACTAATTAAACCTTCATTCACACACCAGTCAATCACTGCTTTTTTTCCATTGTTATTCAAATCGTACAGGAACTTAAGATTTGTCTTATTTATTGTAGTTATTTTTAGGAACAGAAGCCAAAGTAACCTTGCCAGCCGGTATCGAATGTAGAACTAACGGACCTCTGAAATTTCATACACCGTTGAACATTTAAAAATAACGCTAAAATCTAAACCATTCAAAATCACGATTGGGTTTCAACATCGTCCAGCTTGGCGATCAACCGCGATCACAACTTGGCGAGAATCAAGGGGCACCCTCAAATATAGTCGACCCGAAATCTGAACGAAAGCGGTGAAATTTGGCAAACTCAAATTTCAAAGCACTGTTGACTTTCGAACATAAAATTTGAATCAGTCTGTTTGTTAGAGACGTTTGAAAAATGGAATTATTTCATTGACTTATCACAACTGATAACAATTTACAATATCACAATTGACTACATACAATTCTGTTTTTAACATTTGATAACAACAGTAATGTTTGCTCTCTAATGGTACTCATGAGTTTATTGCGCATTCTTTAACATTTAATTATTTTTTATTCTTTTTATCAGATAAATTCAATGATCAGTATAAACGGGATAGCAAAAACGGACTACGTTTCAGGATGTGTGTTATCCACGCGTTAATTTTGTTTATAGCTATGCTTTTAATACGTGTTTCTATAGAACTAAATCATTTTAAATGAATAATATGAACTGAAAAGCAAAACTAATGGAGGAATAGTACTAATTTGTTTAGGAGAAATGTAAAACTTCGACATGCCATTTTTAACGCCAATGATAATTAATAGATACTAATTGAAAAAATATATTGTGCCAAACTATTATTGAGGTCAAAGATCCTTAATTAATCTTGGTATGGAATACTAATAAACCGAAAACGATAAGCTACCTACTAAAATAGATGCTTAAAATGTGACTAATTAAAATTAACATTCGATTTTCTCCATTGTCTATTACTGCTTACCGTGCTCTATCAGACTAAAATTTTTATGTTCCACTATTTTTACAAAAGTTCACGAAACACTTTTAAAATGCAAACCCAGGTGGTGTAAATGGTTTTTTTTTGAGTTCATAACTATAAAAGAATTTAAAAATTTAATGGTTTATTGCAAAATAATAGTACATTAGGGAACCGATTATCCGGAACGGTCGGGACCATCGCTATTCCGGATAACTGATTTTTCCGGTTTTCTGAATCGCTACAAAAAGCCGTTTTTTTTATTGTTAAACCCAACTAAAAAAAAAAAATTGGAAATAATCTTAAAAATAAGAAAAAACGATGAAGTAATACACTAATGATTATTTCCAAAATGATGGTAAGGTAAACATCTTTAAAAAATGAAAGAAAAATTGTAAAATCTTACGAGGAAAAAAAAAAATTTCTTTTAAAAAATGGCGAGAAAATTTATCGAATTTCGTTCCGGTTTTTTGATTTCCGGATAACGGTTTCTGTACTGTAATAACATTAACGTAAACTGAAATTGCCATAAAAGTTTCTATGGTTTCCTAACCATATCAAGGCACAATAATACGAAATTATAATTATGTCATAAATGTTCCTATACTTTTAACACTTTATGTTTATATACGTCATGTTCTTTCTGCACTAAATTACATTTGTCTATTGAAACTCTATGGTCAAACTCTAATTGGGGGCTCATTTTTAGAAAGTTAAGTGTTTAAGTCTTCTGAGAGTTTCTGCATATTATCTTCGAGATATTGTGCTATCCCAATCTATAGCTCCTAGTCATAAATTCTCAAATCCGGAGAAAGTTAGATTTAAAACGCAGCATTTGACAAAACAAGTGTTACTAGCCAACCTTAAATATTCGTTCGCCAATGGTGATCTATCGAGTTGTAATTTCGTGCCTTCTATTGCAGTTTATGTTAGACTTAGACCTCTCAATCAATTCGACCTCATTAGTAGTCTTTTTCGTGACTTAGTATTCCAATACCTTTATTTTTTGGACGTGTGAGATCTTGTTTTGAACCCCATTTTCAAAGTCCATTTCCAGTATCAGTATTGGCAATTTGCTTTGTTTCTCTAGTTAATGGTTTCGTAATAATGACTTTTTCACAGTCGTTACCGCCGCTCCTGACCCCCAATCGATAGAAGTAGGTTATTTATATTCGTCTATTATTGCTACTTTTACTTGTCCGGCAAGGTTGACCCTTATAGAAGATGAACAATCGGTGGCATACCTCTTGAAGGTTATGTAATTAATTATTGATTGTTTCTGCGAACCATTATAATTTAAATTTTTGTTGTTTATACTATTACATTTTGAATAATATTCATTTATGTAATTACTTAAATTGATATTAAAAATTATTTTATCCTCGCTATTAAATGTCTAACATCATGGAATAAATTATTATTTTAGTAACGCTCTGAGCGTTAATATTACTTTTTTCCAAAATTTAATTTGTAGAATTTTCAAAAAAAAAAAGAAGAAAAAAATGACGAAAGTTGTGTGTGTAGAATGTTCCAGTGAAATATTAGAACAAGGGTGTCCTGAAAACCATGGCTTACATTCCTAAGTTATTGGGAAAAATGAAATTTTAAACATGATACATAAAATAGAATATGTATTTTTTTTCTTAAGAAGAAAAACGAAATCGCAAGTGACAAAGGCGAGGAGAAAAGCATCATCTGATATAAGTTTGATATACCGGATAAAATTCTGTGCTGCTTCTTTTAGCTTCTCTCTATTAAACTTCTCTCTATTACCGCCTTCTTTATGACCTATTACCACCACCAACCTTTAAACTTCGCTCTATTACCACCTTCTTTACCACCTATTACCACCACCAACCTTTAAACTTCTCTCTATTACCACCTTCCTTACCACATACTACCACCACCAACCTTTAAACTTCTCTCTATTACCACCTCCTTTACCACCCATTACCACCACCAACCTTTAAACTTCTCTCTATTACCAACCACCGTCAATCAATCAAGCTTTAATGTTTTCAATTCTGACTTCCCTTTTGTAGAAATTCGTTAATATATTCAATAGAACCGTGGTAGTTTGGGGATCGAGAGCTTTCCTCCCATTTATCTAACTCTGGTTAGAATCCCAGCGATGGCACGTCAATACAAATATCCTGCCCACACTCACCACAATGCAAAAGTAAAATATCCTTAGCGGTAAACAAATCAAAGGTTAGAGACCCCTTGTCGTCAGAATATCCGGGGAGGTTTTTGCGGTTTTCCTGTCCATTTAAGATTAATTCCATTAAAATGTCGACACGGCTCACAGCAGATCACCGAAGTCAAACATCACTGGCTGCGGTCAGTGTGCGGGTGGGTGACCACTTGGATCAGTCAGCGTAGGGACCGAGGGTGTGCGGTATTGGTCCTCGTTAAACTGTTCTACCGTAAAGTGCTCGACTTCGCGTGCATGTCGTCGCGCTACCAAAGCGGAGGTGCCATCCCCTCTGCGGAGGATCAAAATTGTGTTGGCATGTCTTCGGATCATCCTCAGGGATGTTTCCCAGACCGTCGCCAATAGCCCATTGTGCAGCTCTAGTGCGACGTAAAATGAACAAATCAAATCAAATCAATCAAATCAAACCATTAAAAAGTCCGCGAAAGCGAAATTTCTCCCAATACTTAATCCAAGAGTTCCCTTGTCATCTGGATTGAGTTCAAAAGTATAAGCTACGGAATTAAACATTAGTTGTCGTAAACTCAATTAGATCAACTGTACAACGACGATTATGAAAAAAAAGAAGGTCTGCATATAATCTTCTGAAATTTGAGGGGGGGGAATTAAGTGGCCGAGAATAAAGGGAATTAAATTTTATATATAAATTTGAATTTTTACAAACAAAAAGTTGTTTGTTTTTGTAACTTACTAGAAGTCTGTTCCAAGTTTTAAAATCGTTTATTTTGAAAAATATATTTTCTGAATAATTTTGTCGTAAACTCAAAATTTGGTAGACTGTTCATCGACGCTTGTAAAATAAAACATATTCAATAGTTTTTCAATCACGTTTTAAAACTGTTTTTGCTTTTTCCTAACTCCCCGACGTTCGATCCCCGGCCCAGACACCGGATTTTCGGGATGCAGAAAATCCTCAGCGGCCATGTCGTATGATTATGCGGCATGTAAAAGATCCCTGGAGTGCCTTATTGGCTGTTGGCATTGCCGGCAAAATAAAATTCCTTGTGCACTTTAGCATCCAAACAGAGTCTTGGTGTTGCCATCTAGTGTGGCAGAAACTAGACGTCCAAATTAACAGGGCCAACGGTATCTCACTCATTGTGGTGGTTCTGAAAGAGTGGATACCACTTCTGGAGAACGCACTAGGTCTGCTCATCGGGAAGTCTGATTGTGCAGCTCATAGGAAATAAAAAATTAAACAAAACTTAATTATTATTTACCAAACCCTTACTGTTAACTTCATTTTTTGATAAGGATTCTGGAATTATATATTATTTTTAAGATGAGTCCTTACGAACCACCAAAAATATACCTAAATTTTAAAATTTACTCAAAGTTTATTATTAGAGAGAACACAATTCTGGTGCCCTTTACAGAATAATTTATTCCAGTGCAGATCCTGACAACCCTTTTAACATTTTTATCTTTAAAAGCTGGACGAAAACAGTTTCAGAATTTAACTAGCTTAACAAATTTCAGAACTACAAGAACGAGTATAATAGTTTACTCACAACATGCGCTTAGGTAAATGGATATATTTTTGAAGCATAACTTTGAGTGAATTAGTTTAGCTACGCTGTATTTATGCTGCTCCGGGTTCTGGGTATTATTAGTGAATGGCAGAAAAATTCGATTTGAGTTGTGCATTTCAGAATCAACTAAAATAGTTTTAAATTTATTTTGCTTGCAAGTTTTACGTGATCCTAAACGTATGTGTTTTTAAATAATAATATCTTGGAAAATTTAAATAAAAGGTTTACTTTTTTTGAAAATTTAACTAAAGGAAAAATATGACTATTAGATTTATTTATTCATAAATCTTTATTATAAAATAAATTTTTATTACTTTTTATCAAAAAATGCCTCAACATTATATAAGCATTATATATTTAGCTATTATTTTTTAATTATTATAAAAAGTGTCCAAAAATTAACGCAATAAGTAATTCTGATTGAAAACACTGATTTTTCATTAAAATTTTTATTATTTTTTTCATTCACAGAGTGCAAAATGTAGTGTAATGTTATAGCATATCAGATTATGACCAATTACTCATTCATTTGTTGAAATTTTCAACGATCATTTTTCAAAAATGTGGCTTTATTTTGTTGATACTAGGCTTAATTTTATAACTGTGAAGAATGCCTTTTTTAGTTCGTAATTATTAAAATACAGCAACATTAACAAGCTGTTATTATTAAAAAATTTGAATCACGCATAATAAGCAAAATATTTCATTTTAGCCAAAAACAAATATACAGACGGTGATTCATAAGAAGTATACAATGTCCTATAAATGATTGTAAGATATTATATGTTACCTGAAGAATTGTATTGGATTATTATTTTAAGTTCCATATTATTTTATTTCACAAGTGCCGTTGGCCGTTGAACAGCCGACCCAAATTTAAGTTTACGGCTACTAATGTTCTTTTTCGTGGGCTTGTAATTTTGAATTTAATACAGAAAACAAGGTAACTCCTGGCTCAAGTATTGGGAGAAATTTTGCCTTCCTGGTGAATTTTTTGATAGAATTAACCTGTGTTTGCGTTACAAGGAGAGGAAAACCGCGTGAACCTGACGACAAAGATAGTAATGATCCGTCTACAACTGAGGATATTTCATGTCAGCACTGTGGTCAGTTCAAGCCGGGAGTAGAATTCGTATCAACCAGGCATCGCTGGGATTCGAACCCAGTTCACCATATTCTGAGGCAAATGCTCTATCCCCTGAGCCACCTTGGCTCTGTTATAAGTTTTGTTGGAGACAGTCGTTGACGTTCTATGTTTGATCCCTTAGTGCACGTCATACTTCACGACACATATCGAGCCAATAATCGATTTTCGCCCGAGCGCATTCTAAGTTATCTGAATCAAATTCAATCATATTACTGTTTCAGCTCCGCTAGATGAACAGGAAGGGACGGGACGAATACCTAATCTTAACGTAACCCTACTGGAAGAAATAGCAAGGTGCCGAGGGTTAGGTCAGGTCTTCTGAGTAGCCACTGGGGAATTGGCATGTTGCAGTCTATGACTCGCCTAATCCATCGGTGAGGGAGATTCATCAAGATAATATCGCGAGTGGGCCGACCAATGTGATGTTGCACCATCCAGTAGGAGAGTGAAGTTTTCAAAGTCGTCCTGCAACTATAGCATCAGTCAAATAGTTAACATATTCAAAAAAGTGGCTCCTGGGACAGTTTGTTCTTGAAAAGAAATAAATGCCGAACCTTTCTGGTCACTGCACACTGCATTTACCTTAAGGAAATGTGTTGCTCAATGAATTTAGAATTCTCTGTTCTCCAAGAATGAATTGTTTGCTTGATTACCTTCCCACTGACATGGAATGTTGAATCTTTGATGAAAACTAAGCGGAATTGATCACTATCGATGCACTTGAATCAGATAGCTTAACACGCGTTTGGGCAGAAATTGATTACCTGCTCGATGTATGTCATGTGACTAGAGGTCATACATAGAACATCTGTGACTGCTCCAAACAAAACGTAGAATAATTCCATACAACTCTTTTTCAGGTAATATATAGTATCTTACAATGTGTTTGATTCATAACACGTTGAAACTGTATACTTATTTATAAATCACCATATATCTGTACATGATGCATTTAATCTTGTTATAATAGAGGGTTAAAAAATGAAGCTATTAGAGATATTAAAAAATTTAAGCCTTGATTCTAAGTTGGTACAGAAACATGAAAAAAAAACTGAATAGCCTAGTGTTTTAAAGCATTTTACTCAACAAATTTTCTTAAAATTTAGCAAATGAAAACTGTTCTACTGACAAAATATAAATAATGCAGAGCTATTCCATCCGTTGTTCTAATTGTATTCGTTTTAAATATAAGTGTTTAATCTTCAAATGACTATTATGCAAATATTGTATCTGGAAATTTAATAATTATATTGCATCATAATTAAAAATGAAGTAGTTATTTTACGGTTCTTACGCTCGATGAATTCTTATTCACACTATGCATTCATAATATACGAGATAAAAAAAATATCAATGACCTACCTTCTATCATTTAATCATATATTATTCAATCGCCAAAAGTGGTATCACTGTCAACAATACCGTACAATTTTAGTATTCACAGAATTTTATTTTTACATTACATGAAGAGCGTAATTGTACTTTTGCTTTTATTACGTAGTGTCGAGGTTCAAATTAACAAAGAAGAAAAAAATATGTCACGCACATTTTCTAGGAGAATATCTTGGAAATAATCCAGTTCTTTTCACGGTATCTGATTAATTATAAGGCATAGTACGAAAGTTCTAAAACTACCGCACTTAAAAATAAAGACTCCAGGGCGAAAATGTGATATTCATTTTCCCTAGATGCATAAATGATGAAGAATTCTTCTTTTATTGACATGTGTCACGCTTATCTCTATAATTGAAGTTTTTTTGTGTCTGAAGGCCAAATAGTGTTGTTGAAAATGTTAATGTTTCAGCAAAGATATGCCAAAAAAAGCGTTGGTGTATGTAATGAATAACACTTCAATTTGCATATTCTGTTATAACACCCTATTGCAATTATGTTTACAGCTATGCAATTTTAGTTGATTAATTGTTCATAAAAATTAATGGATGAAGTGTGTTTGATTGATTGTATTAAAAGGTAAAAACTCCGATTGTGTTAATGGTTTTTGTGCTTCATGTAACGCATTGTCTTAAGAAGAAAAAAAGATATTTTTTTCAGAATTAATCCGAGTTTTTTATTAAATAGCTAGAAAATTTTTTGAAATCGGTCTTTTACAGAAAACTTAATATAAAATTTTTTATATCTTTACCAATCCCATTTTTTAAATTTTTTTGTTAGCTAGGTACCAGACTAAAATTTGTATCTGAAGTAGTTGTTAAGTTATTAAATGATTTCGAGTGGCCACAGGCTTAAAAAATATTCGTGGATCCCGATATTTCTGAACTTCTCTCGCCGATCCGAGCCGAAACCGCTCCAAAACAGTGACCCCGCATCCCTACTTGAAATAGTCTTACCTCCATCGGTTATCACACCTCGTTATCACCACCACAGGTCCAGATGAATGTCTGGAGGAGTTCAGATTTTAGACAAACTATAGGAAAAGTGTCAAAAATATCAAAAACATAAACACAGTTAATAGAAAGTCATTCAGATTGCATGACTTGTAATTGCCCACGTACCCTCCAGTATCTGTCGTAGATGTTTCCTACCACTGCTGGACAAACGCTTAGGTGCTCAGCATTCATCAGGGCATCCTCCCTTCACAAAATACAATTTGGGTAAGGAAGGCACTTAAGTCTGTAGAGGTGAGATTCAAGATAGTTCGGCCTGGTTACCAGCCAAAGGCAGCAACCGCATTCCGTCTTGGGTGATCTGGTATCCTGTTTAGAGTCTCCCTCCAAGCCTTGTCACCAATTTGTTCGCTTAAATGGTTCTTATTGACGTTATTTTTAATTATTCTGTATATAGAAGAATAAAGTATTTTTCTCTGAAAGCATTGCATTGACTTGAAACTAGATCCATCTGTTAAAGACAGAGCATAGATAAGAAAAATCAAATTGCTATATCTGATTTAATGTTAGGATTTTGAGGTAAATTCAGTTTCGGAACACTAAGTGAGGTTCAAAACTTAGTAAGCAAAAATACGTAAACACATTGAGTACTCAAAATTTGATCCATTTTTTGAGTGTTTTCTCATTATGAACTGTGTTTAAAATTTCCGCTAGTGGATTCATTAAGGGTTTTAATGGAACCTTCTCTCTATTCTGTAATTAAAATACTGAGCTTCGGTTTTGCCGCCATTTCAGGAGTTGTTATATTTTGTTCTACAACGACATAGATACTCTAAAAGGCTTAGAAACCTGAAATTGCGAATGAGTAAAATATACACAAAGAAAGATGAAACGAAAAAAAGCAAAGTTTGTAAATTATTTCGGGAATTATAATCTATTAAACTTGTAGTTAGTCAAGTAGACGTGGATATTTTGGAGATATTACCGTCTTGTATGGTAGTAACATTTCTGTTATTAAAAAAAACTAATTCTGGTTAACAAAAACCGAAATAAAGGGTACTTAAACCATTTATGAAAAGGGGTATTTAAATACAAAATATGGTCTTTTCAAAACAAAAAAAAAATACAGCGAATGAAAAAACAATAATGGAGTTTAAGAATCCAAAAGTTAAAAAAAAAAATTAAAAAAAAATGTATTTATACAATTACAGGGATCGATAAACTTTTAAATGTGCGTAAATGCTAGTCGGTTTCGAGATTTAAATTACTTGTAACCTATTGACAATATACTACAAATTATTTAATGAAAACATTCTGAAATCGGATACTTTTTACTTTAAAGTGAATAACAAACAAATGAGTAAAAACGGACTTTTAAAATGTCTCTACGTACATAAATCTTAATTTAATTTATTACTTTCAAATTTTCTAAAAAGGGCATGTAATAACAAAATTTATAAAAATTTGATTTATACATTTCATATCATTCCCAGCATAGCTTCTATGCCTTTTTAAATATTCAATGTATCCGATATGATGATAACATTCGCTCGCCATATGTATGATTAGATCAATACAATTTTTTTTCATTTTCGCTCGCACGCTGTGTGACCAGCTTTTATTCAATTATCGTCTGCGCACGAGATGGAATTCCACTTCTTGCTCAAAATGTTCGGTTGCCTGAGGAGTTAACTTAAAAAGAGAAAGTACAAGAACGAATAATAAATAAAGTAATTCAGTAAATTCAATCTTCACCGGCCACAGAATATATTCTAAGCTCGTTTGTTATGTAAATGGAGCCTAATTTGGTGGAAAGTTGGCTGCGCATTTTTCCTTACATGTTCTTTTCTTCTGTTTTGAGAATTTTTTCTGTGGCTGTTGTCTTTAGTGAAAGATTGCTTTTTTTCTGTCACAATTAATTCAGCTTCAATCATACAAAAGATGTCTAGAAGTTTTTTTTTCTTCTCTTTTTGTAAGAATATTTTTAGTTATTGTTATCTTCCGTGAAAATGTTGAAAAATATCCAAGTTTAATTCTTATTTATTGACTCCCTAAAATTCAGTCCAGTTTAACTTTTCTGAAATTTTAATTGAATAAAAAAATTAAGACATTCAAAAGAATTCGTAATACAGAATTTTTTTTCTAAAACTAATAAATTTATTTTTCCTAAAAAGAGTAAAAAATTTTCCACGCTTAATAAATATAAAAGGCTAGGGGGCACCGTTTCCTGCTCACTTGGTAATTATTTTTGTCTTTTTGAAAGTGATTGTTACATTATAAAATTGAAGAAAAAAAATATATTTAAAAGATCCCAAATATTTTCAATGTAGTAACACAGATTTATTGTCCTATTTTATTAATATAATGTATGAACTTAATAACTTAGGCTCGTTACTGTTTATCCATTTTGTTAAAATTTATTTGAGTTTTGATTCTTATGAAAATCTAAATATATTTCAACAAAAGATTAGTTAGTTTCAGTACAAAAAGTAAATTTTTAGTATTGCTTTAGAATTAAAAATATGTTTTGTTTTCATTATTTTAATCGCCGGTGTTGGCTAAACAAAATTGTGCTTAAAATTTATTAATTTCGAAAGTAAATGCAACTTATTCGAAAGTATATATACCATTAAGTTTATTACCATTATATTTACCATTTATTAATCGTAAAACGGTAACTAAATATCATTATTATAAAATTTCGCATAAAAAGTAGTTATATACTTTATATAATACAATAAAGGAATGACTCTTTTAGTTAAAGAGCATTTAATTTTGAATAAAAGTCAAACTAAAAACAGAGAATAATGTGACGAAAGGAGGACATATAAACGCTGATAAATTTATAAATTTTACCCTGATGAGAGCCAAAAATATATAGGTCTTCATTGCTTAAGTGTCATTTCATGTAATTCTTTTTGTCCATAGGTGAATACGAAAGAGTGTGATGGCACTAATCTTTTTTTATGATATATATATTAAAATAAAAGTAACAATTTACACTTATAGGTATATGGTTAGATATACTTAGAAAATTACTATACAGTTTCTTCGCTTCATTCTTATCTTATTTATTGTTTTGATGTCCTATAATAATATATAGATGCATGTCTTTTTGTGATACAGTTATTGATAGAAAAAAAAACTATTTGTCTCTACATATTTTTGTTTAATTAATTAATAATAAGTCAAAAAAAATTTCCAAAAATAAAATAAGTATTTTTCAAGTTTTAAATTTCGTTATTTTATCATCTAAATATTACTTATTACCATTAGGAAAAAAATTCTGTTATGATTACCATGATGCATAGTAATGACATTTCTTGTAAAAAACCATAATTCTGGTTAATAAACCCAAAATAAACTATCTATTTTTAAACCATTAATTTCGTAATTTTTTCGTTCATATGATAAAGTTTTACTGGAAATTCTGGTCTTCAAAAGTATTATTACCATTACACCATATTTAGTGAAAAATACAAAACTGTCAAGTAAGTTTAAAAGAATGAGTGGCTTTTAAGTCTTGCTCGAATTTTACTAAATTTTATCACATTTACCAAATTTTATCGCATATTATAAAACCATATTTTATTGTTAATTTTACCAAAATCATTACCAAAGCGCTTCGGTAACAATTGCCATGCTTTGTGGTGTTTTCATAGAGACAGTAAATTTTACCATATTCTGGAGGTTTTTACCTTCCTTTTATTTCCTTTGTGTAAAGTTAAATTAGCATGTGAAAATTCCACCCATAGATAAAAAATTAATACATAGTTTTTTTAAAATTAGGCATGCAATATTGGTTGTGCTATTACCGTGGTGCTTTTGTGGTACCGTACCAGTTAATGTTAATTACTTACAATATTTTACTTTTTATTTTCTTACTACTGTCTCACCTACAACACAACGAGGCAATATTGCTAATCTAACTGTCATCATTGTGTTCTAATTTATATGCCTTTTACACAAAACTTTGAACATTGAGTATTTTGAGTCGGTGACATTTTGGATTTTTATGTAAAAGTAAATTGTTTTCTACCTCAATTGCTGTTTATTTTGAATCATAAATTTGATTCAAAATTATTACTCATAAATTTGATTATGCATTCAAGTTCAATTCTAGTTTTGTGTAATCAAATTTGAGAAGAAATAATTAACATGAAAATATGGCTTAACTAGGAACCATGTTAAATCATAAATTTGATCCATGGTAAATAGAATCATATTTGCGTTCGAGCTGAATGCTAGCATTGTGTAACCAAGTTTAAAAAGAAATAATTAACCACATAATGTAGCCTAACTAGGCACCATATTGAATCATACATTAAATGTATATTAAATTGAACCATATTTGGGTTAAAGTTGAATTCTAGTTTTGTGTAATCGAGTTTAAGAAAAAAAAAATAATTAGCACGATAACATGGCTTAGCTAGGCACCATACTAAGGTTGTTGCAGATTTTAACGTGATACTGTGGATAAGCGCGTTTCAATATTCGTAATAATGTACGGTAAAATATTAAAAAAATATTTTTATTTTAAACATACATATACAGACATAGACTGCTAATAAAATATATTTAAATTAAAAATCTTAGCCTTTCTCTAGTGACGAAACAAGATGAAGTATAAAAAAACAACAACAAATCTTTCAAAAAGCTCGAAATAAAACTCCACTTATGCGGGGAAGCAACTGAACGTTCGATTCAACTATTAAATAAAACAGCTAAATGTGTTCCCGAATATTTTATTCGAATCCATGGGTGATGTGTAATAGTATTTCGATTCCCGAAGAGAAAAGAAAGCTACAATATCCATTTACTTCAAGAAAAAAAAGTGAAGTTTTCTTGAAGTATTCAATAAAATCCTTCGAAATGACATTACATCTATTCCTACTTTTCATCTCAATGTATTCAATACAGAAGCCGGACTTTATACGCATGCACATTCCTTTCTTTGATCCATATTTTAGACCGTGGTTTTCTTACACCAGGAACCCAGGCACCCATTGAATACATATAACCTACTTAAGTATATAACCCATTTGCGTTTTGGAGTTCATTTCTTTAACGGCACATTTTTATTTCTTATTCTTTACTTTTTTTTCTTTTTCTTCTTTTTTAGGAAATCTAGGTAGAGTGGACTATGTTGGAGAACTAGACTACGATTTGTACGTACGCCCCGACGTGGCAAATCCCAGGCATAGGGTATGGTTTAATTTCACCGTGGAAAACGTTCGAACAGATCAAGTAAGTAAGATCGTTAGCTATTTCCATTTGTGGAAATGGGGGTAATGCAATCGGGAGTATCGATACTTTTCTTATTTTCTTTATACTTAAGAAGGAAAGGAAATACCAGGATGAAAGCGTTAGGAAAGCTTTTACATTCTTCGATAGTGATTGTGTTTGGAAAGATAATTGAGCTTCTGCTTTTCTTTTTCTTTTTCAATAGTATAACTTCGCTAGCTTACAGTCTTGTACTAATGTGAAACTAAGTATTAATTCTTATTTTGTCTTCGAACGTTTTTCTGTGATTAATTCTCATAGTTCAGATTATATTTATCTGAAGGAAAAGTAGCTACAATTTGCTTTTACTTCTTATCTTATTATTTGGGCATGTTTTAATAAACAGTGACACTAAATATACTCTCTGGAGTTTGCAAAATTTTGTAACTAAATCACTCTTTAAGTAAAATGAGAATAATAATTGTTTAGTTTTTTTTATATGTTCTTAATACGAGGAATGCTTATACACCTCTTCATTCATTATTGCTGGTTTCATTTTTCCACTCACCTTCTAAAGATTTTTAATGATGACTTTGTTAATGTCAAAGTCCTTACTTCTTATAGTAGAACTCTTGTTTTTTACTGTCCATTTTTATTTGTCATGTCGTTATGTATTTTAGTAATAAATGATTTTTTTTAAAAAATACGTTAGAGTTTGATACATTACGTTAGCAGTTTGAATTGCAAGTAAGTTACTGATTACCTTTTAGTCATGTTTATGATGAAGTTTTATATAAGCCGAAAAAGCTACTAGTTGAAAAAGTTCCCCAAAGACATTAATTATCTCTATCTTTATCACTGAATTTGTTTTAACGACTATTGATTAAATTATTTTTTTAAAAATTAATTTTGAAGTTGCAACGAATTGTGCAAAAAAATGGTATTACGCAGCAAATAGCATGTACGAGGAATTATCATCATCGTATGTATCATATCTGTGATAAATTAAGCAAATAAGTTTTGCTTGTCACCTCGCATAGCACGCATGATGAATTTTCATCATTGAATAGTACTGTGGTCGGCATGAATTAAGCAAATAAGTTCGATTTTTCGAGGCGAATAGTGCACATAATGAATTTTTATCATCAGTGTCGTATGCCCATAAGCAGAATATTTTCGAATGTTCTGCAACAGGACTTATTAATTTATACATATGTTCTGCAAGCATTGGATTTTGATTGTTCTGCAAGAGCACTGGAGGTAAGTGGGTGGAGAGGGGGGATTCGAAGCAAAACACTGTCACTTATTCAAGATAAAAATTGTTCTGCAGGACTATGTTTGTTCTGCGACATACGCCATCGTTTTAGGCACTTTCTGCTTTTGGGGTCGTATGTTTGCTAAGAATTATGCAAATAATTTTGGCTTTACATGATGAATAGCGCACATGATTATCTGTCATTATTGCAAAGTACCGTAGGCGTGAGGAATTACGCAAATATATTTGGCTTTAAGCGACGAATCGCCTGTGCTGAACTGCTATCATTGCAAATGCGATGAATTGATGATGCACAAAAAACTTAATTTTGCAAGACAAAGGAATCACGCGTGTGGAATTGTCATCATTGTATATTTGGTAGACTAATTGTGAAATACGACAGTTTGAAAACTGTCGTGTTTCGATTGCAAAAGTCTTCTGTATTTTCCAATCAGTATTATACTTTGTAGAATTAATGCAATATGAGTCCAGATACTTTTAGGCTAATAAGAAAATATGTCATTTATACAGGTGACATGAAAATATTGGTGATTTTAATTAACTTGATTTACTTTAAGCTGTTTTCAATGATCCCACATTATTTTAGGCTATTTAGAAAAATTTTCATTCAATGTTTAATTATTGTGATTCATCAAATTTCTCTATTCGACAGTGCCATAATAGTAATGCAGAGAACATTGTTATGAGCCTCAAAAAATTCAGACTGATTGGATTAATCTTGGATATAAATAAATAAGCCAAGAACCATTTAGGCTGATTTTAATAATCCAGAATAGAAAATATTAGCAACTTTAATTAGCTTGCTGTGTGTTATAAAATGACGGCGATATTAATTTTTCAATCCCTCAAGTAAGTCGGCATACATTAGCTTATTATTTGTTCATTTGGGATGGCGATGAATTGTGCACGCGACAATATATTATTTGTAATCTGTTGTCATAAATGCGTTTTGCATTTCATTTTTTACAGCATAACTAGTAAAAACAAAAAGATACTTATACTATATAAGTTTTGAAGATATCAATATACACCAAAAAATATAATAAAAAGGTTATTAAAATTCCTATTTCTAACTCTGATATTTAAAATTATGTTAGTAAACAAAGAAATTTATCCTTACACTATCGCAAATAAGTACTTTTGAATTTTCTGACTAAAATCCTTTCTATGTTCATAAATTGAATCTTAATGTGAAGAAATATCTTATTTTAAAACTTTAAATCTCAGTGAACACAATTATTTTTCTTCTTTTATTAAATAACTGAGATATTTCCTGGAGTTAAAATTTTAACAAATGATTTTTTTTATTAACTTGAGATTATTTAAGTAACGAAGGGAATTAATTACCATCAATGAAATAAAGAAGCAAAATTAGCAATTCAAATGGATTTTGAGAAGGTGATAAAAAATTGGTAAGCAGCCTTCCCGCATTAGCGAACATTTCAAGAATTTTATAAAAGTGGGATCACTGTTTCCGCAATGGTTAAGACTTCTTAATTTATACATATACATACTTCTTAATTTATACTATTTTTTTTTTAGAATTACTCAAAGGAAAATAAAACAAAGATACTCTGAGTTTAAAATTGTAGCGTGCTTTATTCAATTTCTTAATTAGCGATGTAATTTAAAAGCATTTTCGCTTGTGTTGAAAACACTCCAAATCTCCATTATTTGCTTCACTCTTAAGTAGCTTGTCCGCCATCTTGAAATTATTTTCTCCACTTCATTTCACTTCACACGTTGCATGTTCCAGCTGATGCCGTTACAAAACCTTTATCTACTAACAAATATTCGTTATAATTTTTGAGAAGTAAATTGAATTTTTTTTCTTACATAGTCACTAAGCAAGTTTGCTTTAATTTTGAGATCAAAATTTTGGCACATGTTTAGAGTGGTTGAAAACGAATTAACCGTGTAAATAACTATTATCTTATAACAGTACGTAAAAAAATTCTTATGAAGTTTTAACGTTGCATATCTATGAAGTAAGTTAATTTGTATGCAGCTTGTTAATTTTAATAATTGAATCACAACTTCTTGAGCTCCAAAATTCGTAAAAAAATAGATTTGATAATAGTACTACATTATTAGATTTTGCTTAAGATTTTCAGTAGGATAATTTCATACGCTTCTATTTTTATGAACTAGTGTAAAATTTAGCTAGAAATATTTTGCCTCTAGCATTATTAAAATCTATTTTAATTATAATTATTATCTATATTATGAAATGTATCATTCATTTAAAATACATCATGACAGACGGCGAATATAGTACAAAATAAAACGAAACTTTAAATGATTTTTCTTTAAAAAAATTCCATTTGTCAAATGGTTTTAATTCACCATGCAAACGATTATATTCTGTATCTCAAAAATTGAAAAAGAAAATCGGTTATAAACATTTCTTTCTATTTCACATGTAAGTCTATATTCTGCTATTTCATATTTAAGTAAATTTCTTAACAATTTCTAAAACAAATGTTTTGATAATTGAAAGTATCCAATAAACCAATTTGTTCCTTAAAAAGACTTTTTAGCGTTTAAGCAATTTCAGAATCTATTTTGTTTGTATAGATATATATATACAAAAACTGAATATTTTTGAACAAACTTGGCAAAATCATCTTAGTTTTAAACTTAATTTTGTTTCAGTGAAAGGTAATTGTTGAATTATTGCATTTTCAACTGATGTCTTTTCAACATGGTGCGTAGCGTATTTTTAAAAAGTGCTTAAGGGTACTTATTTTCGATTTTCGTTACTTAAAAGCCCTTAAAGGTTCTTTTTTCATTGGGTGTTTTTAAGAACTGCTTTATTTTCCCTTTTCAAAAATGAGATTTTTTTTATTCGTTACCATGTCGATTTTCGCCACTTATTATGCTTGCTTTTCACATCGCTAAGCTTGCCTTTCACATTGCTAAGCTTACTTTTCACATTGCTAAGCTTACTTTTCACATAGCTTTAGTAAGCTCGTGAGCTTTAGTAAGCTTGCTTTTCACATTGTTCTTTTCAACGTTTTCAGAATTCATTTCGCCGTATCGTTGGTCCATAGCGTATGAAAGCGCCAATCATTTTACATGTTTGATGAAAAACTTGCGAGTCCGCTTGTGCGTCTATACTAAGCTGTGTTCGGTGAGATTATTGCACTCTCATGTGCAACTCTGTTGCATTTTGCAAGATATTCTCATTTTCCACCCTCTGATATCGAACCAAAAAATCTCTCGAGCATTTTATAATGACTAATAAAATCGAGAAAAAGAGTTCTTTGTCAGAAACTAGTTATTTTTTCATCATCATCTAAATTCTTTGAAAATTATTTTGCATTTTGTTAATGTATATAGTGCTTAAAAATATTTTTTGAGTGCTTACAAAATACTAAATAGGTGCCTATTTTTGTTGAAAGATTTGGCTACGTATCCTGTTTAAGAAGATAATGCATTTATTTAAATTAATATATAAAACAAACTAAAATTTCCATTTATAACATATATGCAAAACAGAGTGATCCTATAATCCAAAATATCAAAAAACTATGAAGAAAACAACAAAAAAAGCGATTTTATTGAACAAATTTGATTTATTTTCCATCAAATGTAACATGTGCTAAAAGTTAGAAACTAGTTAGAAAAACAACTAATCCTAACAACTTTATCTCCCTATTACAGGCGTAACCATCCATGTGTAACACATCAAAGTTGTTATTTTAACTTGAATTTGTTGAGCTTTCATTTTTAGAAGGGAAAAAAAGTGTTTTGAGAAACTTTCTTTTTTTTTCTTCTTTCAAAAACAATGATGGTCAACTAAGAAACCGAAACAACAACAATAACCTAATTTTTCTGATAAATACTTCGCGTAGTTGAGATAAAAAAAATCATGAGAATAAACCGATAGAAATTGAAAAAAATGTCAGAAAGGCTCAGGTGTTGAAAGCTTATCGTAAAAGCATATGAGAACTTTGGAATCCTTTGAGATCAAAACAAAAATACTTAAATTCAAAAGAGCTTCCATCTTTTCGGTGTAAAATACTAAAAACGAAATACCATGATTGATTTTACGTAGTTTTTAGCTGTTAAAAAGTTTAGTATTGATTTTTACTGATTGAGGAACTAAATTAATTATGCAAGCATGTTTTATCTGGTGTGTTTTCCTGTAAATTTTAGAAAAATAAATTTATTTCTAAAATTAGCCGTACATACTAAGCTTTGATGAAGTTGAATGCCGTAAAATTTTCTACCGAAATTAGAATAATCCTAGAAGGATATTGTTACTTTTTATTGTATTTAAACAATAATTCAAGTCTTAAAAATCTATCTATATATATATATTTCTCTTACACGGCGACAAAAAAAACGCCTCATTACAACTCCCCGAATGGCAACGCTAGAAAATCGACCAATGATTGCTTCTAAAAATGTCACATGCCAAATCTAGCTGAGGTGGCTCAACATATAGCACTTTTAAAAACGGAAACTGAAATAACCTTAAGCTAGGCAGAATTGAGTAGTCTTTGTCGATAGATCTCTATTTTAGTATTTTGTCGAAAGCGCTTTTTTCACGAATTTATATATTACGAATTTATTTGACGATTTTTGATTTATATCACGAATTTATTTGTTTTATTATTGTTATTAGTTATTCATTGAAAAATGAGTCTCAGCCATGCTGTTACGCTTTAAGATTTTATACTATAGCACATTTCTAATAGGTTTAACGAATTACATGTCATTTATTTGAATTCAAATTTATTTTAATGACTTAGTATTTACTAAAAAGATGTAATTTTTTTTAAAAAATTACATTTTACAATTACAAAATTACATCAATTTTTTAAAGAATTACGAATTTAAACATAAGAATGTGTCGGTATATGTTTTTCATTTTTGTGCATAATTTTGTAGAAATGATTAATATTGATTTATTGATAATTTAGTTTTTTTCTCATCCTGTATGAAGAACGGGTATTCAGCTAGAATATGAATAGTTTAAAGTTTACTGATTCTGAATGTGGTAGCGTCGAATAATAAGGAATATTATCCGGCTTTTTATATCCAATAAAATTGACCGGGTTTGGATCTTATGAATAAAAAACTCGGTCCGGGTACTCGTACTGTTTTGTACATATTTTTGCCGGATCTGGTCTGGTATGAGGTATTTACCGGCTACCTGGTATATCTCTACCATAAACCACGACCAAGTCTTTAGAAAATGATGCGCTTTTCATTTTATTTTAATTTTGTTTTTGGTCAAGCAATAAGAGAAGAACTTTCTCATTTTTTGTCCCTTCGAAGAACTTAGTTTTTATAATTATTGCTTTCTTTTATTATTATTTATTTTTTAGTTTTATACCGTTGTGATTAGGTATGGAAATATGTAAATATTTATTGCATCAAATAACGGGAAATGTTTGATGAAAAATTAAATTATTGCACCATAAAGAATTCGAAAAATTTGTCCCTGACCATAGTTTTTTTATTACAACTTATAATGTACTTAACATTTTTCTTATCAAAATTATCTAAGTCTAATTTTAGAAATTTAAAACACGATAAAACAAAAAAAACAAAAAAAAAACATCTCACTGC
This sequence comes from Parasteatoda tepidariorum, assembly GCF_982258835.1. NCBI lineage: Eukaryota > Metazoa > Arthropoda > Arachnida > Araneae > Theridiidae > Parasteatoda > Parasteatoda tepidariorum. Next base: position 57,897,361 of record NC_141761.1, read on the forward strand.
TGCTTTTAATTTTAAGGAACAGTTTTCATTCATTTTTTTAAAAAAAAATCGTAGAAATTGTTAAATACGCGAACAATATAATACAATCATCTAAACAATGCAAATGCACACTGTTTATTATTATTATTTTTTAATATTAGTAGGAAAGCATGAAGTGATCCTGTTCTTTAGATAAAAAAGAAAAACTTAAAAAAAAATGAGCATATTGCATACCTGAAATAAAAATAATATGTAATTTTTTTAAAATTAATAATTCTTTAATCTAACGGCTGTAGCGCTATATCATTTAATCAGATTTTAAGAAGCGAAAAACGTTAAAAATAAATTTCCGCAACTCTTTTCAAAAAAGTTGATTTTTCATTTTATTTCATTTCATTCAATAATGCAGTTCGCAATTAGTAGCATCTGTTGCAAAATTTTTTTAAAATGGGCAAACACCTGCTTAATTTGTCAGCTGCCCTACTACGTCATAGATCACCGATTATATGACGTAACAACGCTAACACTAGAATTGGTTGACTGCACTGCTGCCATCTGCTTGCAACATTATTAAAACTGCAATATAGAATGATCAAATTGTTATAATCAGAGGAGAGTGGATGAAAACATATCTTATAACTCATTTAATTTATTACAATTGCGCACGCAAATAGATGAGTGCACAGACAACATTTACGAACGTCAAAAAAAATATGACAGTTCGTTAATCATTTAGAGAACAATAAAACGGTAGCCTGACAATTTAACGGCCCTTTATTGTTTTGGGTACATTTTTGTTTTTAAAGTGAGAATAATGCTATTTGGAATTATTTAGTAGCATATGGTTCGATTTTTGAGAAAATAATTGGTGGTTTGATCTTTTTTTTTCTTCTAATTTTAATTGTGCGAAATTATTAGGATTAGTTTCTAATATTCAGAAATATTTTAAAAATTAAGCTTCAAAGATGTTCATTTTCGTCCTTGTTTTAATTATGACTTCTTAAATTTTACAGTAAGATTTCAACTAAGTTATCGAGGATGAGGACATTCGGGGATAATGCTGACAATTGCAAATTATGCGGTTCTCCTCACAGCTTCTGTTTCCTTTCCATAATTTTTGTCTGGATTCCTTATTAATTATTTTCTAACAAAAATTGAGAAAGCTTTATAATTTTACTAAATTACTCCGTTCCACTCACCAATCCCATTGATTACTTCCTATTCATATTGTTTTTGCTTTTTTTTTGTTTATAATTAAATTTTTTATAAAATATATAATTACTATAGTTTTACGTAAGAAAAGTTTTTTAGTTGTTCGTTAATTGTAAAGAAATGTAGGAATGTGCAGAATGTTTGGGGAAATAAGAAATTACTAATGAAAAGTAATTTTATTTGTTAACCATTTTAACCTTACCTCACATTTCAGTTCAATTTAGAAACAGATTTTATCTTTCTATGGCTATTTATATTTTTAAAACTTTTGATACAAATGTCAAGATTTATATTTGGCAACATGTGATGCATCTCTCACTATCTTATTTTTTCATTATATTTATTCATTTTTTGTTGTTTCTTTTGATATCAAGTCAAAATCGAGTTTATAAAATGGAGGTATCAAGTTAGGCAAATTTTTGTACAGCAATGAATAAATAGCTATTATTTAAAAAATAAAATATACGAGAAAAATTCGCTGAAATGCAATTAAAATTACAATAAATTTCTAACAAATTAGAATTTTGAAAAAAGGCAAAAGAAAGAAAAAACTCGCATTAAGTTTTTAAATAAAACTGATCCTTTCAGCTTGTGAAATTATTAACTTTTTAATTGTATTTCATTGCCTGAAATGTGGTTTATATGTTATTTTTTATTACAAGTTTAACTGTGAATATTTTTTGAACTAATTATCGAAAGTTAATTTTTTTAATTCCATTTTTTTCCTTCTATATTTCGGGTTTCTGAGAATTATAGTCTTTGCACATTAAAATAAGAAATAACGTAAAGTAAAAATTGAAAAAAATTCGCAATTGAAATTCAATAACTTTCGAACAATTTCGAATTAAAAAAAATTCGAGTAAAATTCATAAATGGAAAATGCACTTGCGTCCCGTTTCAATTCTGTAGTTTCATTTCTATGCTTGCAGACAGATACGCATGGTACTTTTCTTACAAGTTGAACAGTTAATAATTTTCGATCTAAATATCGAATGGTAATTCTTTTTCATCGTACTTCCTGTTAACTTTTTACAAGACATCTATTAACTTTACCTTTTTAAGTCATTAAAACAACAATAAAATACATCGCAGTAAAACAAAATACCACGTACAAGTAGAACAACAGTAGAACAGTGGTTGGGACGTTGGCGATGTTTTAAAGTCGAAAAATTTTATTTGGATATCGAAAAACAAATATTCGTGATTGTTTTGCATCTGAAAACTAATAATTCCATATTCGGTCGGATATTCTTCGATTAAATAGTTTTATTGTGGCCGGGATAGCGTGGTCGGTAGGGCGCTGGGCCCATGTCCGAGAGTTCGTGGGTTCGAACCCCGCCGGACGAAGACTCCCCGTGTAGTAAAGTGACTGATGCACGTTAAATCTGTCGAGTCGCAAAAGTCCTCCATGTTCCCACCCATAACAAATCAATACCTCTGGGGGTACTTGATTGGAGATCGATCGTTCTCTGATTCAGGTCAAAATTACGATCTGTGGATGAATGAATGAATGTAGGAATGGGTCCGCCATATAAACGGATGTAACGTATGGTGTGGCAGAAGTCGAATTTTTTGCCATAGATGGCGCCACTGGAAAACAAAAACAATCGCACCCCTTCTGCTTAAACAGGCATACGTCAACAACAAATAGTTTCATTTTTAAGACGTAAATTTTTGTCAGTCAAAATTAAACTTAACTGGCGACAAAGAGTGAATAATTTTTTTTTTTGCTGCCTACTAGGCAGATAAGTCCCCACTCACTCTCGTAATCACCAACTTTTACGAGTTTTGTGTAAAATTTTGTGATTTTTTTTTAAAGTGGTAGTAAAATCTATACTAATTACTCTTTACATTAATAAATATAATTTTAAATGATTTTAATCACCACTACATTTAATAAATTAAGCACACATATAAATATAAGATAATCTTACTATTGAGTGTTTACTAATTACAGAGAATAATTTTACCTATAAATGTAATTCTATTTTTATTTTACTCGGAAAAATTAAAATTTGGCTGATATACATACTTATGGTGGTTTGTGTGATTTGATGGCAGATATTAATTTATTACTAAAATTTAATATGTAAAAACTTTGACAATATCGTGGACAATTCTTGAAAATAGTTAAAGTACTTCCGCGCTGGCGACAGCTATACGGCTAAAATGTTTGGTTAATATATTGTTTAAAACTAATTGAAGAAAATTAGAATTGAGGAAAAAGTAAAAGAATTAGAATGTTTAAATATAGTGTATTGGTATTATGTATTCGGTTTGGTTATTGTTAAAGTTTATATGTTGTATACGATAATTTAGAAATATGACCAAGCTGGTCGGAAAAGGTGGCAAGTAATTTTATAATTATTTGTTTACGGTAATTCTTATCAATAACTTATAACCTTTTTAAAATACATACCACGGTATTACGCATCGCAAATTAACCATTTTAATTTTCACACAGTAATAATTAAAATTTTCTGAAACTTTTTCGGATTTTAAGGTGAAATCCTAACTTGAATACATGAAAAATGTGAAAAATTGATTTTTAAGGTTGATTGATTTTTCCTTTGTATCGTTTCTATGTATGTAACTTGTCAGTTTTCCTATCAAACTGTTAACTATCAAATTAATTTTAAATTAAATCTATTACTTTTAATTAAAATCCAGTAATCTTTTTAAGGAAAAATTTAATAGTTTAAATTGGATTCTAGTAATTCATTTATTTAATAAATAGTTTACAGAATTTATAAATTCATTTTAATAATAAATATTTGAATACATTAACTTATTCTTAAAAAAAAACAATTTTTAAATAACATGTAAAATCTAAGAATTCAGAAATATGAGCTGGTTTAAACCAACTTTCTTATTTAAACTTTAATTAAATTACACAATAGTGAGCAGAAGGGAATGACTTAATATTCTTTGTTTGAGTTCATACGCATTTTGAAACATAAAATTTTCATAAATAATAAAGTTATTTCCTTTTTGAGGGGGTTAAAATTGTATAATGGAAAGTCATAATAACTTGTCATTTTGATAAACAACTTCGACACAATCGTGACTATTCATTTGCACGCTATGTGCCAATCTTACCCCACTAATATCATTAAGTACAGTCATGAAATACTTTCTATTTTTTGATTTGTAATAAAAGGGGATTTTTTTTATTCATCTCAGCTATTTATAACTTTATTCTGAATACAAAATTAAGCTTGTATTTTGAAGCATTGGCCATGGGAACGTAATGTTTTTTTTAAACTTGATTTATTTAGATAAACTTTTTTTTTCTATCTTGTTAACAGTTGTGGAATCATATACGAATAATGTTATATAAATGTAATACAAAAATTTTTAATACTTTTGTATTAATAATAACATTAAAACTCTTTCGTTTTCATAAAATGTCTTTGGTAAAGAATAGGTGTAGAAATTCTATTTTGGGAATTCAAGGCTGAAAACATACCATTGAATTATAATTAGATTTATATTTCAAAGAAGGAGTTATTTTTAGAATCTTGTCCCTCTTTCACTTCCATATTAGGAAGCATTAAATGATTTTCCATAATGCGTAGAGTTACAAGGTATGTACGACTTGAGCCTGTTTCATCATTATCTGTTAGTACTTAATGCGAGAGCGAGGGTTTTCGCATTTCTCTTGCTGAATAACGTGTTCCATAAAGGATTTGCCGGAACCATCCGGAGTTTTATCCACACCCCCTCCCTTGTGGAGTGGGAATGTGAGCTGTTATAACCACCAGCCTACCTTTAAATAAACCTTTTGGTAACGTATTATGGCTTACGACTGAATTATTCAAGCTGAATACAACAATGATAACAGGGATGTAACCATGTTATTATATATATACTATGCACATTATTGACAATGTGAGCATAACATTATATGTGCACTCATTTAATACAAAATAAGACAAATTAAAGAAAAACATTGATAATAGTAATTACATATTAATATAAGGGAGCAGTAAAGAATAATATCAGATTGGAATTTTATATATTTTGCTTTATGAGGACAAAATGCTCTTTAATAGATTTAATTTTTTTTTTTTTAAATTTCATATCAGTCTTCTTTACTGGAATTGCCAGCATTAAATCTTTTTACTAGAATTTGATTTAAACCTCAATAACTATCGATTTTTTTCCAACAAAATTTTAAATCTACGAAAATACAAAACAAAATTATCAATAGAAAACATATTTTTGATTTTCTTAAAATAAGCATATGATGAAGGAAATATAAAAACTAATTATATAAATATATTTTATCTGCTAATTATAAACCCATTTATTTTGACCAATATGTGTGATATCACATTTCTTGTTAACTCTTTCATTAACGCTTGTGACAAACTGTCATAAGTTTTTTTTTATATCCTTCTTCCCCTTCCATCCAAACGTGATGTCACGTGAAGACAGCCCCTAGGACCTGTCACCTGGATTAAAAAACTTTAGTTCGAGAAAGCTTTGGCTCAATATATATTTTTGCTTAAATGGTTCTTATTTTACAAGTACGCAAAAATTATGATAAATGTAAATCATTTATTATTACTTATTTATTATTACTACCTTTTTTTATTTTTTAGATCAAAATTCTGCTCAATAAACATTATTTAGTACATTACTGATGCAACTGAAACTTTCGTTACATTCTTGTATAGTACAATAACCTTTTTAAAATTCTGATGCAAATTATTAGGTTTTATTTTGAAATTTTAAGCTGACAGTGAACTTTTCAATCTGGACACAACTCAAAAAGCGTATTTAAGAAAATGGACATGGCTATATAAGAAAATGGACGTTGCGTTTGATTCCGCTTTTAAAACTTCCCTTGTGAAACTAGTCATTTCAAAAAATTCATATTCGTAGTCGTATGCTTAAATCACTTCGTAAATTGTTTTTTAAAAAAATAGTATTTGTTTAAAGATTTTAAATATTAACATTTGTTTTTACAAGGTTGTCACGTGTTCTATAAATTTATAACAGTGGTATTAAATTTTTATTGTATGAATTTAAATCTTTTAAAACCACCTAATTGTTTAGAGTTTCAAACATTCCAACAAAAGAGTGGCATATACTTATTTTTAAAAGTCTTCATGTTTAAATGTATACGTATTTTTTACTAGGATAAATTTTTTTCTTTTCTTTTAAGGTATAAGTACTCATTGAGTTCACTAAAGTTTTTGATTATGTGAACAGTTCATTTCTTTTAATTTAAATACTCGGTTTGGTACACGTAAAAGTTCTGGTTTTCTGAACTTTAAAAGTTTCTGGCTCATTTTTTAATAGATTAAATTTTTCATTCCAAATCTGGTACAAATTCCAATTCTGATGCAAGCAATAAGTTAGAATTGGAAGCTTTGGTTTTGTTACGAAACTATATATCTTCAGTGAGCTTTTTATTCTAAACACAGCTCAAAATGCGTATTTTAGAAAATGGACATCTACATAAGAAAATGGACATGGCATTTTATTCAAAATTTTCAATCTTTTCTTATGAAACTAAAATAGATCCAAACGAACTCGTAATGTGATGCTGTCCATTACTTTAAATCACTTAATGCATTTTTTTTAAATAAGCCTTTTTTAAAAGACTCTAAAAGCCAACTTTTGTTTCTACAAAGTTGTCAAGCGTTCTATAAATTTATCACAGTGCTATCAAATTTACGTTGTAGGAATTAAAATTTTTAAAAATAACTTATTTGTTTAGAGTTCCAAACACTCCACCTTCCGATTAGTATATACCTGTTATTAAGAGTTTTCGTTTTTGAATACAGACATATTTTCAACTAAATTAAAATTTTTACTTAATTTTAAAGTAAAAATACTCGTTTTTGAATACATTTAAGTTTTTGATTTATTTTCATCTTGAGCACTTGGTTTCGCTTATACAATAGCATTAACTTTTTTGAAATTACACATTACCTGTCGATAATTACACGTAACCTGCTTATATAATTTAGAATCGAATGGAGTTTTTAATCAGTTTTGTCATGAAGCTTTTAATCCTTTGACGTTAGATAAAAAACTACACAGTAGATGCGCGATATAACAACCCTTTTATCAAACGCAAATAGACGCTCTCCCCCGGAATGCTCAAAAATTTCATTAATATTTACTCATAACTGGAAAATACTAAACCGAACAACTTAAAACGAAAATAACAAACCACTTGCAATTAAAGCAACAGTTTAATATGTATATCATACACTTTGAAGTTAGTTGTCGTCTGTTATTGTCATACTTCATCCTTTGAAAACTTACTCTAATGACAGGTTTTCTTAAAATGATAGATAAATGACGTCAATAAGATTATGACAAATTCTATGTCCTTCGATGGAAGAAACGAGTGACGTCAGAGGAGTACTTATTGACCCAGATCTCTCTAATAATAATCATCACTCATATAAGAAGTCCGATTCTTGGGAGCAATAATTCTTCTCCATCCTCGACCCTAAATTCTATAACAGTTGTAGTCACCTCATTTGTTATCATGCCCCTACAATATTGGCATACTAAGTGCTGAAGGCACAAATTATTGCGTTTTGGCACAAGTAGTAAACTTCCTACGCCAAATAAATAGAAAAATATATATATAAGTTGATGAAAAACTTCTTGTTGGATATATAGATCAACCATAAATCTAAATTCCATTGTTGAGGGAAATTATTGGGATTATAAATTATTGCTTTTGGAGACTGGTCGTTGAATTTGTAGATGAAATATTTATTTGGTAATTCAGATATATCACAACAAAATATTGCTTATATAATAGAAATGTTTCAAACGTATGGCACCATATTTAAAGGAATTTAGTAAATTTTTATCGAAATAAAAATTAAATGAGATGAAATAACTTTTTGGTAAAAGTTACAAACGGAATAAGAGAAATTTCATTTTAAAACTATTTTCCCTTCAGTTTCTCATACAAAACAAGTTGTTAGGTATGAATGGAATTATTTTACTTCTTGATATACTAAACATTAGCACAGACTTAAATGTTTGTTAAATGAGATTACATTTAAACTCATCAACTTTGTGCTCTGTTGGTTTTTAATTAGATACATGATGTTTAAAAGTTTTTCATAAGGTAATATATAGGATTAGGGTTTAAGAAATATTTGAAGAGTGAGAAAAGTAAGAAAGAAATTAGTTAATTAACAATAAATGAAGACAGATATTAATAATTAGCTCATTAAGAAATACCGAAACTGAAGATATACTAATTACTGACGGCAAAAGTATTGCGTTTCGGCGCATGTTGTAAACTTCCTATGCCAAATAAATAGGAAAAAAACGTTGATGGAAAACCTCTTGTTGGATATAAAGATCAACCATAAATCTCTTAGTTGTGGGAAATTATCGGGATTATAAATTGTTGCCTTTAAGGGCTGGTCTTTGAACTTGTAGGTGAAATTTTTATTTGAGAATGTTGATATATCACAGCGAAATATTGCTCATGTAATAGAAACCCTAGCAGCAAAATAATTTGGGCCATCATTGGGACAATATTCATGAATCTTGACTCAGTAAAGGCTTTCTCAGTAAAGGCCGCTCATCGAATTCTATCCCTGATAAAGTTCTGGTGGAGGAGTATTGTGGCATAACTACCACTATGATTATTAAACATCAATTCACTGGTATATAAGACATGCTAACTTGATTCAATCATGAGGTACCTCTTGATAGATGAAGGTTGGCATTGTCGATAATAACTCTTCTCCCCACAAATTCAATATAAGTCATTAATAAGTATTACTTGAGAAATTGAAAAAATGCCAAGAGCTGAAGATGTCTCCTCCAATATTTTAGAATACTGTATATGATGAAATTATATTTTCAATATTGGAATACAGTGAAAATACCAATTAAGGTGTATGAATAAATTTTAACACTTTAAACGACAAATACTGTATTATTGGCAATGGAACAAAATAATTATAAAAATCTTTCTTAAATGCTAAATATTTGTTATCTAAAGATACATCACTTGTAATTTAGTTTCCTGCGCTGTTATCTTAATAATGCAGGGTAGAATAGATAAGCCATTGTAAGAGATGTGCAATAATCCTATATTTAAGATATCATTAATCACAGAGCAGAAAGAGCTGAAGACAGAGAATAATTTAAACTTTCATATTAAATCAGAAGGCCCTAATTAAGATAGCGAAACATGACAATCAAATTTAATGTACTGTAATCTCCTTCCCGTATGTGGCAACGTTCGGATATTCATCTGAGAATTTACAGCGATGAAATCAATAACTTCATACTGCAGATTCTATGAATATACGTTAAACATATTTTATTCTTTAAGCTTTAAATAATGTATAATTTATGATTGTGTTATTATACTTTAGTTTGAAAAGATTATTTACTCAAATATAATGGACGTAATTATTGATTAAATGTAAACCGAATAGCTCATATTACTATTTTAAAAGTGTTCTTAGTATAAATATTGTGTTTAGTTTTCTTGTTGCTTGATCGTATTATTCAGCTCTGGTGGACTTAAATAATTGAAATATAAGTAAACTAATTAGGAAATGAAAAATAATTGTATAAACTGAATGACACTTAGATCTAATCGACATTAATTTGACCTAATTGACATTGATAAATAACTCAATATGTTGGAAATGTAGAATATATAAATTTTTTTATAGTAAAATTTTTAGAAATCCAATTCTTTGAAAGCTTTTTCAAAGCAAAATTGTATACTACACAAAAAATTACATTTGATCTCCTTAAAAAACAACTTTTCTGAAACAACGAACACATTCGCGTTTCACCTTTGATCCTATTCACGTTAAAATTTCCCCCCTGACTCAAGCGGTATGTGTACCATCAGTTAATGAATTCCCGCTACTTGACCAAGCGATCTTGATGGTATTGATAATTTGCTACTGATATTTAATATTACAAATTTAAACTATCCAGACTGAACAAAGTTACTTAATCTCTAAAAAATTTTCAGTGAATTACCTTGACAGAATTTAAATTGTGTATCACCTCATTTACGTCGTATAGAAATGAGTGACCCAAATGCTATCACAGGATATAAAACAATTTATTATAAATAAAAAATAATTTTATATTAGTTATATATAATCCCTAGTCAAGTTAATGAATACTTGGCCAAACGATCTTGATGGTTTTGGTATAGAATACTGTAGTTCATGCATCACCTATGAATAATTGCACGCTTTAGAAGAATGAAAGTGTTGGCACATGTACCCTGCTTTTAAATGCCATGTACCTGTTCGCTATGATCATATTTGACATGACCGCCATTTATTGCTGCTTGAAGTGTTGCTCGTTGAGCTGCACTTTTGCTGCAATCGTCCCCTTTTCATGGCATTGTCAGTCCAGTGGCTTGAATGTGCTTCGTCCCTCACACCATGCCACGATGGATCTTATTAGTCTACAACCTCTAATTTCATTCTTTTACATAATTGATGATTCCGTTCTTAATGAGGAAGACAAAAGAGATAGACGTTATCACCCGCTACCAGTGCCATCTAAGGCATAGCTTAAGCCATCTGTGTCTATTTTGCTGCTTTTTCTTGTCGCACCATACATAGTTCTGTTGTGAGAGTCGTTGTGTCAATCATTTACTCACGGCCTTTGTAAGTAAAATTCTATATTGTGTCGGAAACAAAAAAAGTTAGAGCATTCCGTAGTTCTTTTTTTATTTCTATGATATCTCTAATAAGTTATAACATGGTGCAGATAACACTAAAAAATTTTAATATAATGAAGGAGATGCTGAGAAAGCAATAGCAATTTTTAAAGTTACACTTATGAATAACATATACTAAGTTGTGATTGATATTTTAGTTTTCAATACTTATTAGTATAGTTTACATAATTATATATAGATTTATAATTATTGTGTATTAGAAAGTTTAGTTAATTATATATAGATTATATATAGGTTTATTATTAGTTATTAGATTATAGTATTTATTAGTTATAGTATTTATTAGTTAATTATATATAGGTTTACATAATTATATATAGATTTATAATTATTGTGTATTAGAAAGTTACCTAATATTTGGATAACTGTAAAAATTTAGTATCCTCATTCATATATAGGGTTCGATTTTTTAGTGAAATGTTATATTCGAAAATGAACTTTATGTGCAAATTTTAAACATAAATAAGCAAACCAGCTTCATAGTTAAGCAAATAGAATAATATAACTACACTTTCTAATTTTAAATTAATTTTTCTAACATCAAAGTTGCAATTAAAGTACCGGTAAACACTTAGGAACAGTCTATCGGAGTAAGTGCGAAAAACTTGCATAGGCATCTCAACTGAAGTAGGAAGTAGTACTTGAACAATCTCTCACCAAAAAATACCGCGATATTCAATTACCTTATATCTTTAAAAGCGACTACTTTTTATCCTTTTACATTCAGTCCTATCGAGTTCGTGCTAGACAGCCAATGAAACAAACACAAATTACCTTGTCGTCCTTTATTAGTCGATAGGATATTCGAGTAATCCTCATTAAAATTCATATCTCATTATAAGCAGCGTGAATGCAATCAAGGGCGCTCTTAGCTCGTTTGTCGTCGCTGAACTTAGTCCTTGTATTTTTTTCCCTTGTCCCTCATCTATCTTTGCTATGATCAAACAATCCTTTACCTAATCCCAGGGTACTCAACAGCAATTGCCGAGCCTTGAGCCAGGATCAATCGCCCAGCGCTGCTAGTAACCCAATATTGGAAAAGAAAGAAATTGTTCTCCCACTTTTGCTAATTTTGCCCCCTTTTTTTTCAAAAACATCCTCATCTGTAAGAGGATATCGAAAAGTGTAAGCGGGGGTTGGGAGAAAAAAAAATCTTTTTTAGAAATAGGATTATAAATCTGTGGGAAATGCTCCCCATTCGTTGAAGACCTTTCCTTAATTATCTTAGATAGAATTACGCATTCTTTAACGGTGTTTCAATTTTGTTCTTTTTTTTTCATTCTATGGAAATAGTTGAATACCACACCGGAGGCTTAACTGAGCGACTTGAAGTGGGGCTGCCTTAAAATCGGAGAGGTCTTAACTTTGAATTAGTTAATCAGTTTAACGTAAACATTTCATTTTATTTTTAAACGAATTTTCTAAAAGTATAATTCCTGAGAATTAAAAGTTTTGCTCTTTTAAAGCAGACAATGGAAAAATTTAGAAAGATGGCAAATATATTTTAAGTGAAGTAAGCAAATGTTTTAAATGGATGCTTGATAAATCTTACATTTTAATTAAAATGGCCATAAATATACAGTACAAAAAATTAGCTTTTTCAAAATCGAATTCAAATGTACTAGTGTTGTATTTTCTGTAAAATAATTGATTGGGAATGCAATTTTAATGTTACTTAAAATGATAAGTAATTTAACAATTTCATGAAATTAAATAAAAACTTAAGGGGTAACTATAATAGTTTTAATTACATAATAAATAAAATAATGGAGCATAAACATGCGTGCGTTATAAATTTCTGCTCTGCTTAGTATTTAAAATCACTAAGACCTAAATGTGACTAGAAACATTCAAATCTTAGTGCTTAAAATGTATACAAATCCAAGAATTTAAAAGATCTTATAAACCAAAACTTTTCTGCATAAAAAAAATTACATTTGAACCCCTTAAAAAGTTTTAATATTCTATTCTTTTATATCAATGCTAATTCTAATCCTATGAGGAAGACTCATTTTTTAAACATCTTTCACGTACAAACTGATTGAAAATTTTGATAAATTTTTAGGATCAAAGACAACCATTGTCCCTCGCATCCGCTTTCCAAGTTTCGGGATCCTAGCACAAAAGTTTCTGTTATTGTGAGAGTGGCACATAAATAGACGCACCCACATAAATCTATTGTTTTTCTGTTCTTTAGATTGAAGAAAATTTAAAATAAATTCTATTAAATATGAATAAGCACTACAAATTAGGTCATAAATTGTTATTGCTTGTGATAATAACTGTAAGATAATAATTACATTAGGAAAAATTTATGTTTTGTTTTATTTTCTGTTGCTTGAGATTTTCTTAACAGATCTTAGATCTTTCGTAGAACCTATTTTAAATCTGCAATCAGTTTCTCTGTCCAAGGTATAGTTATTTTTAATGAAATTTTTATTTTTTGTCGAAGTGAACAGGTTTAAAAATGTTATATGTATAACAGAAGGTCGCATAAATATTACGACAAACTAAGGACGTTAAGGCTCATTATCAGGATTGAAATTGCTTAGGAACCCATGTTCGGAAACGTCATAACACGCCACTTGTGACTCTTCCTTGTTATCAATTGTTTTCGTGTGCTTCTGAACAGGTCATAAAAGTGAAACGTCCTAGGCGCATACCTATCGTAATGATGTGACCTAACTCATCTAGAAGCTTGTCTCAACCCTTATTATACGTTTGGTTGGTTGGTTTTAATGCCACTTGCCACACGAGCAAGTCTGCTTGGTGAAACCGAACAAATTGAAGGCATAATGTTCTTGTTCTTCACTGGCGCCATCTATGATCAAGAATTCGACTTCTGCCACATCATACGTCGCACCTGTTTATAAGGCGGACCCATTCATACACCTATTCATTCATCCACAGATCGTAATTTTGACCTGAATCAGAGAACGATCGATCTCCAATCCAATACCCTCAGAGGTATTGATTTGTAATAGGAACATGGAGGACTTTGCGACTCGACAGAATTTTAACGTGCATCAGTCACCAACTACACGGGGAGTCTTCGGCCGGCGGGGTTCGAACTCTCGGACACGGGCCCAGCACCCTACCGACTAGGCTATTCCGACCTATTATACGTTTTTAAACCTATGCATTTCGCCAAAACCGGCTAAAATTGTAATTAACAAATCTATAGCTGTAGAAGTAAAACTAATTTCAGGTTTAAAATCCTCACAACCGAAATTATCGAGATCAAGAATTAACAACAAAAATGCAACAAATTTATAATGCAACGAAGTGTATATGCGAGAAAATTTTTTTTTTCCTAGTGTCATTTTCTGGTCAACAACTGGCTGGGAATAAAAATGACCTTTTTTGATGGTTCAGCCCTTTTGCAAAAAACGTCTTGTAGCTATTTATTTCCTTTATTTAATGTCTTAAAACGTACATAATGTAATCAGGCCCAAAAATAATGTCCTTTAAATAATTAACAATCATCAAAATCTATTATTCTGCTTAATTTTAAATAATATATGTAATAAATAACTTTTTTAATGCAGATATACAACTCTTCAGAACTGCTATTAACTTTTATGTCCAACATCATCTAATATGATCAATATAATAAAAATAAATTTCATTTCCAAACATGAGCTGTTTTAATCTGGACAAGTATTTCAGTTTTATACGATATAAATTTCACGACCCAATTTTCTTTTAAAATTACTAGAATTCAGATGAAAATCATCGGCAACTACATCATTGATAATGTCATCACCCATCTTCCTGACTATCAATCCCAGAGATCGTAATCATCATCATCATCTTGTAAACATTGCCACTTAACAAAAGGCGTGTGCAGTACCCTTCTATTTTTTTATAAATGATCTCCAAAAAAGACAAAAAGGAAAGTAAAAGCGCTCTCAAAAGCTTTCTTTAGTTTATCACTCTTAAATACATAATTTACTCATACATATTATCTTTAAGTTTTATCACTTTCTTTCTTATAAAGGCTCGGGAAAAAATGAAAGTTCATATATCAAGAAGACCTTAGAAGCTAGAAGCTATTACTTGGGATGCTTGATATATATTAGGTTTGTTAAGTTTTAAAAAGTTGATTACCGAACAGCTT
Organism: Parasteatoda tepidariorum; assembly: GCF_982258835.1. Classification (NCBI taxonomy): domain Eukaryota; kingdom Metazoa; phylum Arthropoda; class Arachnida; order Araneae; family Theridiidae; genus Parasteatoda; species Parasteatoda tepidariorum. The sequence continues at coordinate 57,912,396 of NC_141761.1, forward strand.
ATGGAATATCCTATTTATAAGAGCTGTTGGACTTTTTTTTATTTGTTATTTTATTTTTTATTGATTGAGTTTGGGATTCGACGTTGGATTTTGGTGTTATGCAAGTTTTTACGAGATGCTGGAATAATGTAAGAGAGACAAAATAAAATTTTAGTTAAGTTTGAAGCTACAGTATTTATTACTATTGAAATTCAAAGAGATTTTTTTTAAATTTAAATTATTCATTACAGAAAATAAAAATTTTGCAATAGAATTTTCTTAATGCTCATGTGTTCAATTAAGTATTTAGTTATTATTTTATGGATAAATTAAATGCAATTTATCTGTAAAATTTGATATATTTTCCCTAAATTAAGCCATTGAGAAAAAAAAGGCATTAAATAAATTTTACTATGTTTTTTATCGTAATATATTATTGTTATTAATATTTTTGAGGTTTTCCTATTTGGTTGACAACTAAGCTCCCACCATTTTTACGTGCCTAAAATAAAGGCATTGAGAATAAAAAATACATTAAATATATTTTTATACTTTTTAATCATGATTTGAAAACCAAAATAAGTAATTTAGAACAATAGAGAACTGAGCTTAGAAACTAGATCCATTAATATATATCTAATTGAACTTCTTGGCAGCTCAAAAATAAAGAATCTTCTATTTACATATTTTTTTCATGTGACGAAATAAAATCCTTATTTTTTCTTTGCGCTGGTGACAAAGTATCAACTAAGAGAGCAGTCAAAAGCATAAACTTTGTAACGTGCATATTCACAATTGTCTGAATGAGAATACTTTTCTCGTGTGGACAATGAAATGCTGAAGTAAACTGAGCTAAAAGTTGAAAAAAAATGAAAGAGTAGCTGTGAATAGTTCATATCAACAAGCAAAGTCTTATATTATATTTTTCTTTTATACATATAAATTTTTTTCATACTTATTAAATCACCCAGGTGTGATAATAATTTAAATTAATTTAATTTTTTATTATATTTTAGTTTTAATGATGCTTCATAACTACCACGGGTGAGACATTCGTTTTATAGTTAAAATTCGACTAAATAATATATATATATATATACAGTGGCGTACGCAAGGGAGGGGTTTAGGGGTTTAAACACCCCCCTTGTGCTCAGACAAAATGGCAAAAATAAAAATTTTAGTAGAAATTATGCGGGCTATTATTTCTTAAGACTATATATTTTCATTTGCCTTATGCCTGCTTTTTTTTTTCTCACGGTATTTCTCAGAATACTGAAAAAAACATTTACTATAATAGGGTTGTACTTTTGAAACCAAATTCACGTGATACTGTTACGGACTGGTTCCTTTCTGGCCTGCCAGTATAGTTTTCGAGACTGGCTGTCATTCGCGAGGTCTTTTCGCTATGATTCTGGAATCCTAGACGTTCTGTCGTCTTTGAGACAATTCGAGAATTTTAGAGATACGGTGAAAAATTATATAAAAGGGGGAACGGAGTACAGTGGAGTTAGTCAGATTAAGAGTTATCTCTGCCGCTTGTCTTTCGGAGCTTGTCGCTAAATCTGTTTTGTTTTGTCTTTTATGTATATATATATATATATATATATATATATATATATATATATATATATATATATATATATATATATATATATATTGCTGTTCTTGGATCTTTAGGATGTCAAAACGCAAGAATTTACCAATTTTTTAATTATTTTGAGAAAAAATCACGACCTGAAATTAGAGAGGTGACAGCATCTAGTACCAATGTAAGTTTTTCTGTTGTACAGAAATGTGATACTTCCGTTGAAGAAAACGTTTCTAGCATAACAATATATGATGAATGTGAAAGTGGCCCTCAAAGTGTTACTTCACACCCATATGACATTGAACTTTTTTCAGAAGATATTACATTATGTTCTTAAGCTTAAAAAATCAAATAAAAATTTAACTAAACAATGTTGTGTAAATAATAAGTCAAAATTGTCTAGCTGTCTAAATTAGAGAAATAATAGTGCTTTTATTACAGACTCGAATTTATTTTAGTAGTTTCAGAAAATTATGAACACCCCCCTTAAAAAAATACTGCGTACGCCACTGTATATATATATATATATATATATATATATATATATATATATATATATATATATATATATATATATATATATATATATATATATATATATTTTATTCTTTTCGTTTTCTTTTCCCATGATTTTTTGTCATTTATCGAGTTTATGTGAGAATAAGGGATTTAATAGTTTTTCTAAGAATAAAGTTAATGTTGTGCCTCCAAACAATGGAAGAATTTTTAATTGTGTACAAAATTGATTTAAATGTTTATAAATCAAAGGTTTCACATGTAAATGCCGCGAATTTCAAAATTTTATTTTTGAAGGAGTATCAGCATAATTGCTTTTTCCAATGCCCACCTGTGTTAACATTTCGTCAATTCAGGCATTTGCAGGGCAGATTTGTTGGTCACTCTTTCAGGGGCACCATATTAGGTGGGTCAACGTTGCTCCCACAGTAAGGACAGATGGGACAGGGAATGAAAGAACATCCATACTTTGCCCGAGATTCGAACACAGAAACTTTCTGATGCAGGAACAGTTCCCTGACCCTAACAGTATTAGTATAAAGGAAACGCCAGATTAAAATATGTAAGTATCCAATGAGCGAGCGAAGCAATTCTACAGGTACAAAAGAAGCAGTTCCGGGGAGCAATATCCCAATCCAGCGGCCTTTAACGATCCGCTTCCCTGTTTGACATTTCTATAAATAAAAAACTTGATTTTTACTTTTTTTAGTTTAGGAAAATTTTTTTAACACAAATAAAAAAATTTTTACAGTGCAGAAATTTAACAGAAATAAAAAATTAGAATCATTTACATCATTAAAATCTCTAAAAAAGAGAGAGTTATAAAGAGAGTTATAAAGAGACATATAGAAGAGCCATATAAAAGAGAGTTATAAAGAGACATATAGAAGAGCCATATAAAAGAGAGTTATAAAGAGCCATTGGATTGTAAATTAGCTTCAGGGAATATGCGAGAACAGAAGCTGGGAATGGCCCTTTTGTTTAATTTTGTAGTGAACGTCAGAATCTAATTACACGTTTGAAGTTCTTTTTTCTTCATTCTTATTCTTTGTAAACTAAGTCACCTATGAAGTTTTACAAACTGAAACTTAATGACAAAATTTAACTCACATAATGCGCGAATAAAAACACATTTTAGAATTCTTCATTAAATTCTTTCTTACATTCTAAATCACATAAAAGCGATTCAAATTCTCATTGTTAAATGTTAAATTACATTAATGACAGATAAATTAAAAAAATAATGTGCTGTATATGTTCGTTAACAGCAATATCTTTTTAATTACAGTTCTTAATTACATTACATTTTACGAACATTTAACGAATTTTAAAATTGAAAAATGTTAAAAATGAGTTAATTTAAAAGATCTTATGAATCAGACCTGATTGTATGCAATATAAAACAAATGAAATTTAAATACTTTTCTGCAAAGAATTTTCTGTATAAAGTAATGAGAACAATAATAAATAAAGTTAGTTAACGCCAATGAGTAATTTTACAATTGAAAATTATTTATTCTTTTACTTTTAATTGCATTCAGATCTGAATTAAATTCTTTAATGTCAGTTCTAAAAACTAATTAAATCCAACTGTTAAAATGATTAAGTAACTTACCACCTGAAAAGAACAGTGAATTTCACGCTAAATGTAAGTAAAAGTTGGAAATTAGAACCTTTGAATTAATTTATGATACTGACTTAGTTGAATTCTAATTAATTGAATGAAAATTATTGGAATTTTTTAATCTTAAATGCATGGAATGTCTTTTGATGGTTCTTGTAAATAATTACTAGTTCATTATTCAGTTTTCCTAATTGGTAACACATGATTATGCAGGGTGATTACAAAATAGCTTTATTCTATATTATAATTTTGGCGAAATATGACCCTTTAGATCAGCGGTTCCACATTTTTTCGCCTACGGAACCCTTTTGGCGAAATTCCAAAATTAATAAATAATAGGAGTAGCTGTGGATTGACCAAAATAACCATAATAATAATAGTTAACTATAAATTTTATTGATTATACTTAATGCTAAGAATGAAATTTATTCAGTTGTTGTTTTAACAATGCTTTTGAATCTTCGCCGTTTTTTAAATCTTAACATAAAACTTATAATTTTAATAGACCTAAAATTTTATGATTAGTGTTAAACAGTTAAATTTCCAAGCCTGGAGAGGCATCTTAACTAGTTCTGAATTTGTTTTGGTGCAAAAATAAGCTGCAAACAAATAAAATACACTGAAATATAGTTTTTGAAAAAGAACTATTATAAAAGACGAGAATGGTCATGCATGAAATATAATTCTTTATTCTAGGATGTGATCATTTTAGAACTGAAAAGTTCGATAAGAAATAGGAATGCAGTTTTTTTATAAATTAATATTTTTTATAATTTTTTAATGTATTGCTGTAGGAAGAATTATTTTCAAAAGATTTTTTTAAATTCTTCTTTTATTGCTATTTTACTCAAATAATTTCATAATACTAACCAAATTATCAAATAAATGATGGTCTGTTGTTCGGATATAAAAAATTTAATGCAGAAATCATTTCCGGCTTAAAAAACTCTTGGAACTCGTGAGCTTTCCACGGAATCCTAGTGTTCCGAGGAACATCACTTGGAAACCGCATACCGCTTGAGTGAATGGAATAAATTTTTGTACATAGCTATTATGATCTAAGCGCTCAAGAATGATATCATGAACGATGGTGCTTTTCCCAGAATTAATGACAAAATTTCGAAATTTTCAATTAATAACACCCATGTTTTTTTAATCGAAACATAATCATTTTAGAAAGCATGCACTCGCACACCAAATATCAAATCTAATAGTTTATGAAATTGCGAAATAATGTAGGCAACTTTCACTCAACTGGAATGTTTAGTCGACAATATTTTATTGAAGAGGAAGTTTGAAATGAAATAAAGAAAAATTTCAATTAAATTGTAGAATTGATTTTAAAGACCATGGTTAGTATTATGTATTAAATAAATAATCCCAAGAAACTGAGGCTGTAAAATATTAACTGTAAGATTAAATTCATTTTAAAAATTTACTTATATTTAAAAAAAACAGTCGGTACATTGATTGTTTTTTCATATTTGCATATTTTTGAAGTGGATAAAGTTTTCCATCAGGCAGTATTATGTATGCTTTAAATTTTATTGTCTGACTAAATTGTAACTAAATGATTACGGCAAATTTTTATATTTTTAAACATTTTCATTTTTTTAACATTAAATAGATATAATTACTAATTTTAAATTAACATCAAGTTCACACAAAATGTTTCAGTTTGGAAATAAAAAGCTATGTTTTTCATGTTTTTTAAAGTTTTCTAAACGAAATCCTCTCTAAAAATGTAAACTAATCGGGGGAAAAAAGCATTAAACTTAGATGTAGTTGCTTCCATTGCTTTAATTCTGCTTGAATATTGTGCTTTATGAACGCTAATTGTCATAATTGGATTGGCGTAAAGAAAAAGTTTGTGTAATAAAAATGAAAAAAAAAAGACACTCCGTTTTCTAATTATGAAAAGACCACGAAGAGTAAAATGTTTATTAAAAACGCTTTACGTTTGAATTCTACTTTATCACTTTATGTTAGAAGATAAGCTAATACGTTTAAGTTATCACTTCAGTTAAGCAGTAGTAAAAGCAAATTTTTATCCACTCATCTCACCTTTTCTACCTACGTCCTGTTCTTCTGTTATCATAAAAATGCAACGAAGTACATTTTTGATGCGATTTAGTAGATTTTTCTAAGGAACTATATTAAATATTTAACGAGATTTTATGGTAAACAAAAATAAGAATTTTAAAAACATATTTGTGCAGGAAGTTTTCAATGGTGACTAAATCTGTGTTATTTAATAAGTAAATGGGATTTTTTGATTGGATAATTTTGTTGTGTGAATCCTTTATATTTCTATTAGATAATTGTGGCAATCGGAAAGCAACTTACGCATATTTGCGTAATTTAGAAAGGCAACAATCGATCCAACTTATATGTGCAGATCTCTAAAACCTTTAACTTTTGATAATAAAAAAAATAATAAAAAATAATAGGCACACTATTTTTACACCTCCAGAATTGTTTGAAAATAGATTAAATATCAGAAAATAATCGTGAACATCGAAAGTTTTGATGCCCTTATTATGTTAAATTCAATTATTTAATCCTGAGGTTACGGTTTGACAGGGTTATGGTGTCCCGCAGTGGACTGATCGTTAAGACACGGTTCTCAGCAGATCACCGAAGTCAAGCATCACTTGCTGCGGTCAGTGTGCGGGTGGGTGACCACTTGGATCAGTCTGCATAGGGACCGAGGGTGTGCGGTATTGGTCCTCGTTAAACTGTGCTACCGTAAAGTGCTCGACTTCGCGCGCAGGTCGTCGGGCTACCGAAGCGGGGGTGCCATCCCCTCCGCAGAGGATCAAAATTGTGATGGCATGTCTTCGGATCATCCTCCGTGATGTTTCCCAGACCGTCGCCAATAGCCCATTGTGCAGCTCTAGTGCGACGTAAATTAACAACAACAACAGGGTTATGGTCTGGACAACCTAGAGAGTAGATCGAATTCGATTAATGATTCCTGAGATTAGCCCATATACTTATGACTCAAAAGTTGCTAACTTAGATTTTATGCCATATAAGATAAATGTATTTATAAACCCCATTTGAAAAAAATTCCTGCAATTCGTGAATAATTTATTTAAATATGGCAATATTATTACTAACAATAACAAACTGAAACACACAATTTTAAATATGGCAATAATGAATGAGTTAAATGAACTATTGTTTTATTTTCAATGACATAGATGAGCTTTCAAAATGAGTTCCGGAATGTTTATTTTTGACGTAGAGAAATGGAAATAAATTGCGTATTCGAAAGTATTACATTCTTAAGACCCCTTGATTGTTTTAACCAAAAATAATAGACATTCTGAAACTAAATCTATTAAAATAAAACATTTTTTAATATAACGCTTGCAAGTTAGAATTGAACATTTCCGTAATCAATTAGAGAACATAATTTAACGCAGACAAAGTCATTAATCCATAAAGCAATCGATAATGATCATTCCTGGCTATCAGTTTTCGGCAGTACAGCAAAACTTTCCATTTCGTCAATAATATCTCAAAAGTCTGGCTTTCTGATATGGAAACAATCGGAAACGCACGAAGCAAACGAATCGAACATTCCATTTGCAATATTTCCATTAATTGGAGTGTCCGAAGTTGCTTTAACTAATGGCCTTTCGCAAGCCGTGCGTGGAGGCGCTCCGAATTTTGAACACTGACTGGTCTCACTACAATCATTTGGACCAAGCAAATTTATGCGTAGCACTAGGGAGCCTAATAGCCGTACTCATAAATCAGGATGAAGTTTTCGAGCCTTTTGCCATGTCATTTCGAACAACTGTTTGTCTGTCTATTCGGCAATTCAGAAGAGCTCCTTTGAATCGGCTATTTGTCAAAGTCTTCTACTATCGTTTGGTCTACCAAACGATAATACGTTAAAGAAGCAATCCGAGAAGGATTGATGCAAATTCCATCGCACGTGACTTGCGGTTTATTCATATTTGATCAAAAAGCTGCAAATTGCTTGTGTTCTGATGGGAAAAAGATGCTAAGTAAATTAGGTTTTTCCCTAGGAATCGTTATTCTAGATTTTAAAATAATAAAAAAAATGCTTCAGGTAATATTTTACTTTTTCAACCACGAAACCTATTGTTGTAACTAAGTTAAATTCAAATTTATATATATTCAAGTTCAAATATAAGAGCAGAAGTTCATTAGTTCTTTGTCTAAATTTCTGACACCCTGATAAATCTCTGTATCATCAAAATATAAATAATTATTTGCATCGACACTAAGTGCATGTAAATTACTCTAAAGATTGTTTCCTGTGAAAAGAATAAATTATAGTTTTTTTTTGTTGCACAATTTTGTTAAACATGACAAGGTAAAATAATTAGAATGAGTGTTTAAACTTGAAACCATCATATCGATTTTATTAGATATATGATTCGACTATTTGATATATTAAAGGTTAAGTATTTTGAATGATGAACCTCAGTACTTCTCGACATATAATGGAATTGTGCTTAAAAATAGAAGTTATACCAGAATGCACTTCAAAAAGTCATCCTTCCTGAATGTTGTTTAGTATTTTGAAACCCATAATGAACCTCAGCGTTTGTAAAAAATCCATAACATTGTTCTTGAAAGAAAAATTTCAAAAAATTTTTTCTCATTCGAAATTAGTATTCAAAGTATGAAAGGAGTACCGTCGAACTACTAAAAATATTTCAAGTCATATTATTTACAAAAACTTTTTGTGTGTTTTCTATATATGTGTTCTGTGTATTATAATATAAATATTATGTCATACATATTATAATAATATATTAATATTACTTATAGTGTTATAAACGTACATATTTCTGGCAGCTGTACGCTAAAAGGCTATTGAAAGTACGTACAAATATTAAGATTGTTAAAATTGATTGTTAAAATGTTAAAATTGTTTTACAAGAAATTAATTTTTGTTTGTTTTTATCCAAGGCTGAACTACATTAGTAACTTAACTGTCACATATTAGTTTGTATCATTATTCCAAAATTGACTGTCTCAAAACATTGTTACTTGTTTTAGGCGGACTTTCTATCTAGACAACGGGGAAAATGTCTTCTTGCTGAATTAATATTTCTGGTTACATCTAGGCAAAAACAATTTATAAAATGAGATATTTACTTCGAAAAATATGATTTATCATTTTAAAAACTAGTTACATCTCTTTCAATTTAGCTTTAAAAGATCTTAGAAGAATTTAAATCCTAAACTATTATAATATTTTCATGACAAAGGAATAGTCCTTAAAATAACTTATGAATAATTAATTCTCTATTATAATAATAAAATCAATATACACATTTAATAAATTATTTTTGAAAGAAACGTCGTTGTATTCAAAAACCGTTGTTCCTTTAAATATTTTCAAATGCATAAAATTTTTCTTCCACAAAATCAAAATCCGTTTTGCCATTAGAAGACAGCCAATAATGCTTAATGTCAGATCTTAATACGGTTTAGCACATTGCATACACAAAACAAATAACAGATCTTTTCTTTTTTTCAAAAAAAAAAGAATAAAAAAGGAAACATACCAAGCATACACTTGAAACAAAGCTTTTTACAATGTTAAATTGTTAATCTAGAAAAATTTCTTTATCTGACTCCTCTTTAGTTGCCAAGGCAACTAAAACACGATTTTAATGTCGAAATTTAATATGTTATGCAACATAAATGATGTTAAGTTGCTGTTGCCACTTGGATCACTAAACATTTTACAGAAGAATAAATTTAAAAAAAGAAAAAGTTTGTATATATTTACGGTTACAAACAAGTTACAGGTTAAGTTCAAACTTGACTAAGCATTTCTTCTTTTTCTTTAACTTTATTTCTGGAGTCTGACTTAAAGCTATATGTTTGCCATGTGAAGAAGCGTTAGTTTGTTAATCTATATGCTTAAACGATATATATATATATATATATATAAAGTAAGAATATTTTTTCTTGTATTCCTACATAGTTTTAGACCCAGATAGCTCTTTGACATTTAGTATTGTTTCCCTAATTTTTTGTTTGTATAAAACAAATAAACAAGCAGGGTTATTTTCTGGAATCTCGGAGTTGGCGTTTTAAATTAATATACAGATTTCAAATGTTACTATTAGGGTATGGTTGGATCCATATAAGTATTCATGTGAATGAACGGCTAAAAACAGTTTGTAAACAATGTGACATTTAGATTGAGATCAATAGAGTTTATTTCTCTTCAGAGAGCTCCAGACCTCATTTTATTTTACCTCCTTAAAACGAATAGATTCTCTCTAATCACAAACTAAATAAGAAACGCCACTTAAATCTAAGATGCACTCTTTTTCAAGATTCTTTCAAAATTAAAACCAGGAGGGACGTTGTGGGAGGTTATCCTTTTGTTCTAAGCCTGGTGCCTCTGATGCCTCGTTAGTGTCAAATGCATCTGGAAATTGTCCCTTTTAATGGCACTCATTTTCTAAGGACGAAGGGAACACGTGTCACCCTCTTCCTTGATTCAGTCTTAGTAAATATATAAAGGATTTAAGGGAAAAGTGTCATTATGGGGAGTGGGGGTAATTTAAAGAGGTATTTATTCGTCCACCCCTAATAGAAATCAATGGAGTGATCGCGCAATTACACGTAGCCAAAATAATTAGGTGGATTTAAATGGTAATTATTCTAGTCGTTGACTGTAATTCGGAAACATTTTCGTTGTGATGAAAATTCTTTTGCGGGGTCGGTTGCAGTTGGGGAGTTATTAGTGTTTACCCTGATTCATTAATTCTCCCCCCCCCCTGCTACCGAATAATGTCTTAGTAATGTGCCCGCATTTATCTTTTTGAAAACTTTGCATCTGTTTTACGAGTCATTTGTTTCGGGGTTGGGTGTTTTAAAAAACGTTTTCTAAAATGTTGACTTTGCTAGACAGGATATAAATTTGTATCTCAGGAATTCGGAAGCGTATTAAACAAAAAGAATGCATATTGGGAAATGGAATGTTTTAATTCTGCATTTGGCGTGTTTTTTCCTGGAATTCTTAAAATGTAGCGCATAGCTCAAATCTTGCATAAAAACAATCTTGAAAAGTTATAAGAAAATCGTTTCATCTAACTTCATTTTAAATAAAGTTTAAAATGAAAGGACTCGGGGAAAAGTAATACGTCACATTTTATTTCAAGGGTGATATCTGTACATCAAATTTTAGTATTGTTTCCAGTTAGACGCAGTACTAGACAAAATTTTGACTTAATGAAAAACCTAACTTACTATGTCAGAATTTCAATATTATTTTAAACGTCATTTGTAAAATATATGCTGAATAAAAATTATTGAACCGGTAAATAGTTAAACGGAGCGCTTTTCTTACGGACATAGGAAACAATTTTAAATAAAGGTGTAAGTGGAACTAGATGTTTGATATTTGCTTCTATTGATGAAAACTAGTTGAAAATGCGTGTCAAACTAATAGTGAAAGGAAAAGAAGGCACTGAAATTTAAAAAAGAAAAAATATATATTTTTAGAAACGTCTCTAAAACGGACAATGGTTAAGAAAGCGTTTTTTTACTATGTTTTTATTGTTTACATATTTTGAACAGAAATTGCTTAGCGAAATTTGGAATGGAAATGGGTTAACAAGTTGCATAAAATTGCTTTATGAAATTTCATTTATTCTTATATTTATTCTTACGTACTATTAGTGACATTTTAGTAAGCTGGAGTAAAGTAGCTTCAGAGTTTACTTTTGCCTTTCTCTTATTTCTTACTCACAAGATCTAAACTTGCTAAATCCTTAAGTGCCCAACAGTCCTTTAAACTAGTCGCGCCATAGCATCCACTTTTGGAGTTTTAATTTGCTGCCAAGACAGGCTTTTTAAAAATACTCGTCAATTGTTTGCTGCCAAAGCATTTCGAAGTTTTTTCTACTCAAAAAACACTTTAAAACAGCGAATTAGTCTTTTTACCTATTGAGATCTCTGAAATTAAATAACTTGGCATAATTAATTAATGTTAGATAGCTAAATTAGAATGGAATGAAATTCTAAATCTAATCTTGTTGTGATATAAATCTAAATTCACTAAAGCTTTTTTCTGCTAAGCTCTTCAATTACCAATATTCATTTATCCATATACCAAAAAATTTCATGAAAGTATAAATTATTTTGAGATCAAGAGTTAAAAATACATAAAACTGGTATAAAAAAAATAGGTATAAAAAGAGATTTTTCGAAACGGATCAAACACAAGCTGTCGGGTCTCAGCTAGATGTCCTTTGACATTCTGTGCGTTATCTTTGTCACATTTCAATCAAATCCTTTTTTTTCCCTTCGACCTTTTCCTCCCCCTTCTTTCCAGCATTTTGAGGGGTTAACGAATGTAACAATCGTTTTTTAAAGTGTCGCAGCTGGAAGTGTGGATTGCGAGAACTTTCCCCTTGTCAGAGACGTGATCGAAATATGTGATTCTCACCCCCTCAATGTCTTGCGAAGGACATCGACTGGTCGAACTGCAATTCGTTTCGCCTTTGACAAATTTTAACGTGTTCTTGACAGTTCGACAAAATGTTATCAATGTACTTTGATTTAAATGTAATAAAGATAGATTTTTTTTTATCCCTAGAAAAAAAAGTTTATAATTCTTTTCAATTTTGTGACTTTATAGGAATTTAGAAATTGCATAACTTCTTGTTATATATCTAACGTTATTTTGTTTAAATCTTAACAAATAAAAAAAAATAAAAAAAAAATATTCTCGAAAATATTTTTGCAAATTAATTTAACATAGAGCGAATATCAGTATCGACTTTTGCGCAGTTAGTAGGGTTTTGAATCAAAAGCTCTTAAACATATGAAAGCAATACAAATTTCAAATGTGATTTTTTTTTCTTTTGCTATTTTTCTCAAATTTTTATTATTTTTTTTCACTTTGCTCAAAAATTGTTTCAGAAATTAAAGTAAAATTTTATAAATATTAGAAAAATTGTTGTCACTGCTTTATACTAGCTTATAAAAGGCCTAACTTTTCTTGGCAGAAAAAATTGAATTTACTTTAAAAACACATTTTACTTACTTCCACGTTCACTCTAAGTTTAATGATATAATTTAAAGAGTTTTTCGCAACGAATACTTATGTATGTGATATTTTTATTAAAATAAACAGTTCAGGCATAATTTGCGAGTATAATACTTGTCATAATGTCCAAGAGTTGTACTCAAAAAAAGTATATGCACAAATAATATTTTTCAAGTATACTTGTATGTGTCATGGATATTCGTTTTAACATTTTTATGCTGCTGCATATAAATTTTTGCAGTGTTTATATTCTTTAATTTGAAGTCATGTACTGTGAGCGAAGTAAAGTACGTACCACACTGAATAATTTTTGATTTAATGGTCGGATCTTCACGTTCTATGACTCAATCTTAACGGTTTGAGGGGGTGACCTCAAATATGGTAATTAATAAGTGCAGACGATATTTTAAGTAGCGAAATCAGACACAGAAACGAACTTTCTTTGAATAAACATACCATTTCTCACCCGCAATATATAGGGGGTTACCGCAATCTGGGAAATATCTTTTTTTTTTACAGATTTTTTCCGTACATTTTTCCTGTTTTACACAAAACAGCTTATTTCTGTTTCTCTAGCTTAATCACAAACGGATTAAAACTGTCAAATCAAGTTCTAGCCATGCTGTTTTGCTTACCGTAACACAACTTTATCTTTTCTCAAACTATTTTACCATTAATTACTCTACTTGCTCTTACTGTTCAGAAATTATTTTATGGTTTTAAACTTCAAATTAATAAAATTGCGATCCGACTTAATCGTCGATTACCTGATCTACCTGATTATTATCTGCTTTTACGTACAATTTTTAGGAAAGTTAAATTGTCAGACGTTTTTATAAGGGTGGTCCAATATAGTGTTTAACGTTTTTACTCTTAAATATGTTTTCACTGAGTGAGATTTTTAAGATAAATACAGTTTAAGATTTATTTTTCTTACTAGAGCTTTTGTGGCTCTAGGGACAGTGCGCTTGCCGTAAAAAGAGCTGACCCAGGTTGACGAGTCAAGCAAATTCTGCTCTTTGCACCTACTGAACACAATGCCGACAATATTAGAGTGTTTTTTTTTTGTTAAAATAACTGAGTTTGTCTTTTAAACTAACAGTACTCATCTTCTGTGAAATAAACAGTTTTATAGTGGCACACCAGCAGGCAGTCTTTTTACTGTAAATTCAACAAATTATTTATAAAATGTACCAAACTAATTTTTTGTAATCATACTGAATTTTGAATCTTTAATAGTGTAACAATCTTTTCTTATGTAGTATTAATCAGTTTTTAAATTCCATGAAAACTTTTACACTGCTTCTCATAACCATACTAAATTTTGAATCTTTAATAATATACGAAATCTTTACCATGCTAAATTTTCGTAATCATACTCAATTTTGAATAATTTCAGTTTTGAGAAAATAATAAGAAAAAAAAACGTTTCTAATTGAATTTTTGGTATTTTAAAGGTTGCTCCGACAGAATTTCTGCACATTTTTCATCGTTTGGGGATCATAAAAAGTTACAAAAATTGAGAATTACTCTTTGATTTTAAGGATTTGTTATTAAGTGAAAAAACTCTCAACAAACTAGCAATTGTTTTAGAAAATGAATATTTTTTTAATTATTTAGGCTAGTTGTCTTCTTAACGTGCAGCCTTTTTTATGATGGACATTAATATATAATAGAATTTAAACTATTGCTTTAATTCTGAGGAGCTCAAACTATGGTATTTTTTAAAAAATTTTTTTGGCATAGAAAAGAACTTATTTAAAGGTCTGTTGGTAGTTTGTACCCCAGATATTAGCATGTCATTATTGTGTATTCTATAACATCAAGTAAAATGCAAATATTTTGTTTTACTAGTGCGCTTAAAAACAAAGAACTGATATTAATTTTTTAAATAGTTTTTGCAGTTTACTTTAATGCATAACTGCAAATCGGGAATTTACTCAGCTAAAATCCTCCGCTATTACAAAGGTACGAACTTTATTATAAAAATTTCCCAAAGTAGCCTTATATTTTATTTTTAAAGCAAATTGAAGAAATAAATTACAGCAAAACAATCATGAGACATGAAAAAAAAACGAGGTAGCCTAACTTCTGAAATATATGGCTTCAACCGAGCTCCGAAATCCGGCTGGAGTAAACCTCGTGAGAGCAATTTTTTTCACACCGTCACTAATAAACAACTCTCATTTCCATTTTGCTCCCCCTAATCCTTTCTTTCCCCCCCCCACATTACCCTAGTATATAAAAAAGGAATTGAAAAACAGGAAGAAGAGGAAGACACACATTTCTCTAATAAAAATTCGAAGCGAATAAAATACGGTCGCTCTGGTCCAACAAAAATAAATAAATACAAGACACAGAATGGGAAAGAACCATCAGGAGTAGCAAGTAATGTACTTCATCTTAAAGCTCTCCCATGAGATCCATATCTTAAGAGAATGGGCTTCTCCACTTCAAAAATTTGCTTTTTCAATTGAAGAAAAGGGTATATTTGTGGGTGAAATACCTGTGTGCCATTATATAAATTACTGGCGCACCATTCTGCATAAAATGAGGAATATTTTTTGCTACTTTTTATCAGCCCCTTTAATGGTCAAAAATATTCAATAAAGCTTTTTAGTTTGGATTTTTAAACATTCGTTTTGTAGGAGAAATTTTCTTTATTTGTGCATCAAGATGGATTGCCGTGCCTTTTGTGAGTTTATATTCTGTTTGTTTGGGAATAGAGTGCGCAACAGATGTAAACAAATAGGGTGGGATTCGATTTAAAAATCTTGAAAAATAGATTTTTTAGGATGATGTATTTGGGAAGAATGCCATCAATAAGTTTGAGTGCAATGTAAAATGGATTGTGGTATAAATGTGCTCTTTGATGAAATCAGTACTATTTTACAGCAGATATTACGAAATAATTACAATTTTAAACAAATAATGAGTAGTTGCCATCTAAACGTTTAATTTACTGCGTTACAATGAGTAATGATTTAGTAAAGATAAATATTATGCTTTCATAAATTTCCATAAAAACAAAACTTACTAATAATATTTTTAAGACATAAATTTGCTTACTTTAAAAAACAAATCAAATTTACTAAACTAAATTATATCGAACAATTTAAAATGTTAGAGAATTTATCAAGGATATTATAACAAGATGTGTTGAAATAATTCTAAATTTTAAAGGAAAATTCCAGATTGTCTATATTTTGAAAGAAATACATCACACTATCAATATTTTTTATAAACTCATTCAAAAAATGAAAAAAATAATATGTAAGCATAAATACATAGAAACACAGTAATATGTAATAAGCTGAAACACAGTAATATGTAATAAGCTGAAACACAGTAATATGTAATAAGCTGAAACACAGTAATATACAATTTAAATTTTTAAAAGAAATTCCTGATTCCTCTTTGTATCTTATCTCTCAAAATACATTGAATGCTTTAGAGTTTCTGATATCCCTCAATTGACAGGCATCCTAGAAAAGACTGGTATTTTGTTTAAATCTCTCTGCTATGGCTTTGTTATTTCATTTAGGGGAGGTCACTCTGTTTCTGATATAAGATTTGACATCTTGACACTGAGGGTCCTTTTTGAACGTGAGGATATTCCTTTCACCCTTTATGCAATATCACGTTTGTCTTTGTGACCACCAGCTGGGATGTCATTCAAGTAGAGATGACCACTCAATAACCAGATATCTTCCTGATTTCAACTTTTTGGAGATTCTTCTGTTGAGGATTCATTTTTTTCCGTATTTTTATCTGTCGTGAATTGTGTTTTCACTTTTAAAATCTTTCACATCTTATCTTTTTAAAATTGAAAATAATGTTAGTTTTGATTTGAAATTATCAGGGTTATACCTTTCCTGAAATCTTGCGTTAATATTAGAATTCTATCAGAAATGTTATTTTTTCTTTGAAAAAGTTTCTTCTTTAAATACTTGTTTTTAGTAAATTAGATTATACGCAATTTGAGATTGTGATTTGCTTTCATTTGCGATATGCCTTTAAACTCTTCATATTTTTATTTTTTATTTTTGATATTTATCCACAGTTTTATTATTGATACATATATACAAAGGCCAGAAAACTATGTTTTTGTTCTTAGCCTGTAGCTTATAGCCTAATGTACTTACGTCAAAATCTTTTAGTATAAATTTCGAGTAATTTGAAGGAAACAATTCATACGCTTGAATCGTAACTTAAATTATCGTTACGTGTTTAAATATATTTTCATTGTATTTGAATATATTTTCACTTATAAATTTTAAACGTGATAAATCGTATTTTATATCTTAAAGTATATATCACAGTTCATACATTGGTCTCGTCCTGCTATAACCACTACTGATGAAAAGGCGTTGCAAAGAGCTTCAACCATTATTGTAGCAGTCTGCTACACTTTGTCATTAATTCTATGTTTGCTGCACATTATCATAGAGGGTTTTAGCAACATAACAGAAGCAAAATTGCTACACCCCATTATTATGAGATCGTTAATTAATAGTTAGTGATATAGTTTAGCCTCGGTTATTAAAGTTAAAAAAAGTAATTTGAATTTTTCTATGAATGACTGGGTTAGAATGCTCATCAAAATACTACATGGAAATTAAAGTCTAAAAATTCCTCAATAATTCCCCTTCAATGATTATGATTATTATTTGTAAATAATATGAATTACTTACCACCTATTATCATGGCCTTCATGATTCGAAGTTTCTAAGGTACTTCAATTGTTTTTGCAACAGTCACTCTGTAAATATATAATTTTAATCCTGATAAATTCTCACTAAATAGAATCAGTTCTGTCGGGATTTTTTGAAAACATTACAACTGACAACCCATGTTTTTACAGAGCTCTTAATGACCAATTGGAGGCTTTTGTTTGTCCCCTCCCATAGTATAATTTTTTTAAGAGATTGACCTAAGTTATTCCAGTTGTCGGTGTGTAAAATATTTTTCAGAAATCGCTATAGCACAGCACAAGCGAAATAAATAATAACAATATTTTATTAGTGTAAAGCATCTTCATTAAACTTTGAAATTTTTTTTTAATATTGAATTTGAAAAATAAAGTAGAAAGCATCCGAAGCACAAAATACTGGGTGAAAATAAAAAGTATTTTATCTAATTCGTGTGAGTTTCAATATTATAAGTATCAAAAAAGAAAAAAATTAGATTTTTTTAAACATTAAAAATTAAACAGTATTTAACGTTCAGTAGTAAAAAAAATCAGTAAAGGATTATGTTCTATTATTCATATTATTTTTAAAAAGCAGATTTAAAATTTTTTGTACAAAAGGAAATTGTAAATATTAAACATTTTAAGTCATTCAGCATTTTTATTATCCATAATGCATGCTATGATTTTGACATTATACTTTTTTTATTTTATGAAATAAAAAAAAAGTTTTTTATTTAAACTAATTAGATTATATAACAGTTTTAAATTAATTTGTTGAAGATCAACTTACACAATTGTTTAGGATTTTACATTATAAAAAAAAAAGTTTGCAATTTTTATTTTTTTAATCGAGACACCTAAAAACTAAAGAATATATATATTCCATTTTTTTTCTAAACTTAATGATGCCTACATTCATTAACCAAGAGTTTTACCCACGCATCCCCTTATCGACATTAACCTCAATTTTTTAGAACCTTTATGATCGCTTTTTTTTCGAACCTTAATCAAAATCCAATACTTTCGTCCGGTAATATTCTAGAAGATTTTTCTCTTACGTTTATACACAAAATTTAATTCGTTAAAAGAAACTTGCAACGGTGTTTAAATGATTTTTTTATTCAATTTTAAGGATAATATTAAACTTTTTTGTCAAAAAAAATCGAACATATGCTTCTGTAGGATAAGCGTTTTTATCGTTTGGATTAAATCCAGGAAAAGATAATGCTCATTTTATGAAACGTAAATTACTAAATTCTCCAATGGCATTTTTTTTTGCCTGATCATGGAACAAACATTATGTTCAAAGGGCAAAGATAAAAATATTTTTTTTATGATATTATGTTAATACGTAATGAAATTTTTTTCAGAGGCATCGCGTTAAGCAATCATTAATTATTTTTGTTGATTTTAATTTTCTGCACTTATAAGGAAAAGATTTATACACTTATTTTATGTTTTTAAATTTATATTTTATATTTACATGCTCTACTTTAAACTTATGGCACTGTTAAGACACTGTGAAAGGTTGGGGTTCTATTCCTGGTAGTGGCTTCTGTTCACCAGCTTCAGATCGATAGGTACTAGATTTTTTGGGTAGTGAAAATGGCCAGCGCACAATGCTGACTACATTGAATGCATTTGATAAAAACTTGAGAAATCGTAAGTTTCATTTCGTCAATAGGCCAGAAGAGACAATTGAAGGAATGTTTCAATTCGGTTATAACTAAATGTAAAAAGAAAAGATTGCTGTCACGTACTTTAATAATATTTCAAATTCCCTCATCTACTATTTGCTGTATCATTAGCTGATTCCAATATTAAAAAAATTGTTTCAAAATTGTTTCTGATTTAAAAAACTCTGTCTTTCCCAGTTACGAATTTACAAGATTTTGTTCTCTAACTGTTTTTTAGGTCTTTTAAATTGATCTTTTACGTTTGGAAAAGGTAAAATATATATGCAACAAAATGGAATGGACGGGAAATATTCTGAAAATTTCGATTTAATAAATTACTACCAATTTCAAATGAATTAAAAAAATAATTCGTTCAAGCAAGTTTGAAATATGCTTCTTTAACCCATATTTAACAGCATTTAAAAAAATAAATGTTTTTTGAGAAAAATTCTATCACATACTAATGAAACATCAAGTAAAACATAACATTCAAAAAACTCTCCAAAACTTTAATGGTTTGATATTTACAAGCTGTCCTATATATAGGACGATGGTTCATTCCACTACTAAATGTTTTGCGATCAAGACTCTTAGTTTACATAAAAAGTCAGAAAATATTCAACACAAAGTCCAAATTTACATTTTTGGCACACAGTTTTAGGTTTTTTTGTACAATTTTTAAGCTGACAACTGGGTTTTCTGTTAGGATTTTTTATAAATATAGGATCAGTTTGTAAATTCAAGTAGTCTGGCTTTCTTTGTTGGATGCCTAAGCTTCTTCCTGCAATATTCCGAGGTACCCTCAATCCTAGGTTAGTTGCTGTAATGTGTCGATGAAATTCGAAAAGTTCTAGAGTTTATTCAGGAACAAAAAGGTCTGAAATTTTTCCATGCTGCAACCAATGATATCTCAAATGCATTTATGCATAATGGCCAATAGAATTATTTTCCTTGTAGAGAAGAACAATATGTTTCCATGAGATTGTCGAACAAGTCTACTCCATTCTTATACCTCCTATAGGAAACAACACATGATAGTATGTCTATTTTCTGCTCGTGTTTTCAAAATTGGTACTAATCAAATACTATTCTATTTTCTTCCCCAACATTTTAGAAGATTTTGAAAATAATTTTTTCCCCATCATATTTTCTCTAACAGTTCCTGTAGCGAAGATTTTATTTTTGAGGCTAACGAAAAGATGATAAGATGCGAAAAAGTTCTCCATATAAATTTTGTGCTTTGATGGAGTTTTAAATATTGATAGCAAATTTTCAGCAACCATTTGAGTTAAGGACTTTTTATACTTTCTTTTTATCAGACTCAGCATCTTTTTTTGCACCTTGATATGATATTATATGAAAAGCATCGAAAACATCCAGAGCTTGTATCCAAATTTCACGGGTTTCAATTTCATATACATTTTGCAAACATGTTTACCGAAATAACTAACCGTTCTTTTATCAATATTTAAATGTTCCGAAAACACACCAAATTGTTGTATAGCTTCATTCAATAGTTCATCAATTGGATGAACTTTGCAATAGCGATCTGATGTATCAGTAGCAGTGTTGTCATTGAAGTTTAAATATTTCTTGGTAACAAAGTAACTTTTTCTCAACATTGCTTGCCTGGCGAGTGTTGTTCCAACAACAAGGTCATTTTTCCAGCACATTTTTTCTCCGGGTAAAATGTGATAACCGCTTAAGAACATAATTTGCAAATATTGCTTAAATACATCAGTTTTTAGATGAAATTCTTCATTATTTTTTTGTCTAGCATACTTGTTTTTTTCGTGTACTTTTTTTGCATTTATATTTCTAACTATCATTCCTGAAATCAGGCCTACTATTATTTGACGATGTTCACTATGAAGTAGCTCAGGAGCAGACTAAAATTTCGATTAGTTCATTTTGGTGATGAAATATTTTTTTCTACGGTAGTTTCTTCCTTTATGACTTCAATAGTTCCTACAGTTTTTTCTTGTGGCTTTTCATCAAATATGGCATATTAAATTAAATCTAAGACTTATCTTTGATTAAAATAACAGTCTATTTACTGAATTTTTTTTAGACTACTGGAATTATGTTTGGACTGAAATATAAAATCAGAAAAAAGTAGTTCGTAATTTCTTTTAAATTGCTATTAAAAAATTTATTAATAATTTATTTACTGATATGTAAAATTGCAATCAACAAAAAAAAAGAAATTTTATCGAAAAATAACTATTTATCTTAGATCTAAATAACTGCAAGCACCAGCAAATTTGGAGAAAAAATATTGTTTGGAAGATTTTATCTACAACGCTGTGAAGAGCACATCATGCATTATGCATTTCCTAATCATTAATTTCAAAATTATAAATATATCGTTTTTCACTTATTTTGACCTATATTCATACAAAATAATGAAGAAAGTATAAAAAATATGTTTAATAAAAATTATGTGTCAAACGATAAAAACCGTTGTTAAAAAACCGTTAAAACTGCCGCTTTGATTTTCAAGATTTTCAACATTATTTTATTTCAATTCGAATTTGTAAAATATTTTCGTCTGCAAAGATTTTCGAAACTTTTACCGTCATCAATTCCTCATCTGTGGAGGGTCACGTATGGGGACCCAAACCATGACGTATATTGTTGAGAAAAGAGGAAAAGAAACCAATTTTCGTTGACCTTTTTGGTCCAGCTGGGGCCTAGGGTCTAGAATCGGAAAAAGATGAATGCTTCTCACAATCCAGGGGCTGTCTAATACGAAGGGGGAGGAATGACTATCGTGGAAACTTTCACATTTTTCTTTTTGTTTTTATTGATCGCCCAATCTCTGGGGATTCGAGTGCTTAAGCAATGCTCACGTGATTTGTTTTGTTCGCATATCCTAAAGAACATGAGACGTCTTACGCGAAACTGCAGTAGTTTTATAAGACAAGTAAAAAAAAAAAAAATTAAGTTCCAAAATGATTTAATAAGGTATTTCTAATAATTTCTTCATTTAGTTAAAAATATTTAAATAACTAGAAATATAAGTAGTATGTTACACCGTAATGACTCAAAAATGAAGCTCAAGGTTCGATCAGGTAATCAGAAGTGATAATCAAGTTTTTTCCAGAGTTTTTTTTTTTGTTGAGAACGATAAGAGGTGATAATATTTAATAAATGTTTTTCGCTGAATTGTATGTAGAATTGAAATAATTTTCTTAATTCATTAATTAAAAAAAACAGATGATAGAAATATGGGAGTTTTAAGAAATAAGCAAGAAGTTTCTTACGGCTTGAAAGATTTATTTTTAAGCTTATATATAGGATATTTAAGTTTGTTTTTTAAGTAAACAACCGTGAAGAAAAATTTGTCCTTACCAGTACAAAATGTGAAATTTTATGCAAACTTTATGTTTAGAAGAAAAAAAAAGATTCCGCAGAATAAGTTATGAGAAACAATAATTGGTGTCAAACTCTTGATTTTATATATGTTATGATAAACAAACATAAAAACATTTCTGTTTCATATTGGGATAAAATATGTTTGTTTATACCTAGAAAACTGTAAAAAATTCCAGGTCAAGCCACGGTATAAAGTACCGGCACTTTATGCGCATCATCCGTAAAATCTATTTTACTGTAAAATCAATTTCACTGTGAAATATTGTACCATAATTTTTATAGGAATATTTATTTCCTCAGAGTGATTCACTGATTTTAAGGTAATCATTACTGTAAAAATTACGCTGCATCAGATTTTTTTGTTTTGTAACAAGTTTATGTTAAAATGGATTCTACTGACCGACATCCTGAGAGCAAGTACTTCTTACCGTAATATGATCCGGAGTTTTCTACAGTGCATGCGTTAGTTATAAGTAGCTAACATCAGCATTCAGCTTGATAATACACTCTGTAACAAAAAAAATCGACGCACCAAGAAGGAAATGTCCGATTGAAACGAAAATTGGTGAATAGGAAGACAATGTACAGAATAGTAAATGATTAAAATTTCAGAACAATTAAATAATTTATAGCAGAGTTACAGTAACAAGTTCAATAAGGTGTTGACCCGCCTCTAGCCTGGATACAAGCTGCCACACGGCGTGGCACAGACCGATAAAGCTCCCGGATGGTCTTTTGCGGTATTTCCTGCCAAATTCGATCCAATTGTCGAACGAGGTCATCAACATTCCGTGCTAGATGCAATCGCCTTCCCATCATATCCCAGACATGCTCGATGGGAGAGAGATCTGGTGATCTGGCAGGCCAAGGAAGAGTTTGATAAGCTTGCAGACAGTTCATAGCAACACGTGCCGTATGTGGTCTGGCATTGCCCTGCTGAAAAACCAGCCAAGGGCGCTGCAAAAGGAACGGTAGCAAAACAGGTCTTAGGATGCCGTCGACGTACCGCTGTGCAGTAAGTGTACCTCTAATGACGACCAAAGAGGTCCGGCGGCCAAAGGAAATCGCTCCCCAGACCATAATGCCTTGTTGAGGGCCGGTGTGGCGTGCAATAGTGAAGGCAGGATTTACCCTCTGCCCTGTGCGTCTCCAAACACGTCTTCGATGATCGTCAGGACACAGTTGGAAGCGGGATTCGTCGCTAAAGACTATACGTCCCCAGTCGGCATCATTCCAGCAATATATATGTTCGAAACATTCATGCATACGAAATTTCAAAGCAATCGGATGATTGCTTCTTGGTGCGTCGATTTTTTTGTTATAGAGTGTATTTATAAATAATATAGATTTTCTAAATCAAATTTCAATTTTTTTATTAAAATTAATTCGGTTGCGTTGTTTTTAATTGATTAGTTCAGTGTACTTTCTTTATATGAAAAGGAAATATCGGTACATATTTCAACAATTGTATAACTTTTTTAAACGACTTAGAAGAGACAAGCTTGTTGCGAAATACTAGAGAGCTATGATTTTTTTTACGAGTATATAGCTTAAAAAATACTTGACTATTAAGTTTCAGTATCTGTCAGATAAGCGAACTCTTGTTGCGATGTAATCAGATTGGAACTTCGAAATTTGTTGTGGGGTTTAGCAAGCAATAGTAAGCCGAATTAGAAGATATTAGTTTAAATATAAAACCTTTTGCTGTCTGTATGTATGTTTGATAATAACTCGAGGACAGGTGCATCGATTTTGATCCTGTTCTTTTACAATCTATGGTTGTAAACAATCACCACTTTCCGGTCTCATTTAGTTCGGGAGCAATATTGTAAATACGAAATTTTATTGATGAAGCCCATTCTTTTAGAATTAACTTTCAGTAATATCTTTCGAATGGCTTATCCGATTGTATTGGGATTTTTTGTTATTAATTGCTAAGGTTTTTTTTAATCATTTTGTGATGTTTTATTTCCTTTTACGTTGATTTGTTATTGTCTCAACGCTACGATGTCGTGGAAACAGCATAGTTAAAAAATGTTTATAAAATAGAAGCAGGCGAATCTCGAGAAAAAACGAAATACCCAATTAAAGCTCCTTAAGTTCACAGTTTAAATGAAGTAGAAACACGTGGGATTGGATTGAACTTTGAGTAACTTTGGATTGGATTGAACAAACATTTACTTTACATTTTGATTTACCTTATGATTTACACATTATTTTACAATTTTCATTTTATACTTTACATTTTGATTCACCTTATGATTTACACTTTATTTTACAATTTTTATTTTATACTTTACATTTTACTTTTATTTAGACTTTATTTTAATTTATACTTTACGCTTTACTTAGTATTTTGCGCTTTAATTTACTCTTTATTTTATACTTTGCGCTTTACTTTATACTTTGCGCCTTACTTTGCATTTTATGCTTTACTTTTGGCGTGACATTTGCTTTACTGTTTACTTAAATTTACTTTACTTTAAGTTTTATTTTTTTACTATATATTTATTTATTTTTTACTTTGCTTTACATTTTATTTTTTTAAAATAACTTTCCTATCCATGACAATAAAATACTTAATACCACACAACCATATGCTCTCAAAACATAGCGAATGATTTAAGGGTGAAAGTTGTGAAGCCAATAAAAGAGCAATAATGCTGGAGCTCTGGATTCCCTGTGTGTCAGATATTCTCTATTCATCGGTAACGTGGGCTTCAAGCTCAAAGCATTGAATCTGCAATCCAGGAATATATTGAGATCAGTGATACGAAAATGCAAGATAAAATTCACTGTCACTTCAGCAATATGAATTTTAACATAAATAATGTCGTGATTTTTGTCGGTACAATTTTAAATCCAGAAATATTTGAAATTCTACTAAATTTAAAAAGGCGGACGAGCTGGTTGACAGAGGCTAGTCTAAATATGTAATTTACTTTTTAATCAATGACTTGTCTGCAAACAGAAATATTTTTTTATAATCTTTAAACGAGTTTTCCCAGAAAAATATTTTTTTATTGCTGCAAAAATTTAAATGAAGTTAGTTTATATATATATATATATAAAGAATATCATAAGAAAGATTAGTAGTTTGTTTGATATCTTTAGAAGGTTTTGTGAACGTCAGTGTTTTGAATAGCAGGAGCTTAACCAAAATGAATTATTTTAACGTAATTATTATTTGGAACAAACGTTTAAGAAATTTTCTAAATAATAAGTAACTTTAAAGGTTTTTGTTTTGTTTATTATACTACAAAACATAACTTTGGTATAAAAACTTTAAGTACTAAAATATTATCAAAACATTAATTTAAAAAACCAAAATTTGGTTAATACAAATTTAATAAACTGCAAATCAATAATTACTATTTGAAATATTTTTCAAGGTTTCTTGTTAATGGTTAGGAAGTAAATTCTAGAAAAAATGTCATCACTGTTAGATTTATTAATTTAAACAAGATGTTCACAAAAATTAGTTTATCTTAAAGCTAATTTTCAAATGATTGTTTATAAAACAAAAAAGATTGCTGCTAATAAACGTATTTTACCCCTATTCCCAGATAATAGTGTAAGGTTAATTTTAATAGCAACAACAGCATTTATCTCAAAGCCCTACAAAGTTTATAAATGATTAGAAACTAAACCAGAGATGGGCAAACTTTTTTGGTCGTGGGCCAAAAATCTAGAAAAAAAAGTTTGCTGGGTCGAGTAAAAACTTCTAAACTAAAAATTCTAACTTCCAGAATAAAATAAAGTCAATTCATCATTTAACGCATGGTACTCTGCATCAACTTTGCGTTTTTTAGTTGCCCTTTTGGGATTAAAAAATTTTACAAATAACTAAAAAAAGCAGTAGCAATTTTACACATTTAATAATTTCACCAATATTTACAATGACGTTGTATGCGTGCAACCTTTCCATACGCAGTAAATTACGTTAGAACTCACGTCGGCAGAAAAGTCCGCTCGTTGGAACTTGAAATGCGTAGTCAGTCTCATGTGAAGTACAATTCACCTATATTAGATTCCATATGTCTGCTCCTCGAGAAAGACATATACTAGTTGGAGCTAATCTACGGCTATTCTATAAAGAACTTTTACTTTTAGCATTTTACCAATTGAAGCTGTTTGTGCTAACTATTTTAATTAGTTTATGTTTTGTGGAGGAAAAATAGAGAAAGTGAAAAGGTCATCAGTACTTCGTTAAAAAAGAAAGAGCAAAAATAGCTTTCAACAATGTAGACAAGAAAATGGATGTATAATGTATATTGTTTATATTCGCCACTGATCGGCTAGTTAAAATTCTGTCCGCGGGCCGGATAAAATCTTCCGGTGGGCCACAGTTGACCCGCGGGCCTTAGTTTGCCCATCCCTGAACTAAACAATGCAAGCTTGAAACAGCTTTAAATTTAACCAGGCTAGTTTACGCTCTATGAGGTTCGCATTAGGCTTTCAGAAGCAACCCTTTTATAACGAGACTGAATCTGCCTTTACAAAACAAGGCCAGAAAAATCTTCTGGAATTGAGGCTGAATGAAATCAAGAGTAGAAAGCGTTCTCACAGCGAAGAGATATTCATTTCTCAAGGTTTATTTTAGACTTAATGACCATCATTAAAACAAGGTTATTTCCGCAGCTTTTTGTTTAAATCTTTAAAACTGAAAGTTGGCTCATTATTGACTGTTGGTGTTAGCCATAAGGTTACATGCTATCTGGTATTGATTAGGGAGCCACTAAATAGTTATTTTTTGTGTTTCCTTATTCATAAACTCTGTTTTTGACAATAGTGATAGGTGCTGCAGTTGTGGCTCAGAAGATCGACCACTCACCTTCGATGTGATTCTGGTTCGAATCCCATCGTCTATGCATGTCTATGCATGGTGAAAACGAATTCTGCACCCGACTCGCATCGACCTCAGTACTAACATAAAATATCCTCAGTGGTAGATTGATCATGGGTTAGAGTCCCGCTACCTAAAGGCTATCCGTCTGTAGGACGTACTTGTGATTTATCTCTTAATGTAACGCAAGTGCGGGTTAGTTACATTTGAATGTTCTCCTCAAAGGCGAATTTCTCCCAATACTTCCCTTGTCTCCTCAATTTTCCCTTGGAATTCCCTTGTCTCCTCAATTTTCCCTTGGAATTCCCTTGTCTCCTCAATTTTCCATTGGAATTCCCTTGTCTTCTCAATTGGGTTCAAAATTAAAAGGTTACGGAGTTGAACATTGGTAACCATAAACTAAAAATTAGGTCGACTGTTCATCGATGGTAATAAAAAAAATGGTGACTTATGGTTCATCAGTGACAAGTGAAAGGTTTGCTCATAATCTTCTGAAATTTGAGGAAAAAAGGATAGTAATCCCCATAAGTAGCCGACAATAAAAGGAATTAAATTTTTTATGTAAATTGGAATTTTTCCAAAAAAATTTGTTTCTATAACTTACTAAAAGTTTGTTCAAAGTTTTAAAATTGTTTATTCTGAAAAAAATGTTTTCTGAACAATTTTAGTTCCCTGGAAGAGGCAATAAAGAATGCATTTTTCACGATTTTTAGCTATTTGATAGGAAAAATGTTTAGGCATTTTTAAACTTCATATTGCGTAAAAACCATTGTCAAAATCGAAATATATGCACCGAAAAACAAAACCATGAGAAATCGCTTTTTTTGGTGAAAGATATTAAGTACAGGCTTAAAATTTTCTTCCGGAAAACTAAACTTGTTCTTTCTTTACTTTCTCTTGCCCATTTTCTATTCTCCAACAAAGATTGAAAGTCCTGAATGTAGAGTATGTCGTGTAAGAACTGATAGTCACTTTCCAAAAAATATTTCTAAAGGTAGTATTTTTACTTAGAATCAACATTTTTTTGTATTATTTTTGTACAAAAAAAAGTTTGTATATCCTGTTTCTTTTTCCAATGCCGATATGATTGTCCACCTGGTCCCTTCTATTGTATGGCATGAGTCCAGAAAAGTTTGTTATTCTTTTTGGGCCAAAGAAGAAGAAATCAAATTTTTTTTTCTTCTTGCTTAATCCTTTTCTGGGCTTTTGTTCGATGGCATAAAAAAATGCGATCTAGTAAAATATATTTGGAAGATAAGCCTACCTTCTTTGTTCAATAGATCGCAAAAAAATTGCCTTGACACACGTTTTGTTTGTGATACGCTCTTTACGTGATGTTAGAAGTCGGTCACAATTCCCGAAAAAAAGATACAAAAATAGCAACCGTGTTTTAACAAGGAAAACCTTGTTCAAGTCTGTCAATATCTGCGATTCTTCTTAGATGATAGCGTTTAAAATAAGTGGTTAAAAAATTTCTTGCATTTTTTTTTCTTTTTGGGAAAAAATTCTTTTAAAAATGTAAAGAAAGAATTTTAAATCGATAGGAATTACAATGGAAATTTTCAAATATCCACCCATATATATATATATATATATATATATAACATGTTTTTATGGAAAAAATAATTACAATAAAGTTTTTGATTTTGTTTCATTATTTAAAGGATCTTTTTTTCTACCTTTTTTAGAATTGTTATTAAGAAGAAAAAAAATAGAACTTGAATCAAATTTATTACTCCGAAGGATTTCAAATTTTTAATCATTTGATTACTATTTGTATCAAAGTAAACATGCATGTAAAAATGATTCATATATTTATTTGCTAATTTTTCGTGATTATCTACTTTGATTGTCTGTTTATGTGAGTTTTTCTTAGGTAATTTTCTTTTAAAAACTTGAAAACAAGAGACATAACTTAAATCGGAGTATATCAGAATTCTTTTATTATTTATTCATTTAGAAACTATCTGTGTCATAGAGAATTTGAATTGAAAAATAATATATATTAATTTATGTTATTGTCTTGTAAGTCGACTTATTATATATAAATAATTTCGTTTGAACGTTACAAATATTGTTTGTTTTATATTTTTCTAGTTTAACTATTAAATTTTTTTTCAATCTTCTATTGTTATGAAATGTTATAAATACACATGTACTAGTTCATTTGCCTGCATGCTTGAGCTTAGCTGGAAAGAAAATTGATAGAAGTATACTTTATAATTATTATTTGTAATTGTGTTAGTATAATTTATGACATAATTTTATTTAGTATAAATTTGTTTTATAATTATACCACGATAAACAGATTTTGCAATATGATAAATTATACAATGATAAATTATATATGATAAATATATATGATAAATTATATATGATAAATTATGGCTGGTTGGTTCTAATGCCACATGCCACACGGGCAAGCCTGCTTGGTGAAACCGAGCAAATTAAAGGCGGAGTGTGCGTTTCTTGTTTTTCTGTGGCGCCATCTATGGACAAGAATTTGACTTCTGCCACATCAAACGTCACACCCGTTTATAGTGCGGACCCATTCATACTTCCATTCATTCATCAACAGATCGTAATTTTGACCTGGGTCAGAGAACGATCGATCTCCAATTCAGTACTCCCAGAGGTTTTGATTTGTTATGGAAACATGGAGGACTTTTGCGACTCGACAGATTTAACGTGCATCAGTCACTTTACAACCTGCCTACGGGGTTCGAACCCACGAACTCTCGGACATAGGCCCAGCTCCCTACCGACTAGGCTATCCCGGCCTATGATAAATTATATAAGTACATTTAAAAATTTATACTCAGTATATTTGCATCACTTGCAATACATGAATCATTTTCTGAATTATTTAATTATATTTTATGCATAAATTTTTTAATTAATCGTTTTACAAGAAAAATCAAAATTTTAAGCCATTTGCTCAGAGTAAAAACATTGTATTTTGAAATAAATATTTTATACTCTTCTTTTTTATTTAAAATGAAAAAGTAGAATTACCAAGCCAAATTTATTAGAAAAAAAATCCTTTTTCGCCACCCAAATATATACGTTAAGAATATTATAAATTACTCATTTATTTATTTTCCGACAGTAAACTTTTGCACTTGGTCATATTTGTACCCATTTGCATGACTGAATTGTTCCTTGAAAAAGAAAAACATAATGGGGAGTTTCGCAGCTTGTTTTGCAATAAAAAGAGCATTTGCATTTAATGCCACTATTATTTTGCAAAACAATGTATTTCAATTGTTTTCAAAGTAATAACACAACCCAGTAGACTCACCATTTATAGTTTTAGACTAAATTTTAATAGGGATTTTTGCGAAAGTTGTCCCATTGAAATGTTCATTTTCTGATAGCATTCTGTAGGGAAAAGTTACCCTACCGCTATAAAAAAGGGAAGATAAATTTCTCAAAGTGCCTTCCTACAATTGTGTTCATCGTAGCAGCTGAGGTGGAAGGTTCGTCTGAAGATTGTAAATCGTAGAGGGATAGTTTTCGTGATAAAATGTGTTCTGAATAACAAATAAAAGTGTCCCAGTGAATGAAGAATGAGAGATAAATCCGGAAACACGATGATAAATGAAAAGAATTCTAGTCGCTGCATTTTTCACTATTGCATTTATCTTGAGAATTAAACCTTTTTCTTCTCTATAAAATATTAAACACTTTTTAGTTATGGTCAAAATTGTAAAATTAAGTTTCTTTTTCTGGAATTGAGTTTTTTGCTTCAGTACACATCTCAATGTATATGTTCCTAGTTTCAAAATTTATTAGAATAAAAGAAAGTTGAGAAAAATAACAATAAATTAGCCATAAGACTCTAACGCAGCTCAAGAGTAATACTTAAATCATTATCTAGTAATTATTAACTAATAATAGATTAATAACTAAAAAAAATAATAAACTATTAGTAAATGTGAAAAAAAATTAATAAAATAATAAATATAAAATAAATAGTAAATCGTCAAAAGTGAATCTGAAGTAAAACAATGACAATATGTAAATAGTAAAGAACTTAAATTAAGTAAGTAGTACAAAATTGAATGAGTAGTTCAGTGCTAACGAACTAAACAGTAGTAAAAGAAATTATAACGAAATCTGTAGTGATAAAATAATAGTCATTAAGTAAGAAAGAAGAAATAAAATAAACAATAATAAGGAATTGGAGGTAAATTGGTAGTAAAGAACAAAGCAAAAATATACTTATTGTAAAATGGAGTGACTTGTGGCACACTGTAAAAAATTCCGGATCAAATTACGGTATAAAGTATCAGTACTTTGTGTGTACATCATCTGTAAAATACATTTTACGGTAATATTTATTTAATTTAATATTTATTTAAGTAATATTTATTTAATTTAAGTGATTCAGTGAAGTTAGGAAAATTATTACTGTAAAAATTAACATTCACAAGCATGAACATTTAATTATTAACTAACATTTAACAAGCATGAAAGGTACCTTTGTGCCACACGCACGTTTTCTTAATTTAAATAACATCCAAAAATAGCTAGAATAACGATAATAGTTTGAAAATTTCTGTCAGAGGTAGGAGCAATATTGAGTTTAAAACACCTATTATTGCTCCGTTAACTCTAAACTGGCTGTCATTTCTATTCTAACAGAAACGTGTTGATCTAAAAAATAAACTGTAATCTTTCTAATGCTGACTGCTCTAAACTTTGTCGAATTTCGTCAATTTTGAGTACATATTTGCGCATAATTATCGATAAGATACCCTCAAATTTTCAATTATTTTCATAATGAATGTGACTTATTAACAGATATAAATCTGCATGTTATGGTAAACAAAATTATAGCATTTTGTGCAGTGACGTTGTATTGTATTTTGATTATATATTGATCAATAAAAGGAGTAGTAATCATGATTGTGCAAACTAAACAAATGTGACTGTTAGTTTTTCTCACCTAATTACACCAGTTAAAATGGTTGATATAGAAACGATGATGAAACATGTGGAGCGAATAATTTGTGCCATCTTGTTCAGTATAGCAGCAATATTGTACCTTTTAAAGATGCTTGCAGATGTCTAAAAAATTGTGATTGGCTAAATTGGGGAATAAATTAAGGAATTACTTTCTTTTGGATTTCTTTTGTCCTATTCCCCCGAAAAATTGATTTACTGAAAAATAATATTTTTTAACATATTATGTAAGTTTCGATCACTAAAAGGGTAGTTATGAGCTAAAATAAAGTGTTAGTAGTAAACATTAAAATTTTATAATGACAAAGTAGATGTTACAATAAACCTCTACCTAGGTGCTAACATTGTGCCACTAAAAACAGTTTTTTTTATCTTTTAAAGTCAAATTTTGCTAAATACATTAAAAATATTCTGCGTATGCCTAACAATTGAAAAAAAAAAGAAATCTGTAAACGCCTCGACCGAGACACAGAATCATATCAATTTACCATTTAAAAACTGTAAATCAAAAAAAAAAAAAGAAACAAACAAACAAACAAAAGGTATATGGGAAAAAAGATCAGTTTAAATGTACTTGATGTTTTGTTCGTTATACACCGTTTTGAACATTCCCGAAAATGCTCTTAAAAAACTAAATTGTTTTGAAAATAAATTTTGAAAAAGATTCGCAAACTAAAACTAATCAAGCTGATTTTCTCGCAAAAATATTATATCAAAAATTCTTAAATTGTTTAGATTTCGATAGTTTCGAGGGAAAAAATTCGAATAAAATATTGTACTGAAAAACGTACTAAATCAAAATGTGAACAGTAGTATTCAAAACTTAAATTTCATTCCTATATTTCATAAGAGTTCATTTCACTAAATATAAGAAATTATAACAGATTCCATAATATTTCTTAAAATTTATTATCAATTATAAAATTTATGTTTTCATCCCAATTTAACTTTGAAACAAAATTATCAGTAAAATAATTTACTAAGCCTTTAGAGCATATGCAGCACAAATTTACTAGTATTTTGCTGAGAGAAATGTTCCATAAATTATATTTTCGTTTATTTTTTTCCCTCCAAACTCAAAGATATTTCCTTTCATTTTTCATAGGAAAAACTAGTATCTTGTTTTTCTTTTCAAACTGCACGTTTCTGTAGCCGCAGGTAGTTTAGTATAATACAGGCGCGAAATATTTTGCTTTTATCTTGTGGGAAGAAAAAAATATCTGATCTAATATAAGATTATTTGCAAAGAAAATAGAATTTATATTCCAAGTATTATTTCGAAAGAAACTGTTTTGTTATCGATGAGTTTCTTACATTTCATCTCATTGTAATAATAATGCAAATAAACTTCTGCCTTCTTTTTGTCAAAGTTCTTTTCAGTTATATTTCAATAATACTTTGAGAAGTTTTTAATAAAACCCATGTTTTTCGAAATCTGTGATGTTAGAATAACCTTTAAATCAAAATATTTGATTATAAATTTGATATATATATATATATATATATATATATATATATATATATATATATATATATATATATATATATATATATATATATATATATATATATATATATATATATATATATATATATATATATATATATATATATATATATAATATGTATATATATATATATATATATATACCTTTATTTAACTAAAAGTTTAGTCAAATTCAAATTTTCTACACCGCAAAAGTATTTTTTTTTCTTATTGGTCTCTGTAAATGCTGTTTCACCTGCGAGTTAAGTAAATGCCGTTAAACTCATTTATTCAGTATTTTATATCATAAGACTCTGTTCATGCATATCCCAAACTTATTTATTTATATTTTTTAATATTTTTGTTACTTTCTTTCCTGCATTTATTTATTAATCCAAATAAAGTGTTTTCATGCAGACATTTAGAATTTTTCCAAATTTTTCACATAACTTGCAGACATTAAAATTTTCTAACTGGGCAAATTTATTTAAATGTTTTTATTGTTAATTCAGATTAAAATGCGATAGTTTGTAATTTAAAAAAAATGTTAAATTTTAAAAATGAAATATTCTAAAGTATTAAAAATAAAATATTAAGAAATATTAAAAATAAAATATTTAAAAATACTAAAAATAAAAAAAAGCACAATAATTGAAAAACAAAAAAATATATATTTGTTTTCTTCCATTTTATCAGAAACCTTTACCGAATGCTATAGCTGTTGTTTTAGTTATTATAAATACTGTGAACGTAGAGCAAACATGAAGTTTTTTTTTCTTATTGGTCTCTGTAAATGCTGTTTCACCTGCCAGTGAGTGTAAATGCCGGAAAACTCAATTTACTTCATGTCATAATACTAACGCTATTAATGCATTTTTCAAAAACATTTTTTCTCACTTTTTATATATATGTATATAAATAAATGAAAACTTGTTCAGAAATCTGTAGCTGTAGCTTTAATTGTTGTAAATACTGCATACAGAGACGGGAAATACAAATCACTAATTTATTCTTTTATTGGTCTCTGTAAATGCTGTTTCACCTGCTAATGAGTGTAAATGCCGGAAAACTCAATTTATTTGATATCATAATACTGACGCTATTAATGCATTTTTTTAAAACATTTTTTCTCACTTTATATATATATATATATATATATATATATATATATTTATATATATATATATATATATATATATATATATATATATATATATATATATATATATATATATATATATATATATATATATATATATATATATATTTATATATATATATTTATATATATATATATATATATATACATATATTTATATACATATATATATATATATATATATATATATATAGATATATATATATATATATATATATATATAGATATATATATAGATATAGATATATAGATAGATAAATAGATAGATAGGGTAAACCAACCAGTGAAGGAACATTTTATATATATTGATTAAAAATAAGAATTTGAAAGTTTTTCTTTAGATTGATTGGTGACAATAGCTTACTGCCAATCAATAGGAAGTCATCTAGCAATGTTTTGGATTACCTGGTCAAATACGCTTCTCTGGAAAAAAAATTTGAATTTGTTATTTTATTTATTTGTTGTAATTATCTCTGCAACACTTTGTTTATTCGAAAGAATTTATAAGGTGAGTGTTTGCATTTATATGTTTGAAGTGGAATTAACTGCATGTAATATTTTTATTTTTCTCACTGTGAAAAAGAGAATTCAAAATATAGTTATTGAAGTTACGTTTTATATTTTTTTAATCATTATAGCATAATAAAGTACTGAGATATTGTGTTTATTCACTGGATCACCAAACGATGAAAAACCAGTGAAGGAACAAGTGCTCCTTTACTGGTTTTTTTCTAAGTTAATGAAAATAAAAGATAAACTTTAATTTTCTTGTACCTTTGGTGATGTTCCGCATCATAAGTATGTTAAAAATACGAAAAAAACTTCTAACCAGTGAGGGAACAGGCATGTTCCTTTACTGGGCATAGATTTCCCAGTGAATGAACAGTATGTGTTAATATGCTGACACTTTAATTTTAAATTCATGATTACAATAAAAAGTTAACATTTTCCAAGTATTTATATATTATAATTTCAAGAATAGGCTTGTTTTTAAATATGAATGAGCAGTATGTGTTAATATGTTGACGATTTAATTTTAAATTCATGATTACAATAAAAAGTTAACATTTTCCAAGTATTTATATGTTATAATTTCAAGAATAGGCTTGTTTTTAAATATTTGTATGGCTTATAAATTCATAAAGAGCATTAAAAATAACCAAAATTAAGCGTTCCTTCACTTGGTCTTCTTACTACTTGTTATTTGAACCACCAAAACTTTAAAACAATATTATGTGAGTTCTCTACAATTTTTTTACATAATTTGAAATTAGTAACAAATATGTTAACACTGTCACTTAACTAAAATTATGAATTTTAAAATTTATATGATTTTTTAAAAGGCAAGCGAAGCTTAAGTGTTCCTTCACTGGTTAGTTTACCCTTTATAAATAAATGAAAACATGTTCAGAAATCTGTAGCTGTTGCTTTAATTGGTGTAAATACTGCATACAGAGACGGGAAATATAAATCACTAATTTATATTTTTATTGGTTTCTGTAAATGCTGTTTCACCTTTGAGTGAGTGTAGATGCCGTGAAACTTAATTTGTTTCGTTACATGAAGTTGGTGCAATTTTTGCATTTATTCTCCGTTTTTTTTCTTCTTTCTTTTATTTTTCTAAATCTTTTATTTTTTTATTTTCTTATATATATTACTTATAAGTGCTTTCAAATATTCAAAATCTTTTGCTCTTTTTTTCTACATATTGTGTTTCTACATATTTTTCAAACTTACAAATTTCTTAAATGTATTTGCTGTATATACTGATAAAAATTTTATGTTTTGAAACTGAAAATGCAATACTCGTATTCATTAATATTAAAATGAAATAAGTGTGCTAAATTCTGAATTATGGGAGATTCTAATTTATCTTATTGAGAAAATAGTAACTGCTGCTTTTGTTGGTGATAATTTAATAAATATATTTCAAGTATACAGACGGGAAAGCCACTATTTTCGCAAGTTTAGATTTTAACCATTTTAAATAATGCTTCTGGTTAATTTCACGTACCGTGAAATTTAATTTATTAAGTTGCATGGCACATTTCTTAATTGTTTTACAGTAAAATTGTCAAGCAATATAAAAATCTCACTCTTTGCATATAAGTTGTAATTTTACGTAGTTATAAATTTCATGGTTTTATAGGTTACATTTCTTAAAACTGATAAAATTAATAAATTTCGAAAGCAAAAAAAGTTAAAAAAGATTGTTATTATTAAAAGAAGAATGCTAATACTAAGAAGAATATCAATATTGAAAGAAGAATGTAAATATTAAGAAGAATGCTAACATTAAAAATTAAAAAAAATTACAAAAAAAAGTTGCTTACAAAAGTTGCATTGTTGCCTAAGGAAGTATCTCCCAAACTTTGCTTTCTTACTCTGCTCCTAAATCATGTTGACTATATCATGTTATATTTCATACTTTTTTTCCAAATTCTCTAACCTCACTAAAGTGACATAAATTATTGATAAATTGTTTCTTCGCTTTAAATATATAAAGATATCTTAATTTTTGATTCGCTCTAATTTCAAATTTTATAGCATTTAGTCCTAAGTCTTCTCGTTAAACCTTATATCAACCGTAAATTTAGTGTAAAAAAATATTTTTTGCAAGGTCAAAGAAATCTTTTCCTACATTAAACATCCTTCTTTAAAACTTAAAATTATTCTTTTTTAAACCACAATTTGAAATATTTCAGCAATAAAGTATTTGAACCTAATCATCTTGAAATTTTTCGATATTCTATCTATGAAATATTTTATGTAAACAACAGATATACATTATTTACAACTAACAATGCTATTTTTTACTTTTGATGTTGCCAAAGGAAACAAAATTATTTCTTTTCTTTAAAAGAAGTGAAATGAAGAGAGCGTCTGCAAGTCGTCCAGTCGTTTGGCCTCCATCTTTGCAGACGACATGTCGCGTCGTTGGTAGCAGTGTAGGTAGGGGGTTGGGGCTGAAAGATCATTTCCAAGCCAGAAAAGAAGAAATGAAATCCTTCGCTTTATAGCTACGTTGATGTGAGAATCGCGAAATACTTCGAAAAATGTGCGGCCGAAATAGATGAAAAAAATAGAGAGCAACGACTTTACAAACACTAAGAGCATCATCAATTTCCTGCTTTTTTTGGTTGCTAGTTTAGTTTGTGAGAAGGAAATTTTGTTACGGAAAGTTATTTTAAAGTATAGTTCTTTTTATAAAAAAATATATATTCATAACTATTTTGATACATTTGGTGTGTCAATTGCTTAATGTTTTAAGAGTATTGCAAATATTTTATAAGAACTGCTTTCAATATTTTACATATTTATTTCCATTTTTCTATTATATTAAACTGTCTCAAGTATTATGTTTTTGTCTTTTATGTATCTGTAATTGATTACGTACATCTGTAATTGATTTTTTTCTACAATTTAAAAAAATAAATTACTTAATCCTTTTTTTAAAAAAAATAATCTATCATTTTTTATTTAGAATTAACTTTAAAATATTTTTGAAACTTACTCATATTGCTTTAAATTTAAAAAAAAAAACAAGTTAAGTTAAATTTTAATCTAATTGAGTTAAATTTTAATTTAATTAAGCTGCATTTTAATTTAATTAAGTTAAATTTCAATTCAATTAAGTTAAATTTTAATTTAATTAAGTTAAACTAATTAAGTTAAATTTTAAAAAATTAAGTTATTAATTAAGTTTAAACCAAGAAAACAAAATGTATTATTTTTCTTGGAAGATACATACGGAGTTATAGTTTGTGATTCGAATTTAGTTTTCTTTAGTTCTTTAAGCATGACAGTTTGTATTAAACTTTAAATTTTCAATAATGAATGTCATTCAAATTTTGAAGTGTAAAAATAATAAACTTATTTCATCAAAAAAACCATCAAATTATTTTTTAAACAAGAATTTATGTAACTACTTATTAAAAAAAATTTATGCATTAGTAGAATTTTATCTTGAAAAACAATTATCGTGAAGTTTCATTTAAGTAATATTTATTTTATAAAAAATAAACAAATAATTCTGTGATTACTCAGAATAAATAAATAGGTGTAAATATTGAGAAATCTATGCATTAGCAAGATTTCACTTTGAAAAATAAATAGCTTGAAGTTTCTTTAAAGTAATATTTATTTTTCAAAAATAAATTAAACGGTTCTGCAATTTCTCGGATATTACTGAATAAATGCAGATAATTACTTTACAAAGTACTACGGATTATTTATTTTACAAATATCATAGCTGATGATTTCAACATCATAAAGTTGAATAAGGCAAAAAAAAAAAACGTTTTTCAGCTTAGATAAATGCAGGTTTTCAATTGAATAGCTGAAAGATAACTAAAAATGCATAGTTTTTAAAATAATAATAACCAAATTATTAAGTATACCGAAAAATTGAGATGTTTAAAGTAACTGTATGCATCCTAATTCAAAATTCCTTAAAAAAAACTTTTAAATTTTCATGGAAAAACACGGAAATGTTTATTTCATTTAAGGTCTGAAATTATCATGTCATGTCTTCGAATGTTCTCTTTCTTTAGGGTAAAACAGACCACATGATCTTAACTTTCTCAATTGATACCTCTTCCTTTCTTCCTGTTTTTTTTTCTATAGATTTTGTTTTCATCGTTATTTGATTAGCTTTTCTAGGAAACAACGTTGTTTGTATTTGACGTAGTATTGTCGCATCTGCTCTGTTGTCACTTAACTATGTACTTAACTCGAACTAACCCAGGAATCTTAGACACTTTTTACATTTGGTAAATTTCCATAAGTT
Organism: Parasteatoda tepidariorum; assembly: GCF_982258835.1. Lineage (NCBI taxonomy): Eukaryota > Metazoa > Arthropoda > Arachnida > Araneae > Theridiidae > Parasteatoda > Parasteatoda tepidariorum. Next base: position 57,952,162 of record NC_141761.1, read on the forward strand.
TCATAACTTACATAACAAAAGGAAATCCGAAAATAAAAACGTTAGTTTGACCATTATAGTTATAAAGATACGTTTAACCTATAAATTTAATTTCACCTATAAAAATATTTCTAATCTTATTTTATCTATATCTATAGCACAAATAGTTTTATTGTTAGCTATAGGGGTAGGCAGTCTTATAATTTTACTGGCCAACGCAGCGAGTGGTTGGTGCAACCCCTTAGTACTAATTAAACATTTCTCAATGTTGTGTTTATGTATTTTTTAATTTTTATGTTAGTTACACCTAAAAAAGATTAAACCTAATCATTCTTTTGAAAATATTAATATAACAATTGTTAAATATTAATATAACAATTGTTTCATTCCTTAAAAGTCCTATTAAATATCCAAGAAAAATAAAGTTGTTTTAATATTTAAATTGATTACATTTCTTCAACCTCTAGCTGTTTCCTGTTTTAAGTCAGGAGACTTAATGTCTGGCAGTTTTCTCTCAGAGAATGAGAAATGAGTGTGTGTTTGACACTAGAAAGCATTTTACACTGCTCTCAAACATCCTTAATAGCAAAAGCTGTCATATTGTTCAGCTACTGTTTAACTCCACAAAACTGTAATCGGCATATATCAACTCTCAGAAATGCAAGAAAATCGCAAGAAAAGTAGTTGTATGTTTAAGTATTATTTGGCTCAAATAATAGAGTTATACAAAGTATTATTATCACTTTAGTTCATTTAGAAAATGGCTCTTATATTTAGAAAGAAGATTAATATTTATACTTTAACAAAATGTTCGGGTCTGTGATGACAAACACATTGACAGCAATTAATCATAACTACACTTGGAATGTTTAAATTATTCAATACGTAAATCGAATCGTTAATTATTTCTAGATCAACACAGTGATATCCTTAATTTTTAATTTTCTTAGTATATTTTTTAATTTCTTGATTTACAAATATCATGCTTAGATTAAATTTTTTCTTTTAAAAAAACTGTTTGAAACATCAGTTATTTTCGGGTTAATTTCAAGGGGTTTAGGTAGTTCTGATTTCATGGAGAAATCGTCTATGCGAAATTTTTTTTTTAACTTTCTGCAACTTCTCTGAAATTCAACTTAGGATTCTGAATTTTTTTAGGTGTTTCAACAGTAGGAGGAGTTGTCAAAATATATTTTACAATTTGAAGCACATGAAACCCACACGTAAAACTCCCTTTTTTTATTGAGGAATATAATCCTACCTCGTGTAACTCATTTATTTGCATTCTGACTTCTGCAATAAATTCCGATCATTAGATTAAAAGTTATTCAAGAGAGATGTTCCAAGCAACATAAATATTTGTTTCCTAAACAGTTGCTAAAGGAAAACCTTGATAACTTGTTTGTGACATAAATCTTAGTTATTCAGTGAAGAAGATAAATTTTCTTGAAGTTAATACATTTAATTTATTGAATTGTTTAATTTTTTCTTGAAATTTTTCAACAAACAACTAATTCTGTTTCTTTTGTTAGGAATAGTTAAAAACTTACATTGTCGACTAACACAAAGATTCATTGGCGATGTAATGGTTCTAGCTAGTCCGAAAATGGTAAAAATTCCTATTAAGAGAGTCTATCCTCAAACACATGGAATAGAGTAAGAAACTAGTAAAAAAATATTTCACAATGACTCTTAAAAATTTCGTAGCAAAATAATTTAGTTTTCACATTTATTGTTCACCTACCGAATTAAATAATTGTTTAAATAAACTTACCGTATTTACAATTTATTCAATGAACACTTCCTTACATAAAAATTTATATAACCCTATTTTTAACCTATTTATCACCCTATTATAAAACAAAAAATTTATATCGCTCTTTCTTTCATTTAATGCAACCGATTCGTTATTGCACTGAAAAAAAGGGATATGGTGAAAACTACCAGAATGTAGTACATTTTACCGTGTTTCTGGCTCTATGGGAACAATAGAAACTTTGACCGAAGCGGCTGGTTAATGAATTTGGTAAAATTAAAAATAAAATGATGCAATGACGTGTGAAAGAACTTGTAAATGGGTTAAAATTATGTAATTTTATCAACATTTATTCGGTTAAATTTACTTTTGAGTTTGCATATTTTACTAAATGTGTGATGATAAGAACTATAATTCTAAAAGTCATAATTTCAGGCATACCATTACCATATGACCGGAAAGCTACTAAATTAATAGTTTAAATACCGTATATTTTGATTTAATTAACCAGAATTATAGCTTTTTTTAAAAAAAATGTCATTATCATACAGCACGGTAATTTCACTCCAATTTTTTTCTACAGAATTTTTTTTTTACCAAAACTGTCATCACTATTCGGTAATTTTACCAGGATTATTTTCTCCAAGTAATTAAAAATTTTAATCAAATTTTAATTTTGCATCAGCATAAATAAGTAGTTGTGTATATAGAATTGTTTTTTGTGACATTAAATTATCAACTCTTAACTCTATTTTTAGAAGATTTTCTAGCTTCAAAACATTTTTTTTTTACATTAAGAAATGTCGGAAAAATACTTTTATGGATCAAGTTTTATTTTTATGCATCGCATTTTATGAGACTATCTTTCTTATAGATATTTTTATGACAAACAATAAAACCTATTTAAAATGCAATACATGTTACGTTAAGTTGAAAAACTTGTTGTGTGTATAATTTTCTTCAAAGTAATAATCTTCTTACTAATATTTTTTTTTTACGAAACTAGCTTTTTTTCTCAGGATGGTAGACAATCTTTACTTTTTTTCTCCCTTTGTTTTCGCCTTCATATTTTAAAAATATTATCAAAACATGGTTGGTGTTGCGTGAAAAAACTTTCTAAGAATTAACCAAATAAAAAAGAAAACAATTTTAGAGTTCATTTTCTAAAATCCTATAAAAAAAAGTCAACTTGCTAATACTGATGTCAATATATCGATTAACAGATCGTTACATCGTCATCATTTCGCTCTTAGAAGTTTAAAAAAAAACATTATATCGACTGAGCAAAAATATCACAGCATCAGCAAACATTTTTTTAAGAGACTTAAAAAAGTGTTGTACGCAGAATACAAAAGAGAGAATTCATTGATCCTGTTTATATTGACCGACCTATTTTTTTCCAACTTTTTCTAAAGAAATTTTTTTTAATTATTTCTGAAACTGCTTTTAATCTAATTTTTTTAAAGTTCTTCTTTAAAATAAATTAAATTTCCTTTTGAAGAGACAGATTAAAAATAAAACACTTTATTGAAATAGTTTATAAGTTTAAATATATTATTCATTATTAATTCATATCATTTGTTAATAATTCTTAAGAATAATATTATAATTTTTAGAAAACTAATATTACAAAATCTTAAATTTTTAATAATTCACTTTATTGAAATAGTTCATAAGTTGAAATATATTATTCATTATTAATTCATGTCATTTGTTAATAATTCTTAAGAATAATATTATAGTTTTTAGAAAACTAATATTACAAAATCTTAAATTTTTAATAATTCACTTTATTGTAATAGTTTATAAGTTTAAATATATTTTTCATTATTAATTCATGTCATTTGTTAATAATTCTTAAGAATAATATTATATATATTTTAGAAAACTAATATGACAAAATCTTAAATTTTTACGTTAATATTTTTTTGTTATTTAAAATGTGTCATTAGTTAAAAAAATAGTTACGAAAGAGAGATTTTATCGATTTTATTTATATTGACTGAAAATTATTTTCTATCATTTTCTGAATAACATTTATTATTCCTTTTTTTAACTGATTTTGAAATCTATTTTTTATATTCTCTATATTTTTTTAAATTTATCTTTAAGAAAAATTAAATACTTTTAGAAGGCAGATTAACAATACAAATTGAAACATTTTATTGAAATAGCTTTCAAGTTTAAACATATTTTACATTGTTAATTAAGTTCATGTCATCTGTTAATATTTTTATAAATAAAATTATAGGTTTTAAGAACTTTGTTTGATAAAATTCTAAATGCTTGAGCAAAATTCTATTTTGTTATTATATATATAATCTAATACCTTTTCCTCTTAAATCGATAGACTCATTTTTCGGCAAATAGTTTTTATCTGCAGATTATTTTGTCAATAATCTCAACAAATTTGCCTAGTGGACTATTATGTTTTGACAGATTATACAGAAGATCTGGTATATCTAACTATCCGCATAAAAATTTCAATTTGGTAATTTTGAATCAAAAGAAAGAAAATTTCAAAATTTAAATTGTAATGCTTACTTGGAAGAAAAAAAATTAAATGTAGGTTCAAAAATAAAAAAATACAGGGGAATTGCATTTTAAAATTAAGTATTTTTCAGAAATATTGTAAAGAAAATAAAAAAGGAAATTATTTTAAGCTATTTAAAAAAAATTAAAGAACACTTTAGAAGAAATTAATATAAAGAACAATTTAGAAGAAATTAATGTAAAGAACATTTTAGAAGAAATTAATATAAAAAACATTTTAGAAGAAATTAATATAAAGAACATTTTAGAAAAAAATAATATAAAGAACAATTTAGAAGAAATTAATATAAAGAACATTTTAGAAGAAATTAATATAAAGAACATTTTAGAAGAAATTAATATAAAGAACATTTTAGAAGAAATTAATATAGAATTAAGTAGGGTAAGACAGGGCAGCTAAGATTCGCAGACTTGTTGGAATTAAATTGTTCGACCTAGAAACTGTCAAATTTAATCAAGATATCCATTGCTTAGTTGTGTAAAATAAATCACTCCTAAAAAGTCATAAATGATGATCGGTTCTTTACGTTCTGGGACTTAATCTGAATGATTCGAGGCTGTGACCTCAATTATACTAATTAATAGATGCAGACGTTATTTTAAGTTACGAAATCAGTCACAAAAACGTACTTTCTCTGAATAAACATAACTTTTCTTCGAAAGATTCGGATTTCTGATCCCCAAAATATAGGGGGTTGCCGCAATCTGATGCGGTTCTAATAGTTTGGTCAGCAGAGCACTCCTAATTTTGGATGTTAGTTTCACTCTTTGCGTATTTCACTGTATCTCGAGAATTGTTTTACGCAAATTGAAACATTTTTGTGCACAATTTTAAAGTATATTATTCATTATTAATTCATATCATTTGTTAATAATTCTTAAGAATAATATTATAATTTTTAGAAAACTAATATGACAAAATCTTAAATGTTTTCGTTAATATTTCTTTATTATTTAAAAAATGGCATTAGTTAAAAAAGTAGTTTAAATAGTTACAAAAGAGTGATGTTATTGATTTAATTTATATTGACTGACAATTTTTTTCTAGCATTTTCTGAAGAAAATTTATTATTCCTTTTCTTTAACTGATTTTGAAATCGATTTTTTAACCTATATTTTTTTTTAAATTTCTCTTTCAGAAAAATAAAAATACTTTTAGAAGGCAGATTAACAATAAAAATTGAAATATTTTGTTGAAATAGCTTTCAAGTTTAAATTGAGGTATCTCATTGTATCATAAATGCAAGTTAGTTCCATCAAAAAGTCCTCTACGATTGCAAGTTTCTCCCAATGCTTGATCCAAGAGTTTTCTTGTCTTCTGTGGTGGGTTTAAACTTGCAAGGCTACGGAGTTGAACATTGGTAGTAGTAAACTCGGAACTGGGTCGGCTTTCCAAAACCGGTTATAAAATAAAATTGCTTTCTGCTCAACCATACGATGTACAAAAGAAATGTAAATACTGCTTATAACTTGTGATAATGAAACATTCATCTTAAGGGAACACAGAATGTTAGTTAGAGTAGGTGTAAGCTGAAATGTAGAGAAACAAAATATTTGATCATAAACTCCATTGCATGTAATAAATTCCCTATAGACGAGAAGAAAAAACATATATTTAATTTTAAAAAAAATAGTTTTAGTATATCTTGGTAGAGAACTGAAAATATCAACTTTTTTTCCAATCGATATTCACAATCCTTAAGCGAAATCGAAGAAATAAATCATTCATAGTCCATTAGAAATAAAATAGTGCTAAAATATGTCCCTTTACAAGATGAATGTTAAAGTCATCACTATAAATTCACCCATATTTTATTCTGTAAATGATGACCTTTTGCTCACTTATCTAAAATTATTTCTCCTTTTGGATACGGTCTCGAGTTTAAGATATTGATTTCAGATTATTTATTTTCCTGCGAGGCAATATTTTGAAAGTGGTAAAAAAAACTTATAATGTATTTTTTTGATATATGATGTTTTTATCCCTCTCGTATATACATCCTAAGAAATGCAGGCATAGCTACTTTGAGTGTTCCTAAATAAGTTTCAATTACTAGTTTCATGATACTGACAATCTATAATCAGATCTTATCCAGATACTTTTCTTGAGAGCTACATTTTCTTGAGTCACAAAATACAGAATTATTATAAATAACTTGGACACAATACAATACAAAATGTTAAAGCTTATTTAAATATCAGTGCCAAATAAACGGACAAATTTTAAGTAAACATGTAAGCATAAGTACTTGTCACAGATTTACAAAATGTTAAATCTTATTTAAATATTAGTACCAAATAAATGAACAAATTTTAATTAAAAATGTAAGCATAAGTACTTGTCACAGATTTACAAAATGTTAAAGCTTATTTAAATATCAGTACCAAGTAAACGAACAAATTTTAAGTAAAAATGTAAGCATAATGCTTGTCATAGATTTACAAAATGTTAAAGCTTATTTAAATATCAGTGCCAAATAAACGAACAAATTTTAAGTAAACATGTAAGCATAAGTACTTGTCTCAGATTTACAAATTTTAAAAGTGGCTTCCTTTAGCCTTAAATCAGTGTTTTTATAATTTCTGCTAAGCGCAAGTCATGTGCTACAGCCGTTGTAGCTCTATAGTGGTGATCTTGGAACATGCATTTCTGTAGGTCGCCTTTTTCATGTAGTTGATAATTTAATATGATTTCAAGTCATCTTCAATTTGTTTCTTCCATCTAGTTCTAAGTTCTTTTTTCTCGATCTTGACCCTCCTGGTTTTTCATTTAACAATCTTTTAACTCTTCGAGTCCATTCTCATTTCTTTACACAAGTAAAAGTTAATGTCTTCTGTGGTTTAGCACATACTTCTGTCTCAAAGATAGATTAAATTGAAAAATTCATTGAATTTAAGTCTACTGCGTCTTGACATATTCTTGAATACGTAAAGTTTTGTGTGGCAAAACAGAATCGTATTGGAAAGATAAACTTTTAATTTACAAGTAACTTTTAAGGCCATAATATCTCCTAAAATAGGATTGCAATATGCTACAATAAAGTTAAACATTTATCCAAGAGTTAAACATTGGCCCATGTTATTTCATGATTACCACCATCTACAGCTAAATATTTTGTACTTAGAAAATTCTTTGAATTTTATAATAACATATTCCCATGTGTATGCTATTATTTAAAAAAATTATTTATCAAAATTACTTTCAAAAATATTTCTATTTTATTCCTTTAATGAGTAATTCGCAGTTTTTCAATACCATTTGTTAGATCAATATCATATTGTTTGGTATATTCGTTACATAGTTAGTTTCCTTGAATTTTAAGATTTGAATTGAAAATTCCAATATTGAAATTGAGAAGAATTGAAAATTTCAATATAAAGCACAAAATGTTGAAAAAATAATTAAAAGCAGAATAAACACTGAAATTAATAAGTATCAATACACTGAGATAAAAGAATGGTCAAAACTACAAGAATATTTTTTTTGATGGCGGGCACTTGGGGGTTGTCCCATTGGCCACAGAAATGCCAGAACTGCTACTCTCTTCTCGTTACCCAGTGGGCACCTGTGGCAAAGCCACGGCGGTGGAGCAGCGTCGCCCACGTCACACAACCACAAACCCGTTTATAGGGCGGGTCACATTCACACAATCACACACAAAGGAGAAAGGATATAGAGCACAGAGAGAAAGAAACATCCATGCCCTGAGCAGGATTCGAACCCGCGACCAGTGGCTCCGTAGTCAGGTACGCTAACCACTCGGCCACCAGGTCGGCACTACCAGAATATGGTAACATTTACAGTGTTTCCAGCTCTATAGGAACAAGAAGAGTAAGCAATTTTTAATGAATCATTAAAGTAAACATATTGGTAAAATTAACGATAAAATACCTTTTTATAATATGTGGTAACTGTGGAAAAATTTGCTAATTTTATCAGAATACCTTAGAGCATAGGATTAAAATCATTCATTTAGTTAAATTTACTTTTCAGTTTTGTATTTTTTACTAAGTGTGTGGTAATGAGAACTATATTTTTGAAATCCCGAATTTTTGGTGAACCATTACCATTTAAACGGAAAACTTACCAAATGAATTGTCTAAATACTGTATTTTTTTAAAGAGATATGTCATTGATATATAATACGGTAATTTTACCAGATTTTTTTTCTTCTTGTAATAAGCGTATTTCCATTTCACTTTAATTTTAATCTTATTTAATTCTTCAACTAAGCCGATAAAGTGTAAGATATGAGATTATAAATGATTTTTATTACATTAAAAACTTTTCATAAAAGATTAAACCATTTTCTGTGTAATTCTTGGAAAACTGAAATAATATAAATTAAAGAACGCAATTAAATTAAGCAAAATGTTGAAATAAAATAGAAATAATTAAACTTTTCGAATGACAAAATACTCGGCTAGTTTTATATTCTACTTATTAAAAACTAAATTAAAATTACTATCCAGTCGTATGCTTATTCTTTAGCTTTCTCGAATGTTTATGTACAAAATAACTGTTTTTCTTCTTTTTTATAAAGTTATTTATTTTAAAGTTATTTATTTTAAAGGTGAAACATCATTAAAATACTTAGAACTTGAGAACAATTTTGTCTAAACTAAGTTTTCAAAGGGACATTCTTTAACACACTGTCAAAATGTAACGAATTCTACCTTGTTAGGATCAGAATTTGACTTTTTTTTAATTGTTTTAATCGGCAACAACTACTATTTTCAAACTCTAAAAACTTTCCTAAAGGTCTGGTTTCTTAGGACTAGCTCCTTATCTGGGCGTCAGCGGAAAGTTGATGTAGAGCTGACGCCAAAAAAATACTTTTTTGTTAGCTCAGCGTGAGCAGTCCGTCCAACGCAGACATTATCTCTCATTTCGCATGCGTTAATAACGTAAACAAATATTTATTTTGAATTTGTATTGATTTTGTTTTTGTCGACCAGTGTTTTAGAGAACAAATAATGACTTTGTCCAAGAAAAAACACATTATAGCTGAGCTAAATGAAGAGTGCTATGATTAATGAAGAAGCTATGTTTAATGTCAAAATCAAAATCTTGGCTGATTTCAATGTGCTGTTGGATGCTGTCCGCCATTGCTTCTGTGGTTAACGTCACGTTGTAATCCAACTGCAGTTGAGTTGGACGGCAATTGTAGTTCAAGATGAGCGTTCGATGACGTATACTATCAAACTCACAAATGGACCAATCAGAGGTTAGCGCTGATTTCCAGCTGACGGCGTCCTGTCCTAAGAAACCAGGCCTTAAGACATCAAAGATATTTTCATAGCATTTCCACTTATTGCTAAAGTTACAAATATTTAAAAAGTAAACAAATAACAATAAAAACAAATATTTAAAAACATAAAGGCTTAATTAAAGGATACTAGAAATAATGCGACAAAAAGAAAGAAAACGTAAAACCCAAACAATTTTCTATCACTCTCTTTGATCAGAATTCCTTTCAAGAACTTAAACTTACTTTAAACTTGAGAACAATTCTGTATAAACTAAGTTTTCAAAGGGACATTTCTTAACAAACTATCAAAATGTAACAAATTCTACCTTATTAGGATCAGAATCTGACTTTTTTTAATTGTTCTTATCGGCAATAACTACTATTTTCAAACTCTAAAAACCTTCCTAAAACGTTAAAAATATTTTCCTAACATTTCCATTTATTGTTAAAATTACAAATATTTAAAAAGTGAACAAATAACAATAAGAACAAATATTTAAAAACATAAAGGCTTAATTAAAGGATACTAGAAATAATGCGACAAAAGGAAAGAAAACGTAAAACTCAAACAATTTTTTATCACTCTCTTTGATCAGAATTCCTTTCAAGAACTTGAACTTACTTAGAACTTGAGAACAATTCTGTATAAACTAAAATTTCAAAGGGACATTTTTTAACACACTATCAAAATGTAACGAATTCTACCGTGTTAGGATCAGAATCTGACTTTTTTTAATTGTTCTTATCGGCAACAACTATTATTTTCAAACTCTAATAACCTTCCTAAGACATTAAAAATATGTTCCTAACATTTCCATTTATTGTTAAAATTACAAATATTTAAAAAGTAAACAAATTACAATAAAAACAAATATTTAAAAATATAAAGGCTTAATTAAGGAATACTAGAAATATTGCGATAAAAATAAAGAGAACAATTTTCTATCACTCTATATTAGAATTCCCTTCAATTCTTTTATATTATAATTTCAGAATCTCTCCGCGTTTTATCTTCAATGGTGAATCCCCTAAGGAGCTCTTTAGGATTATCCTCTATATTTATCTACTTCTTTGGCCAGATTATAGCTCCCTAAATAAAGTTCCTCAGAGTCTGCCATATTTCTTCATTAGCAGCTCCCAGCAATTAGGCTTATTCTTTCGATTCTCTCACTAATGAGGTGAATGAGTATACGCCTGTAATTAGTTTACAATGATTTACGATCCTTTCTAGTTGGTTTGCTTCAGAAACCAGAGCTGACATTTTTATTGTTTTGCGAAAAAGGACACCAGTATCAGTTTGAGTTGTTACTTTGTACAGCTTTTTTTTAGTAAAATTTCCTCGTCATATTTCACGGCATGAATTTTCTACAAATATCCCTAAATTGTGTAACAGTACCTAATTATTGATCCAATTACCTTGTTTGCTTTATTGCCGAAAACTCCCAGTTTCTTTACAAGTTGCTAGAGTTAACAACATAGAATTATAATTTCGGGTTAACTCATGTACGCTTCAATAGTTGAGAGCTTCTTAACCCCTTCTAGGAAGATTGCCTAGATCGCACGACTTCTCACATTATAATTTTTATCACTGACAATTACATTTGAATAAGAAAATCAGTTATTCAGCTAGTTAAATCATTTTTCTGATAATAATAATTGTGCAATAAGTACTGAAGATTAATTGATTTGACAAAGTCTCCAGATAGTATAGTTTAGATAACCGGTTGCCTAATTCTTTTTACCTGTTTCTTAAATCTTACCGATCTCAGAAATTTTGAGTATTTATGATAAAGTGGGCAAATAGGACAAGTGTATCCCAAAACAATTACTTAGTAGAAAAAATATGAAATACAATCTGTTACAAATATAGCGACAGTATTATAACCCTATAAAATTTTAATGGAACATGATGTCACGTGCTGCTATGTTCAAGCATGACTTTCATAAGTACTGCTTGTTAAAATTGCATCTTTTTGGGAACTACAGCCAACTTTCTCTTCTTAGATTTTAGAAATGGGGAAATTGGTTCGATTGAAGTCTTCAACATTGAAGTTGTGGGGCAAATTGGTCTTTTAAATTATATTACCAACCAATAATCACTAGAACAATTCTTGGATAAAGATACGGTTTATCATTAAATATTTTTAATTGCTTTTTTTCTTCCTGAAATTAAGAAAAATAATTCTCATCATACGGATTTAAAATTAATTTATTGAATTAGTTCCATTTCTTTTCGATTGATTCAAGTAAAAATCAAGGCTTTTTGCTTTCTTAAGCCTGTTTTATTTAAGATTTGCACGCTCGTAGATTCGTTAAATCCGTTTAAACGAAATACTTATTTGTTGATGTCTTATATGTTTCACTCATTAGTTGAAAAAATTAGATTACGGTGAAAGTTAGTCCATTACTAGTTCTAAGCCCTTTCTCAACTGTTAAATTTGACGAACTGTTTAAATTGCTCGACATTTTGACCTATTCAATTGGTCAAGATAATACGTTGTTCCGAAGTCATCCTGGTAAGGTACTGATGCATACGAGGATACGATTCAGTACAGTGTTATTCTAAACCTCAAACTATAGTTAGCTTGCAAAGCAAAAAAGTATAGCGCAACAGAATGTTACTTAATTAAATTCTGTATTTAATAGCCTTTACATAACTTTAGTTCTGCTAAATTCTTATACAAGATGTTCCAAAATTTAATTTAAAACTTGCAAAAATTGATTAATTGAGTCGCTGTGTACATATGCAAAAGCTTAATACATCACAGAGACAAGAGTCTTCAGCATGTATCTCCTAGGTAAATTTTTATTTTTATTTTTTATTTATCCGCTAGAGCGTTCTGTGCAGAGTGCTTCTTTAAAAATCTTAGGTGGTACGATTGCGCTACATTTTGAACACAGTAGAGTGAAGCTCAACAGAATATTGCTTAGTTATATACTGTATTTATTAATCTTTAACTCTACCTAATTTTAACTCAACTTAATCTTTACAAGAGATGTTCAAAATTTTTTTTGACAACATGTAAACCACATTAATATAAATAAAAGTTTAACGGAAGTACACAGGGACTTGATTCTTCTGCATGAATCTCCATATGTAAAAAGCTTTTTAATTTTTCCGCTAGAGCGTTCTGTGAACAATGCTTCTTTAGAAATCAAAGGTGGTACGATTTAGGAGAGTTGTAGTTATAAGAATTTAAAATAATCTCAAAAAACTAAAACCTAAACTTGGTATACAGTACAACCAATATTGCATTTAAAGCTAATCTTAATGTAGTTTTTAATTTTTTAATTAAAGAATGACACCAAATATCAAACATTTTTTTCTTATTTTTGAATATTAACATTTAAATTATTATATTTTTAAAAATAAAATGCTTTGTTTCCTTCATTCAATTATATAATATGAATAATGCACAGTATCTGTCTCACTTATGACGATGATAGGTTATCGTCTCGTGTAGCTCCATTTGTTGCAGCATTATGAAATTAGGTTGGATAGAATGGAGTTAGATATAATACGTTAATTCGCAAACACTAATTTGCATACTATTTGACAAATATATTCTGTCATACTAATTATACAAATAAGTATAGTAAATTGCTTTACTAGTTTAAAGTAATAATTTATTTGTGTATAATAGGGCCTACTAGTTATATCAGAATTTCTGGATCATAGTGTTTAAACATGCAACAATAACGTGCGTGAATCTCTATTATGTATCGATATTCGGAAGCGATTTATGTTATCAATTATATTACTGAAATTGAGTTCATCGAGAGAATTCCCAAGAGTTGAGAAATATTCCCATGGGAGAATATATATTTATTGTAGGAATTATAAAAGAAGTTACGTATTATATTTACGTAAGTTACATACTATATTGTAATATTGTGTTAAGCAATCTTTAATTGTTCTTTATAATTATGAATTACACTGTTCATAGATGATCTATGGATATTTATTGTATATAGCCTTTATTGGTAGGAAAAGATGTATCATTCTTCAAAACTGGAAATAAGCCTTAAGTGAATTCGTATTTAATTAACCTAGAAATCTCCATGTGAAAGATTTTCTAAACCCAAACAAAACAATACAATAACGTAATCGTAAAAAAATCTAATATCTTTTTATGTAATAATATTTGTATTATAAAATGGTTCTTAATTATTTTTATGTTTTAAGATTTTTTTAAAGCAAAGTTTTGAATTTCCTCTGTGCTATTTTCCCTGTTTCATATTTTATTCTTTGCATATTTTATTTTATGGCAAGCGATGAACAGTCAATTCATTCAATATTCTGAGAAAAATTGAATCACCTTTGAACCATAATATAATGCAAATTAGCGGTATCCTCAGTGATTTTTTAAATTAAGTATGTTTCCGGTCATGTTCAACACTGTAAGTATCGCGTAATGAAATTTAATATGGTTTAATTTGACCAATAATATTGTTCAACTTGTCCCCGTATTAAGTTTTCATCAAACTTGCAACATATTGCGGTATAAATTGAGATACGCTTTTTTGCATGTACCATTCTTCATGCTTCATTGTTTATTTCTAAAAGTTTATATCGAATTAAGGAATTTTTGAGTGAAGTATCCGAAATAAAAGAGTTTTTGCTCGAATTAAAAAAATGAGTGTTGTTGTTGTTGCACGCCCCCATTGGCCAGCAGTGCTAGACCAGATCCATGGCTTTATACACCCTCAAAACATCCAACACCGTCCATGGATCATCTGCTAAATCCTGCTTGGTGAGCCCCAGGCACGCGAGGATGTGGTGAGGCGAAGTCTTCTCTGAAGAACAGTTTTTACAAATTTTAAAGTTCTTGGATCCTTCCGAAAATTTCATTGATTTAAGGTGACCACTTCGAAAGCGGGCGAGAATAATTTGTTCCTGTCTATTAAAACCTTGGGCCAGGGAGCCTCCAGGTCGAGAACGCTAATACCATGGGTGCTTTGGGGGAACATTCCAAATGGTCTTGTTTTTGTGTAGTATTTTTGAGAAGATTTCCAAAAAGGTGAGGGTTGCCGACAACACAGAGGCCTCGCAAGCACCAGCTTTAGCCAAAGTGTCTGCAATCTCGTTACCTTCAAGATCGACGTGGGAAGGTATCCACTGCATATGAATCTGATGCGAAATGGAAAGCCGCTTTAACTTTTTGAGTATTGACACTCCAACACTATCTCTCACGCTTTGAAAAAAAAAGAGTTCTTTATAAGCATTTGAAATAATTAAATTAAAACTCGAATTAAAACAAGTTATAAAGAAATTTTTTTTCTTCAAATGTTTGACATTTTGCTCGAATCCTAACAAGGAGCTATTAAGACAAACATTTTAACTAAGCAAATTTTCATGAAACCAAACAAGTTCTAAAGACAAGCACCTTAAATCGATGACATTTTGCTGGAATCCATGTAAGAAGTTCTGGAGACAAGAATTTTCAGCAAATGAATTTTTTTAAATCACAAGTATTCCAAATCGAGGATATTTGCTCGAATCCAAGTACGAAGTTCTGGATTTAAATATTCCAAATAAACGACTTATCTCAAATCCAAACAAGTTCCAGAGACAATTATTCTAAATGTGAAACAATTTGCTTGAATCCAAACAAAGAGTTCTTGAGACAAATATGTTAAATAAACGACTTTTCACGAATCCTAACAAGTTCTAGAGACAAGTATTCCTGGACTGCCATCTTTCTACGTTTTTTGTAAAAATGTATTCTAGTGGTAGCTAAGTTAATGTGTTTTTGTATTATTTTTTTATTCGTTTAAACTTATTTTCCACACCACTACACATAAATGATTCAAAAGTTCATATGCAACGCCACTTTGTTCAAGCTCTTTCGTGGTTAGGCTTTTAAAAAGTTGGCAAAATTGCAAAAAATTCTGAAAGTTTTGATTTTTAAATATCTACCACTCTAAAATATTTTACGAAAAGTCGAGTAGTTGGAAGACCGGGTATTCTGAAAAAACTCACGAATAAAAACAAGTTCTTGAGACAATTACTCTATATATAGGACTTTTTGCTAGAATCCAAGCAAGAATTTCTGAATACAGCTAATCTATATATAGTTTTTTTTCTACTAGAACACAAATAAAAAATCTTTGAGACATGTATTTAAATATGTAGACCGTTGTTCTTAGGAGAAAATCTAAATGAGATCGTACATGGTAAATTTTCCATATAAAATGAGAAGGCAATTTCGTTGTAAAATTCAAGTATTGTAACTCTACATCCCACTCAATTAAGAACGTATGTTCTATGGATGCTCTATAGAAAACTAAACTTGTTCTATAATAAATGTACTGCGCATCTTGCTTGTTCACGTACTTGTGTTCTGCGTTGTACAGTTAGTACAGAATAATCTTAGCTTTCTACAGTGAAAATACAGAACGTACGTATTTGAAAATTAAATTTATATACCATTATTATAATCAACTAAAATTACGAATACATTACAGTACGATTTTGCCTCTTAAATGCTCAAGATTTTTTATTTCTGAAAGAGAGCATTTTTAATAATATTAAATTTTATGATTCTTGGTATAAACGATAATTTTAAATTTTTTATCTCTCAAGGACTATCTTTCAAGAATTTCATGTCTGCTTTCAAAACATGATATTGTTAACAAAGCTCTAAGAAAAACTAAATAACATTTATAATTAAAATCAAGCAATAGAAAGAACTACATTACAAACTACAAAAACAAAATGAAAAACAAATTACAAAATTACAATTACAAATTACAAAACTACATTACAACATACTAAACAGTTTTAATAATATATAAATTCTGTGATTCTCAGTGTAAATGATAATTTTAAAATTTTTATCTCTCAAGAAATATCTTTCAAGAATCTCATGTCTGCCGGCTAAACATGAAATTATTAACAAAGCTCTAAAAAAACTCAAGAGCATTTATAATTAAAATCAAATAATAATAAAAAAAACTAAAATTAACGGTTAAAAATTTTATTTTAAATAAATTCTCTTGGGAAAAATTGCTTTCTTTTTTATATAAAAAATTAGATTCGAAATTATGAGTATTTTACGCATTTAAAGGCTTTTGTTTTGACGTAATAGATCGTGCCTCACATTATCTCGTTAGTTCGAGAAGAGAATTCAAAATCAAAATTCAAATAAAAAATAACTTATTTATTTACCTAGTACAATTTTGCGTAAGATTAATTAACTTAATTAAAATGAGATATTTATTTTTTAGCATTTATTTACCAATTAATGCTATAGAGTGGCGTGAAGTTTAACATAAAATCTTTCGTAAAAACAACCGAAAATCTTAAACATTGGAAAAGGTAAAATCAGGCAGCATCTCTCAAAAAATCTTAAGTTAAAAAATATGCCATTTACTTTGTTTTTTCTCTAACAGATAGTTGTTATAAATGCATTAGCAAAGAATGAAACGAAAATTCACTTGGAAATAAAGTCAATGTAAGGTATAGATAACGTAGCAGTATTTTTATGGTCATTATTAAAAAAAGTTTCTTGAAGATATATGTAAAAATACTAAATAAAAGTTTAAAAAAATTACGAATAAAAACAAATGCGGAGAATTTTAAAAAAAAGTAACTAAAAAAGAATAAACACTCTGAATAACTTATGATCTAGTGAATGAATTTTAACATACTATTACTCAATATGTTATATCTGTAACCATAAATATAACAGTTAATTTGCGCAGACGATATTTTAACTTACAAAATCAGACACAAAAACGTACTTTCTCTGAATAAACATATCTTTTTTCCGAGAAAGTACGTTTATAATCTGTCTGTTTACATATGTACAATCAGATTTGGATTCTTGACCCTCAAAATATGGATGGCTGCAACCTGAAAAACATGATCCTAATAGTTTCGTCAGGAGAGCGGTCGAAAGTTAAGTCCCTTGAATGTATATTTTACTCTTTGCATTTTGCTATATCTCTGGAACTAATGAATTGAATAAAAAAGTTTTTACTCGTAAAAAAAAACACTTATCCACAGATAATTTCATGGAAAAAATGTATGAAACCAAATAATTAACATAAAAACACTTAAACAAATATGAGTCTAGTGTAAGTTTATTTATTAAATGGTGCCCTTTGTGAGCCAAAACGCACCCACTTTTTCCTTGTGACCGTGGACTTAATGTTTAAAAATCTTTCTACTTCAATTCATTGAAGTCGATTTATTTGAAACTAACTTACAACTCAAAGTGGAACAAAATAACAAATTTTGGTTCTAAGAATCAATAGAAAAAAAATTATGACTACTATCAAAATTTGAAGATCATTTGATTACGTTGTCTTATTTCGTGTGAAAATGTATTCATTAGATAAAAAGCTGCTATAAAAACTGTCTTTGATTTAATATGTTCTAGTTTACGTCCATAAAATGTACTAATTCTAAATATTTAAATTGTAAATGTTTCTATTTCAAAACATTTTTAGTGTGGTTATTTTGTAAATATTTAGATAAAAGACGCTTCTTATTTGAAGATCAATTGATTGAAGATCAAAGACGCAAAATTTGAAGATCAATTGATTTCGCTGTCTTATTTCGTGTGAAAATGCGTTCATTATATAAAAAGCTGCAATAAAAACTGTCGTTGATTTACTTTGTTCTAGTTTACGTCCATAAAATGCACTAATTCTATTGTAAATGTTTCGATTTCAAAACATTTTTAATGCGATAACAAGAAAAAAAAATTTATTTTGTAAATATTTAGATAAAAGACGCTTCTTATTTTTAATAAATACCAAAATACGTTATCATTAATGTAAAGTTACTTGTTATGAGGCTTAGAGAACAACCACAAGACTTATTTAATGAATCTATAAATCTTCAAGTGTTTCCTAAATTTTATGCAATCAGTTTTCATTTCCTTTAAAAAGTTATAAAAATCTGGTTACATTTTCCATTTAATATAAAATGATTTTTAACTTTAATTTAACATCGCGACCTTTGATCATTATTAAAGATGTCCCAGAGCTACCCTAATTTGACGGAAATTCAGACTTAAGTCGTTAGCTGGTTTTTGTTATGGGTCGCCTGGCGCCAATTTTCGACGCCAGATCTCTCAGTCCAGACTTACAAATGAAGCCTCAATTTATGGCTCATTTTCTCTTTGATGCTTCGGATCTTCTTATTTTCATTTATATTTGATGAAAACAATTTTTACTTGCTCTGCTGCTCTTTTCATTCTATTCCCATTTTCGCCTAAAAAAATTCTTTCAAATGCATTTTTATAAGAGAGTTTAAATTGAAAAATGTTTAGTTAACATGCTGCAAACAAATAAATTACCCACAGAGGACGTTTTATGTTAAGAGTAAACAATTTTAAATATTTATAAAGCTGGTGTTTTTTTTTTTAAAGTGAAACGTTCTTCTTTATAAAAAACTGTCTTTTGTTTAAAATCATTGTTGGACATTAAATATTAGTAAGACTCGATAACAATGCACTTAAGTTTAAAAAAGGATAAAAAAATACTGAGCACGAGTGTATTTTGGATTTAATGTGGTGTTTTTCTATTGACTAAATTATTGTAATACGCAATAGTGGTTCCATTTACTGAATTTTCTTATAAAAACTGACCACTGTTATAAATCATTGTTGGAATTAAAAAAATTATAAAACTCTATAACAATACATTTGAGTTCATAAAAGAAAAAAATACTGAACTCGATAGTGTTTGGATATATGGGGTGTTTTTTTTTATTATTGACTGAATTATTGTACAATGTATTCAACTAGGTAATTGTTTGAGATTACTAAATTTCACTCTACAACTGTTCATTGTTAAAAATCATTGTTCGAAATAAAAATATTTTAAGACTCTATAACAATGTACTTCAGTTAAGTGTAAAAAAGAAACAAAATACTGAACACGAGTGTATTTTGGATTTAATGTGGTGTTTTTCTATTGACTGAATTATTGTAATACGCAAAATTAACAAAGTAGTGGTTTCATTTACTGAATTTTCTTATACAAACTGACCACTATTACAAATCATTGTTTGAATTAAAAAATTATAAGACTCTATAACAATAAACTTGAGTTCATAAAAGAAAAAAAATACTGATCTCGATTGTGTTTGGATATATGAAGTGTTTTTTTTATTATTGACTGAATTATTGTACTATAACTAGGTAATTGTTTTAGATTATTAAATTTCACTCTACAACTGTTCATTGTTAAAAATAATTGTTCAAAATAAAATTTTGCTAAGACTCTAGAACAATGTTCTTCAGTTAAAAAATACTGAATTCGACTGTGTTTGGATGTATACATATAGTATACATATAGTATTTTAGACAGAGTTTTAAGTAATAAGTAACTGCATTATAATCAATAAGTGATTGAATTATAAGGTGTGCTGTAAACAAAGTAATTATTTTAACTTGCATAATTTCTTTTTTAAAAAAACGTCCGTTATTAAAAACTATTGTTAGACATAAAAATACATGTTAACAATGCATTTCAGTCAAAAAAAGAAGAAAATACTGAATTCGAATTGTGTGTGTTTTAATTTACTGATTTGTTTTAATAACAAATGACCACTGTTAGAAATTATTGTTATAGTTAAAATATTAATAAGACACTACAACAATGCACTTCAGTAGGGAAAAAATAATGAATCCGAGTGTCTTTCTATGTACGTGATGTTTTTTATTTTTATTATTGACTGAATTATTGCAAGTACTTCAATAGTTATTTACTTTATAAAAAATGTCCACTGTCAAAAATGAAATCTTAGAACTAAAATATTGATGAAACTCTATAACATTTCACTCATGTTAGAAAAAGAAATCTAGTGTGTTTAGATATATATAGTTCTTTATTGACTGAATTATTATAATAAGTGTGATTAACAAGGTAATTGTTTCAGCTCACTAAATTTCCTTCTAAAAATGTTCATTGCTAGAAATAATTAATCGAAATAAAATTTTTGTAAGACTCTATAACAATGCACTTCAGTTAAAACAAAAACTGAATCCGATTAATATGATAATTACATGTAAGAAGTAACTGGATTATAATTATTAAATGACTGAATTATAAGGAATAAGAATCATAAGTAATAATGTAATTTGTGGAAAAAAAACTAAGTAATTATTTTAAATTACTAAATTTCTTTATAAAAAAACGTCCATTGTTAAAAATTGTTATTGGACATAATATATTGGCAAACGATGCACTTCAGTTAAAAAAGAAAACGAAACTAATGAATCCGAGTGTGTTTGGGTGTATGTAGTATTTTTTTAACTGTATTATTGTGATAAATGCTATTAATTAATCATTTTAATTTACTTAATTTCTTTCAAAAACATCTCCATTGTTAAAATCATTGTTCGAAAAAAAATATTTAACTCTTTAACGATTTGCTTCATTTAAAATAAAATTTCTTATACTATATTCTGTGTTTTTTTTATACATTTGGCATTATTTATTACCTGAATCATTGTTATAAAGGCAATTAACTAAGTTATTCATTGTTTTAATTTCCTTAATTACAAAAAATAGTTATAAAATATTATTAGATATGGAAATATTTTATAAGTTCTTGTAAAACATTAGAATATTAACTCGTTTGAATAAATAATTTAGTATTTAGTAATTTATCTCTTTATTTTTATTGAACAAGACAATGTGTCTAATGTGTCTTCATATTTCGTGAACTTTTTGAAGTAAATAAGAGAAAAATTGCTTAATTTCGTTGACGATATTTCGATGAAAATACGAAGCCGTTTCGGTACAATAATTAGTATTGTAAGTAGCACGCCATAGAAACATATATCCAAGCTCTGTTTATACAGATTAGAAATTTTAAAGCACAGTGAACCGTAATACTGTTTAAATTTGCTTCAATCTTAATGCGCACAAAGTTGAACCACTCAATTGTGAAAATCTATAGATCTTGAACACGATAACATAGTTCAACGCGATAATCTTAATTCGCTATATTATAGTTCAACTTTAATCAAAGCATTTAGCATCGCTTTCGGGAAGTATGTTTCACAATAATTAGTTCAATGTTTTACCAAATTTCCTTAATAGTGTAATGTCGAAATCTTCGTGTGCTTTTCTAACTTTTTGATATGTGAATATTCTTTGATGTTTGCGAGGTTAAATATTGCATACGTAACAAACGCGAAGCAAAAAAAAATAGTTACAAAAATTATTGTTGGGTATTTTGAGTAATTTTGTTGGAGAGAGCATAGCTTATTTGTGAAGCGCTCATCTAAGAGCAAACATATGGTTAAGAACAACAGAAAATTGCATACATAAAGAATTGCATACAGATTACAAAAGAATTTAGAAGATTGCATACTTTTTACAAACAAGCATCATATCAGGAAAAAGCTTTTGGATTAATATTGTCAAAAAATTTATACAGAAAAAACAGCTCTAATCACTTTTTTGTATAAAAAGTAATACATAATGACAACGGATGACATTGTCATTTTAACAAATCCTATTTCAACTATGCATTCCGCAACTTGAATAAATTGAATTCAGAAAATAATTATTCGATTTCCACAATAACAGCAGTGATCCTAATCTATTATAGCATAATTAATCCGAAAGAAATAATGTAGCAATTTGCACTCCAAAAGAAATTATTTTTCTGCCAAACAGAAAACAAACTCAATGGCTTCTTTAGCACAGTGCCAATGTTCTTTTTGAAATAGAATAAAAGCAGATACGTAGTACGAAAGAGAACATTTGGGAGACGAAAATTAATCGTTGTCTAACGAACTATTATTTTCACTAATGGGAGAAAGCAGAGAAAAGTATCATTACCCGGGAATAATTCTCCCTTTTAATGGAAACTAGCTAAACTCGCCCTTTCTTACCAGAATTCGAAAATGCTTACAACGCTTGAAACTCATTTCGGCAGACATGGAAGTGATGTCATTTTTTGCTGTTTTAGCACCAGATGGTCGCCTCTGGGGAATATTTAAGCTTTTTTTTCGAATTTCTAAGCGATTTTAGTTTAAGATGCATGCTGTGAACATAATTTGTAGGAGTGAGTTTTGTGTTGTTACCCTTAAAAATCCATTATGTTTTGACTAAATGTTTGCATGTAAATGATCGTATATTATTTAAAGAAAATGGATATTTCGTTTCCATAAGAACAAAATTGCTAATTTTCATTTTAAAAATTATTTCAAATAGTATCATGTATAACTAAAGCAGGTTCTTAAGAATATTAATCTTGTCTCAAAATTAGCTTCATTTTTATTGGATATAGTTAAGTAAAAGTTGCATTCATATATTTCGGGTTAATTAGGCTGATTTCTAATCTAAGATTTTGGATGTATAATTTTAAATACTATTATGTCCTTAAAACTAACTTTTCAATTCTTTATTACTCCATAATAACAAAATTGCCAATTTTCATTTTAAAAATTATTTCAAATAGTACCATGTATAACTAAAGCAGGTTCTTAAGAATATTAATCTTGTCTCAAAATTAGCTTCATTTTTATTGGATATAGTTAAGTAAAAGTTGCATTCATATATTTCGGGTTAATTAGGCTGATTTATAATCTAAGATTTTGGATGTATAATTTTAAATACTATTATGTCCTTAAAACTAACTTTTCAATTCTTTATTACTCCATAATAACAAAATTGCCAATTTTCATTTTAAAAATTATTTCAAATAGTACCATGTATAACTAAAGCAGGTTCTTAAGAATATTAATCTTGTCTCAAAATTAGCTTCATTTTTATTGGATATTGTTAAATAAAAGTTGCATTCATATATTTCGGGTTAATTAAGCTGATTTCTAATCCAAGATTTTGGGTGTATAATTTTAAATCCATTATGTTTTGACTAAATGCTTGCATGTAAATGATCGTATATTATTCAAAGAAAATGGAAATTTCGTTTCCATAAGAACAAAATTACTAATTTTCATTTTAATTATTTTTTTGAAATAGTACCATGTATAACTAAAGCAGGTTCTTAAGAATATTAATCTTGTCTCAAAATTAGCTTCATTTTTATTGGATATTGTTAAATAAAAGTTGCATTCATATATTTCGGGTTAATTAAGCTGATTTCTAATCTAAGAATTTGGGCGTATAATTTTAAATACTATTATGTTCTTATACTAACTTTTCAATTCTTTACTACTATGCCTTTATTAAATAGTTTTCGCTTTAATTAGGGTCAAACCTTGTTATGGAAATTTCAACCGCATTCTTAATAACAAGAACAACAATTAACTGGCACTCCTTGTGAATAAAAGATTCAATAATTTTCTTAACGTTAAAAACATTGAATTCCGTTTATCCCAATCCAAATTCTCAACACTTTCCAATTAACAACAGTTCTCAAATCTCCCATACCCACGAAATGTTTTATTTCTCTATTCATAAAAAATTTATTACTGTTAAATTAACAGTATTTTTCGCATATGCTAAGAGTGTAGATCTTTTGGAACAAAATATTTCACGTTATCACATTTTATAGTTCCGTTGATAACAAGTTTTCTAAGCAAAGAAAAATTGATTAAAATAAGAAGAGGAAAAGATTTACGAAGTATCGAGCAAAGTAGGTTTTAGACTTATTTTCCCTCTGAGAAATATTAGTAGAAATTCTTGGCACCAATTTCTGTTCCTTTTCTTTTTCATTTCACCTAGGAAATATTATGTATCTATCGTCTAATTCGACTCTAATTATTTTATACTTTATAATACAAAGGATGTTTAGAAATTCACACACAAATTTGATTATGTGCCATCTGCGTATTAAAATACTTTCAATTTATGAGTTACATAAAAATTACATGATGGAATAACTCTTTTTTTTTCATTGTTGAGCAATGTTATGAGTATTTCCGCGTCGATTAATTTCCCGGTTATCAGAATTGATCGTCCAGATCTTGCATTTTAAGGCCGAATTATCCTTTTTGTTCTTTTCCCTTTTTTTTTCTTTTTCCTTTTTTTATTTTGAAATCTATAGTTTATGTCAACAAGCCCACAACTATCCCATAAGTTAAAGAAAAAGTTTTTGAATCAATAAACTTAGACTATATTTTTTTTGGATGAGTAAAAAAAATATAAATTTTTAAGCAACACCTAGTATTTTCAATCAATTTTGCTTCTTGCGTAACTTTAAAATGTCCTATATTCAACTAATTTAATATGAACTAATAAAACTATGTTATGCTATGTCAAAAGGATATCGATTTAAATTATCGTAATTTAATGACGATCTTCATCTGATATATTTTATGAATATCACGTGTGGCAGTCATTACTTTGAATTATTATAGTACCGCAGTAGATTTATCGTAAAGACACTATTCCAAGTAGAACACAGAAGTCAGGCATCACTGGCTGCGGTCAGTAAGCGAGTCGATGACCACTTTTATCAGCCTGCGTTTGAACCGAGGGTATGCGGTATCGATCCTCGTTTATCTGTTTTACCATAAAGCGTTCGACATCGCATGCTGGTCGTCGGACTACAAAAGCGGGACAGCTATCCTCTCTGAAAAAGATCGAAATTGCGATGGTATGTCATCGGATCATCCTCAAGGATGTTTCCCAGACCTTCGCCAATTGTGCTGCTTTAGTGCGACGTAAATGAAGTATTTGCCTACATACAGTATACAGTTGTGGTCAAAAAAAGGATTAGAATCAAATGTGAACACGTAGAGAAATCTATTAAAGTGTTATTGATAGTACTTCATATGTTAACTTCTCACAATATTAGTATGCGAGGTTTGGCTAACAGCAATAAATTTTGTTACACGTTTACAGCCTGAATGAACACCTTGAAAAATCTATTAATATGTCAGAAGTAGTAATATTTTCATGTTAATTTCACTCTATATCAGCCTGTGAGTTTTGGCCAATGGCAAAAAATTTTGTGGCACGTTTACAGCTGTGCATTATGGTCAAAGGTGGACCCCTTGAAAAAAATTTTTTTAAATGTTAGTGGAAGTAATATTTTCATGTTACTTTAATACAATATCAGTGGGTGAGTTTCGGCCAACAGCAACAAATTTTGCAACCCTTATACAACTCTGCATTAAGGAAACTATTAAGCTGTTGCTGATAGAAATATTTTCATATTAATTTCACACAAACACAATATCAGTAAGCGAGTTTTGGCCCATGGCAATAAATTCCTGGCAATTTTACAGCTCTGCAATATTGACAAATGTAACTTTCAGAAATCTGTTAAATTATTATAGTTACAATTTTTATCACGTTGATTTTAAAATGTGGTTGTGATATTTTAACAAACATTATGTGTTTCTAAGTTATTTCTAGTTATTCTGCAGAAATAATATTTTTAAGTTTTTAAGCAACATTCTTCAAAAGTAATGAAGTTATAGATAGTGAAACATATATATATTCTTATTGCAGAACTTCTCTAAGTTTCTTTTTTAGACGTGTATTTATTGATGACATCTCTCTCATTAGACGACATTTAAAGGATTTCCGAACCCTGTCAGACTCTCCCAACACTCTTAATTCGAGTAGGATATATTTCATTCGGAAATAAAGCAAAATAACCAACAACTTTCAACTATTTTCCATCCTTTTTTTCCTTTATCCTTGATCCCATGAGGGGGTGGGGAAAAAGTTCGCGACAAAAAGTCTCCTTCACTTCTAACGCTATGTGATTAAGTTCTCTTTTTTTTTCATCTTCTCCATTTCTAGTGCAATTTTTTTTCTTCATTCTTCGCCAAAAAGTTCGCAATTCTTTTATATCCATTTAGAAGAACGAAGAGGGGCTTGGATAAGTGGATTTTCGATTATCGCATTATCCTATTCGCCCAATTGAAAACTCTTGTCACTTTCACAGTAAGGCATATATATACACTCGCAAAGCTTTGGCGTCGGCTGCATATTATACCGAAACTGGGATAAAAAATAAAATGGACAGATATATGTGACCTTTGATTCAATATGGCGGTTATCGAATAACCTCTAACAACTTGGGTTCTTTTTAATAAAGTCTTGAATAAAATTAAGAAATTCCTTTTGTATCTACTCGTAATAGACTTCTAAAGTATATTTTTGCATTTGGTATGATTGTTTATTTTTCTTCGGTTTTTTTATAACTATATTGCATTTAATAATATTACATTAATGTTATTAATGATTGCCATGATAAATAACATTATTGTCTAATCCCGTTATAATTAACCCGAGATATAGTGCACGCTTGCTTGTAGCGAACGTTTTAAGTCTTTTAATTTTGTGCATGATTTCGTGGTGTTCATTATAATCGATTTCTTGATTATTTACCCTTTTTTTTTAACCCTCTGCGTAAAGCGGGTATTCAGCTGGTTATTAAATATTATGGAACATGCAATAAGCTCGTTTTTTATTTATGGAGCTGTAAGCTAGCACACATCGCTGATGTTATCTTTCAAATATTTGAATACTCTAATAAAAATCAATAGTTAATGCTAAATGAAAAAAAAATTGATTTAAACGATCTAATTGAAATTTTTAAACAACTTTTGGGATCAGTGACTAAAGGTTTCTATTTGACATGCGATCCTAATTTTCGAATCCTAAACAAAAGGTTCTGAGTTATAAAAAGGAAGCACGCTAATGCTTACTTGTATTAATGTAGATAAATTAACTTGACTAAACAAATTTTTAAAAACCGAATATAGTAAAGAAAGTTTAGCAAACCAAGAATCGTTCAATAATATGTTTTTTGAGTATAAATTAGTAATAAAGGTGTTGTTGTCTATTTTTTCCACTCATTGCTGTATTTTTTACTTAAAAGTAACTGCTTCATGATTCACCCATCCGACTGGCCTGTGTAGGGGCAGGGATGTCCTTGCATCAGAAAGGTTCTGTGTTCGAATCCCGGGCAAGGCATGGATGTTCATTTCTTCTCTGTACCCACTATCTGTCCTCACTGTGGGAGTGACGTTGGCCCACCTAATATAGTGTCCCTGAAAGAGAGGTCAACAAAATCACCCTGTATAGGCCTGAATTGACGGATGTTAGCACAGGTGGGCATTGGGGAAAAAATGATTCACCCCTTAATCGAGCAAACGTCAATTATTTAGAACAAATTATTTGGGTCGGAATAGCCTTAGTTGGTAGGGCGATGTGCCAATATCCAAGAAGTCGTGAGCTCCATCCCTGCCAGCTAACGACTCCTGGTACATGTTAAATCAGTCGTGTCCCAAAACTCTCCACGTCCTGATAACAAATTAATGCCTCTGGGGGTTACTGAATTGGTGATTGATCGTTCCCTAGTTCGGGTCAAAATTACGATCTTGAATGAATGGATGTCTACCCTATGAACGGGCTGTGATATGTGTGTGTGGCTGAAGTCGTGTCGTATTCTTGGCCATAAATAGTGCAACTGAACAAACAAGAAACGCACCCTTTGTCTTGAATTCGCTTGGTTTTACCAAGCAGGCTTGCTGTTATTGCCAAGAGGCTTTAGAAACAACAACAAGACAGATGATTTTTCAAGCGCAATGAAAAAAATACAAACGTATATCAACATAGCGAACAAATTTGCCATAAATATAACTAAATACTTTAGCTTTACAATAAAAACTGAAATCTGAGAATGTTTAGTTTTAAAATGATGCATATCTATCGTTTTTTTTTAAATTTATCTTTAAAAAAAATAGTCGTTATTATTGGTTGAAAACTGGCATTAGAATAATACACTTTCTCTATTTATCATTTCATGATTATTGAAAAAGTTTATGATATTTTAGGTAGTACCGAAATAGAAACTACATGAAAGAGTCCGTGTAAAGGTGTTAAAACCACTATTTACCCCAAAACCTTCTGAACTAAATGCGAATGAAAGAGAAAAAATCGGTAAAAGTTTATACTTTTTTCAACCAGAGTAGCTCTCAGTAGCAGAAATGAGTTTCTTCAACACCCATTATCACCTTGTTATCAGTACTTTCCTGCTTTATTCAAAAGTAACACCGTACGGCTACTATATTGAATTCGAAAAATGAAAAGAAGTTCGAACGATTTTTTTTCTGTTTACGGAAATGTACTTTTTACATCATAGATAAGGATATTTTTATTTCAATTTTTAAGTGAATTAAAGCTCGAATGTATACTTTGTAAAGGATTTCATATCCAATAAATATTTTTTTGAATTTTTTAGTTTCATTTTGGACTTTAATGATATTGCAAATTGTGTATATATTTTGTCTATCCTCGCTATAGTATTTCTCATAATTAGAATTCGTACCATATGGAAACGTTAAAATGATTCCCACAATAGACTGTTTTCTAATACCTTGATTGATCTATTTTTAGAGCCCTTGTTGTAATTACAAATAATAGTTAGTTGTAATACATTTAAGGTCACAAATTAATATTTTAATGAGAAAAAAAAACAAAAAGGGGATGAAGTGTAAGAAATCACTTCTGTGATTGGTGGGACAAAAAGTGATAAAACAGATTTGATTACAGGAGGGAATAGCGAGACGCACCTCGAAATTTTGTTAAACAAATCAAACTTAGATCATGCTTTAGTTTTTTTTCTTTTATTATATATTAATTTACAACAATTTTAAAATTTAATATTACGGGCGTAGTCTTAAAAATTAGAATAAATTTTTACAGAAATATGGTTTATGTATGATATTTTTATTTATTGATGTCAAATTTTTAAATTGTACTTTCCGGTTAGTTGGACACCCAAATTCCATCAACTATATATATATATATATATATATATATATATATATATATATATATATATATATATATATATATATATATGGGTCATTCTCACAAAAACAGTCATTTTCATGTCCCCACTATATTTTATGTCTGTTTTACAGCTTACGAAAAAAAAATTCAGGGAAAGTGTCCTTCAGAATGCAAGCTAACAAAAGAATAAAAATAAAATCATCAATTTTTATTTTTTTATTTATTTTAGGTAATTAAAATATACCAATATGTCATTTCCTCACTTGTCCCCACTGCTGATTTAAAAAGAGAAAAAAATTGTTTCTGAAATAAAATTTCTTTTTTTACAAATTCGTGTTTTTTATTTCAGAAAACAGAAATAAAGAATTCAGAAAATCAATTTTAAATTTAATTTCTGATAAAAATATTAACACAGCACTTTTTTAAACTTTGTCCCCAGTGTTTCGCGTCATTCCCTTACAACATATATATTCCCTCACAATATATATATTTATATATATATATATACACTATAACATACACTGAATATATTTTCACATTTTTAAAAATATACACAAAGCTAAGTGTTTTGAATTTTGTATTTATTTGATTTTTTAATAATGTATGACTTTTAATTGATTGAATTTATGACTTCAATTTTATTATTAGCACTTTTTCAAATCTATGAATCAGAAAAATATAATTTTATAAAAAAAATTTGTTCGAATACTTTTTAAATATGGGTAAAAAAATGTAAGATAAAGCTATGTGAAATGTTCTATACTATTACAGAAAATAGTTCTTAAAAATTCATAAGCAAAAAAAGTATTAAGTTTCAAAACATTCCTTTGCATATATTTTTGAATTGCTTGAAATGTTTTTACACGTTCTTATTTTTCTATATATCAAATTATATCATGTAATACTTACGATGAAATGAATTGTAGTGCCAAGCGAGATTTAATGCTATTTCATTTAAAACTAATTTCTCTGCCACCACATGTGAATGATTTAAGAGTTCCTGCTCAACATAAGAGTAACTTTATTTCAGTTCTCTCGAATAAAAGCTTTTAAAATGTTGACAAAATCATCTGGAATTCTACAAGTCTTCATTTTTAATTGTCTAACACTTTATAATATTTTTTTCGAAAAGCAGTAAATCTCAGCCCTTCCGATAAGGTAAGTTCATATTTATATTTACAGTTTAAGGAACATAATTTATGTTTACAAATCGAAATCATCATGTCCTTTTGGTTATTTATCTATTTATTATTTATCTATTTATTATTTATCTATTTATTATTTATCTGTTTATTATTTATATATTTATCATTAAACTTGATATATTGGTAAACTAATAATATTAAACTGTACGTGGTGACTTTGCCACTTTTTGGAGATGCGTTGATCACTGATGAGGACAGTATTCATGTGGACAGTAGAACTTATATGGGTATTTGACCTTCAAGAAAGAATAAGGTGTTTTTAAGGTTGATTTGAGGTTTACATGTGTAAGAATGCACCTGAGATAGAAAATCAGAATATGTTTTGCACCAAAAATAACCACAGCAGTAAACTTCAATTTCAACCTCATCTACACCTCATAAAATTAACATCAATATAGCTCAGAAATATATTTATCTAATACCTTGTGAAAATATTCCCACCTCAAATATAGTTATTTGCTCGAAGTGCAGAAAAAATATCTCAGAAATATATACAACTTTCGAAGTTGATTGCTTTGAGGAAGATTTTTATTAACCTCAAAACAGTCCCAAGTGTGAATAAAACTACTTCGCACGACTTGATTATAAGAGGTTAACCTTAAGAGGTTGATTTTTTAAGATTGGTTTGAAGTCAACTTCAAATAAACCTCGAATAAACTTTAGCATCTCAAAACAACATCAAATAAACCTCCAAAGCACCTTAAATTTCTGTAAAGAAGAGCTTATATTGATTATTGCACAAAACTTACGTGTATGAAGACAGTAACATACAATCTGCGTGGATAATCTTTTTTCTGACGTCACAATAAATGGTATGATATATAGAAACAGCTTGAGTCTATCTTGTGGCATCTAGAACTAATTTTGCATGATATGATGCTCTTCAGTATTTCAAAAATTTTGCCTAAGAAGGATGCTTGCAATTGTTGATATGAGTAAAGAAGCGTCAGTTTCTGCTAAGATCAAAGAACATGGTTCTACCACCCTTAATGTTTGGTGGGACAAGATAAATTATATTAAAAAAATATCTTCTCTAACTGCATCGAATGTCATGCTACGAACAAAAAAATTGCATCATTGCAATTGAATTAAACGCCTGGTAGCTGAGTGGTAACACTTCGCGCTCCTGTGCCACAGGTCCTGGGTTCGATCCTCGGGCCGGGCAAGGTTGAATCAGCCTTTCATCCCTTCAGTGGGTCGATAAATGAGTACCAAGCATGCTTGGGAACTAAACATTGGGGGTTTCGCGCTCGGCTGATCACCTAACCGTAACATCTGCTCCTGCATTCCAGAGCCCAAGGCCAAGAAAACTGAGATGGGCACTGAAAGCCTAGGCCCTCTATGGGCCGTCGCGCCACTGAGTTTAGTTTTTTACTTTAGCAATTCATTTAATCGCTACTTATGTCTCTTAAAATCCCGAGATTATTTTTGTACTTCTGAATATTGCTAAGAGATGGCGCAACTAGTTTAACTCTCTTCACAATGAGATTTCCCTCCTTGAGTTGAAATCAAAATCATTTTGAACTTTCTGTAACTTCGCTTTCATTAGTGTTAAAAGAAATTTTCTTACTGTTAAAGTTGTTTTCCAAAATATTTTGACCTAATTTTAAAAATTAATTTATACAGATATTTATCATAAACAGCTTAAAGCAATAGAGTTATTAAATATGTACAGTGTATTTTCTTAAAGATAAAACTTGGATTCATTGCAAGGAAAACTGGGGATCAAGAATGGGAAATCACATATTTGTTAAAAACTGTTTATCTAACTGTTATGGGAAATCACATATATTGAAAAAACTGTTTACTGACAAAAATATTTTGCATTTTTGAATTAAGGATAGAACATATATTAAATTTCAGTTATAAATAAATGCTTTTTTGGGTCGCAAATTTAAAAAAAGTCCGACAGAGAAGGGGTTAAAAAAATAAATTCAATAATTTCGTTTTAAATTGTTTTCGTCATCTCCAAAAATATTTAAAAAATATATAATTAAAATGAGAATTTGAAAAATAAAAATTTCCAGATATTCAGAAATTTTTGTGTCTACATTTTATAACAAAATGTCTCCCTATATACTAGAATAAAATTTGAGTTCATTTTAGGGCGAAAAATTATTTGACGCTAAGTCCCTTCGCTCAAGGGGTGATGAGTTTGTGCCAAAGCAGACAATATATATATATATATATATATATATATATATATATATATATATATATATATATATATATATATATATATATATATATATATATATATATATATATATTATAATATTTATATATATTTATAAAATATTTATTAATATAATAATATTTATATATATTTATAAAATATTTATTAATATAATAATATTTAGTACCATTTAGAATGTATTCCATTTATATATCTCATTAAAAAAAGTTGCCCAACTAATTTTTATAAAATATTCGGAATTCTGCATTGCAATTTAATTAATTTAAAATTTATAGAAAAATACTGTATTTTTAGTAGTTGAAAATTCAGATCCCCACTTTATTTTGCTTTGAAAATGTAGCGGCTTAAAATTTCATGCGTTTATGCGTACTTTTTTTCTACTTTTCGGAAATTCCGTTGCACATAAATTTTGAGATTATTTTAGCTGAATAAATCAATAGTTTGAATTTTCCTTTCCAAACTAATGATGGAAGGAAATCATTTTATCTTATCTTAAAAAAACTTTTCTTGAATTTTGAATCTTAAACTCGAGTTTCATTTTTCATGTTTAAATCTTAAGTTTTTTGATTTTTTTTTAAAACAAAAATAACGTGATCTTTTTTTTATTTAATTTTATACCATGCGTCATGTTTTCAAAGCTTTTAGTAACATCATTTATTGAACGTTTTCTTTTAAGTCTTAAAATCAATTTTTTTTTATTTAGAAATATCGCTGATTTGGTTGTCGTTTTATAAAGAAGAATAAAAGGTTTTTTTCTTCTTCTATTTTTCAACTTAGCCTAAACACATCTTACCTATTGATCTTTAGAAATTGCCAAGAAGATTTCAATGATTTTTTTTTTCACCTACCAATCTATTTATCCGATCTAAATTTTTTTGTGATGATGTTTCTGATTTTTTTTTTATTTATTATCTTCTTTTCACCAAGTTTTTCTTTTAAAAAATATAAAAAATAGGAGACTCTTAGAAAAATTAAACTTTTTTATAAATAAAATATGTTGTTTTACTGTTATTACCTATTTAGTAGAGGCACTGATAAATTAAATGATTTTTTTATAGATAAGGCACAATGTGTTTTAATTATTATTAGATTCGTAACTGCAACAGTAATTATTTTTTTTTTAAAAATTGCTTTTTTTCTGCATACAAAGTTTCAAACATGATTCCTTAAAAAATAAACTAAGAAGTTAATTTGGCAGTAGATTTTTTTTAAAACTACAACAGAGACAATGACTATTTAATTTTGTTTTTACTTATAAAATTAATAAATAAACTTTACCCAATTAAAGTAGATTGAAAAGAGAAATAAAAATGGCGCTTTGTTAATTTATTTTTTAAATACTGAAAATATTACGGTGTTTGCAAAAATCTTAATAACTTTTGTTCTAATAACTGGATTTCCTAATTAAAAATACTCTTAACCAAATTCCAGTACCATTTTCCAAAGTAAAAGGACTTTTTAATCAAAGAAAAACAACAGCAACTATTTAAATTTTAAATAATTAGTTTTGACCTTTCCTTTTAACAAAAATGTGTCTTATGTATTCATATTGGCATTTTGCGCAATTGTTGTAATTTGCATAGTAAAAATGAACAAAATTTTGTCTAACATCGAGATGAACTGTCATAGTTGCACGTTATTATTTTGCATTTGCTATGACAAAACTGCCTTTAAAGAACTTTAAGAACGAAATTCTAAAAAAAAATTTCCAAGATAATTTAAATAAGATTTAAGTACTTCTGAAACTAATTATAAAATATGGTGAAACTTCATTTTTAAATCTCCCAAAAACAACTCCATCACTTTTTTTTTCTCAAAATGTTTAAATAAGCTTCATAATAGTGATTAGCATTTAGTGAGAGGCACCCACATAAGCATTTTACAATCGCGTTTTTAAAGTACGAATAATCTAAGCTATAAAATGGAAGACTAACTCTTATCTTTAAGCACTTCGGTAGCTATTAAGAACAATAAGATTCAGCTTAAAGAAAATCCTCAATAATTCTTAAATTCGACAAGGAGAATATATCTTTCTGGAATGGATCACATAAAATGGATTTTAGGATTTACTCCAACGAAAAAAAAAAGCTCTCCAAGATTTTAAAATCATTAAGTTACTGGGAAAAAGTGGGATTTGAAACACATTTGGTTTAGTTATAAACTTAAAAATAAAATGAAAGCGTAATATTTTTTAGACGAAGGTTCAATATGGGTTTTTTAAGTTATTACTATATATAAAATTGTGTAATCAAAACATTGATATAAACGTGCTGTTAATTAAAATAAATAAAGATATGCAAACATGATTTTGAACAGAATTTTCGAAATTAAGTTTGTTATAAATTTAAAATTCCTGTAATTTCACCTTACTGATAATACTTTAATTTTGTTTGTACTCCATTTATTTACAAAATTATAGCAGTTTTCGTTAACCCTTTCGTGCCGACTGTCACAAGTACTTGCCAGCATAAAACCATATCAATCAGGGTAAAGAGATAAAACTGGTAATCAAAGTATTTCTTTAACAGTTTATTTGTGAGCGGGGTTATAATTGATTTATTTAATTCACCATTACTTAGTTCAAAATAAAACTATTTAGTTGTACTTTGAACTAACATTGATTATATATATGATTAAATTAGCAATAATTAAAGTAAAAGCAAAGTAAGTCTGTTAAATTAGCAACGATTACATTTAAGTTACCGTTTTTTATTTATTTAGATCCTGATTCTGATTTTATACGAATGCTTATATGAATCCACCCGTCCCCAAGGGGTTAAAGATGATAATACTGAATGGACTAGTGAGTTTAAGTCTTAAAACGCAAAATCAGATTTTACACGTTTAACACCACCTTAAACGTGATATCTCATGTTGCTTTTAAAATAATTTTCTACAATTTTTCATTTGTGTGTATGATTATAGCTGACAAATTTCGAACTACAGACTAAAAAAAAAATGTACAATTTAATTTTTTATGCATCTATTTTGCAAAGACAAGTGCGAATTTTTTAAAAATTTGCTTTATGAACTACATTGACCCCTAACTCAGTAGTATATGCACTTGCTTTTAAGATAATAATTCAAAATATAGTTGATAGCCTTCTAAATAAAATCCTTAAAGAATTTTTTGTTTTCGGAGATAGAAATGGCTTCCAGTGTTTTACGTATATACAAAAAATTATTTTTACCTAAAAATGGCCATTTAAAAAGTAAAATTATAATAATAAAATTTTTTTGCTAATTTTATAAGTTTTTACACAAAATAAAACCAATAAACTAGTTTTTAAAAATTTTACATTAATATTTTAAAACAATGTTTGCGAAACTAGTTGAATACGTTGAGGGGAGTTGGTAAGACATACACCGAAGAGCCATTACATTATGACCACCCTGCTTATAACATGTAGGACCACCTTTAGCCCTAAAAACTGCTAGCACCCGCCGTGGCATTGATTCCACAAGGTGCTGATAGGTAGTCTGAAGTATCTGGTACCAAGCCCTCACCAACTGGTCCTGCAATTTCCTCACATTGCGAGGTAGCGTGGCAGCACGAATTTGGTTTTTTTAAGTACGACCACAAATGCTCTATTTGATTGAGGTGCATTATCATGTTGGTAAACACCATTCCCCGCAGGAAAAACTGTTGCCATGAATGGATGAGCCTGGTCTGCAACTATGTTCAAGTAGCTTACAGACGTCAGGGATTGTTCTATGAGGATTATAGGTCCTAATGTGCCCCATGAAAACATTGTTCCTGGGTGAGAAACCATGAAAACCTGTTATAGATGGAGGGTGGTCATAAAGTAATGGCTCTTCGGTGTATACCAATAATGCTAAAACCGACTTAAATACGAGTTGATACGAAGTATTCCGGCTAATGCTAAAATATTATGACTGCATACAACTGATATAATCTCAAATATTTAAAAAAATTGTCGTACAGAAAAGGTACATCGAAAAAGGTCAGTTTTAGCATTATTGCTATATGCCTTACCAACTCTCCTTAATATTAATAGCTTACTATACGTAAATTTAATTCAAATGTAAGGTAAGTAATTTTAGTATGATATCGATTTCTTAGTTTTCGTCTAAAACAAATCTGGTGTATTTACATACAAATGAAAGCATTACATTAACATATAGACAAATGCAATTATCACTTTAAGAAACTATTTACACAGTAAACTGAGAGAAAATTATTTTCAAAAGTACCTGAATATTGCTACATTTACTGTGTTTTTGACTTTAACCCCAAAAAGTTAGGTAATTTTTACCGAAGTGATTTTGATAAAACAAACAATAAAACGTGGTTTTATAGTATGTAATAGAATTTGGTAAGTGAGGTAAAATTTTGATTTCATCATAATGCCTCAGAACATGACATAAAAACCATTTATTAAGTTAAATTTTGTTTTCAGTTTTGTAATTTTTGCTAAATGTGGGGTTATAAGAAATATAATTTTGAAAACCAGAATTTCCCGTTGTCGTATGAACTGAAAAATTACAAAATAAATGGTTTAAATATCCTGTATTATTATTCAATTGACCATAATTATTTTTCTTTTTGCCAAAAATGTTACTATACAGTACGCATATTTTACCGTATTTTTTTCTCCGTGAAGCCAAATGTTTAATTCCCCTGACACTTATTTTATTATATACTTTCCTCAATTTTCAATAATAGAAAACGATGTTGTACTATGTGCCGAACGCACGAGCCAGAGAATGCACGTGCAACAATAAATAATTGTTCGAAAAAACATGCCCATAACATAAACAAAAAACACAAACAAACATCTTTGAAAAATGTAATTTCAATGTTTTATTAGTAAAATTAAAGATTATTAAACTGGTTGTTTTTGTTTCATGGCTTTTTTTCACACAAAAGCTATTAGTGAGTTTAAAAGAGGGCAGATTGTGTAGATATGACAAAATAGCGTGGAAGTATCTGACATTTCAAATTAATAAGGATACGCAAAACGTATTTGATCCGCTGTGGCTCAGGAGATAGAGCACTGGTCACCAAATGAGGCTACATAGGTTCAAATCCCAGCGATGGCTGGTCGATACGAGTTCTACTTCCGACTCATGCTGAAAATATTCTCAGTGGTAGACGATTCATGGGTTTGAATTTCTTTGTCACCTGTTTTCTCTGCGTATGACGCAAATGCGGATTAGTTTCATCAAAAAGTACTCAACGAAGGCTAATTTGAACCAATACCTGATCAAGGAGTTCCCTTGTCTTTCGAATTACGTATTAAAATACATTGTTACGGAGTTGAAAATTGTTCCAAAATTGATTGATAATCCATTCCATAAATAAAGTCAAAAAGTTGAAACAATAAGATTATAAAATTAATAGGTATATAGACGGAACACTTTTGAAATTTATCGAGTTAAACTGTTGAAAAATGCATGATTGAACTATTAAATTTTCTGATTTGTCATATTTCAAAAACATTTTTGTGCTTCAACATTAATGCATTACCTCAAGAGTGTACAGTGTTTTATTTCATTTTTGCCAAGGATCCCAAACATTTAGATCAGAAAAGGCCGTAAGGAAACACACTAAATAATTGGATACATTAACGTATTAAACAATGGATTAAGACAGTGTTTCCCAAAGTGTGGTACGCGTACCCTCATGGGTACGAGAACAGTTTAGAAGGGGTACGTGTTCTTATGCGAAATATCTTGCAACAAACGAAAATTTCAAAATGTTACTTAAAAACAAAGCTAGCCATGAAAATTTACAATTACGCATTTTTCTATTACCTATTTTTGGCAGAGTTAACAGTTAATAATTAGTAGTGTCAACAGCCAGTTGTGATTTTTAACTTTTGTAAAAAAATTTATAGTAAAAAATAAATTAATTTTTTTATTAGTTGTACACAGAGTTACGAAAAATTTAGAAAGGGTACACAAAAGTCATAAGTTTGGGAAACATTGTATTAAGAAAATGCACGGAAAAATATATTACATTGCGATGCATTGGTGTGAATATACTTCACATAATTATGCAATGAAATAGTTTAGCTAATTTTTATTTTAAAAAATATTTTATAGGCCTACATTTACATATACAAATTTCTATTTTTGATTTACTCTCTATGTTTGTGAGGATTTAAATTAATAAGTGCAATTCGAGTTGGTTTCCCTTTTAGTAGTTTGGTAGATTTCACAAAGGGAGAATAATGTTTGAATTTCCTCTAAGGTTGCAACAATTTAACTGAATTTCCCACGAGATTTCATCCTGCTTGAATTCTTAACCTCTCCTAGAAGTGATTTAGAAATAAATTCTATCAAAGTTATTCTGGAACATGCGGGAAATTTGTCATACAAACATGGTTCTATTATAACTAAATAAAATATCATATTTAGAATCTTATTCTGCGTGTCGTACGAATGGTGAAAATTTTGTCATTAATATCATGTTATCGCTTTCTTCTTCTATCACATTACCAGCAGTATTTATAATTTTTACCACAGTTTTAAAATTTATTGAATTTGTTTAAAATTATAAATTAATATAAAATAATTAATTATAATTATAAATTATTTACAATGAATTACAATAAATTATATTAATAAATTATATCAATATATATGCTATAATATCTTGTGAATCGATGAATAAGATGATAGTGATGATAATATCATGTGAATAAAATTAAAAATAATTTGAACAAGAAGTATTTTTTTCAGCATTCTTTTTAAAGAGTAGCTTTCTTAAAGTTAACGGTGTAATATATAATTTTAACAACAAAATAAAATCGTGGTTTGAATTTGTTAATTTAAAAGACAAAGCAAACAGTTTTGAGTTGCACTAATATGTATTTACTTTTCGCACAAATCAACAAACTAGAAACAATTAACTATATAAATAAATAAGTTGCGTGTTCATTCTTAGAGAAAAAAGGTACACTTATTTAATACGATCAGTCAGACTTTTTGCACCGTGTAATTTTAATAAAGAAAATGTTCTTAAATTCGCTTCTGCTAACTGGTTCTGAAACTCGAAAGAAATATTTGAGAATTATTTCAGACAAGTGTTAATTTAAAGAATAAGTTTAAGTACTAGTAAAAAAAATAGATTAGTATATTTGAATAAAACTTTCGTGGTAACATAAAGAAAGAGTGAAAAAAGGAAATAATTGATTGAATTATTTTGTGAATCACACGTTGTCAGGTACTTAAACATTTAAATTTAAAATTAAGCTATTTGGACGGTACTCAAGAAACTGACCACTTAAAAATTTTGTCTTGTCAAGAAACCTCAAGAAACCGTTCAAAATTGTTTTCTTGTATTCGACATCTCCTTTTGTTCGGCATCTTTATTCTCGATGCAATGACTATTAAAATATTACTGATGATCGTCGTTGGTGTCACAAGAGTTTGGTTCAAGGCGATATAAAGATACCTTTTACATAACGTCCTCGCTATATATATACACCGAAGAGCCATTACATTATGACCACCCTGCTAATGTAGGACCACGTTTAGCCCTCAAAACTGCCGTGGCATTGATTCCACAAGGTAATCTGAGGTATCTGGTTCCTAGCGCTCACAACTGGTCCTGCAATTCCCTCACATTGCGAGGGGTTAGCGTGGCAGAACAAATTTGGTTTTCAAAGTAGGACCACAAATGCTCTATTGGATTAAGGTCAGGTGAATTTGGGGGCCAAGACATGACTTGAAAGTCACTGGAATGTTCCTCGAACCAATCAATGACGATCCGACCCTTATGACATGGTGCATTATCCTGTTGGTAAACACCATCCCCCGCAGGAAAAACTGTTGCCATGAATGGGTGAACCCGGTCTGTAACTATGTTCAAGTAGCTTACAAACGTCAGGAATTGTTCTATGAGGATTATGGGTACTAATGTGCCCCATGAAAACATTGTTCCTGGGCGAGAAACTATGAAAACCTGGGCGAGCCCATTGTTATAGATGGAGGGTGGTCATAATGTAATGGCTCTTCGGTGTATATATATATATATATATATATATATATATATATATATATATATATATATATATATATATATATATATATATATATATATATATATAATATTAATAGTTAACCCTAATTAATTAGTATTTTTGTATTATTCATAAGTCACCCCCGGAATCATTAAGATTGACACTCGATACATGAAAATTAGGTTATTAGAACAAGAGTTATTCAGGGAGATATCTTTTTTTATTTTGCACACTGTACAAATGTAAAAACAATTTAACATTGTTAAACATTGTATTTTTTCTACAGATTTTTATTTGAAGGTTGGAAAATGTAATAGCTTTGAGCTAATTTTTTATTTGTATTTTATTTTTTAACAATTATTTGTAAAAATGAGTATTTGTAATTTAAATATTACCAACATTACATGTAAATGTTCAAAACTTTCCATTCGGCTATTCGTTATAAACTAATTCAATATAATATAAATTCGTTAAATTTTTTATATTATGTTTCATACATTTTTCTATTAAAATAAAAAAAAAAATATTTCCATTTACAGTTGACGAAAACGATTAAAATTCTTGAAATTGTAAAAGAAAAATTGATTGCCTTTCTAAATATTTACAGAATATCTATACACATATTTATAACTCAAACAAATCAATTATACCAACATTATCTTAATAGATGCATGCAGTTTATGTGTTTTTAAACTAAAATCATTCAAACTTATTCAGAAAATATTTCTTTTCTTAAGTATAAATATAATCAACATTAAAAATGTTTGGTTTCTATATATAT
This sequence comes from Parasteatoda tepidariorum, assembly GCF_982258835.1. Taxonomy (NCBI): domain Eukaryota; kingdom Metazoa; phylum Arthropoda; class Arachnida; order Araneae; family Theridiidae; genus Parasteatoda; species Parasteatoda tepidariorum. The sequence goes on from NC_141761.1 coordinate 57,993,574, forward strand.
TGATCTGCATGTCTGATTTTTTTATAAGGAAGAATTTTTTCGCCACTATTCGTTTATTTACCGAAGGGACTTATCGTTGGATTATCCTAGACTTCCCGTTTGAGAAGGAATAAAATAAAAAGAACAAAAGAGATTACCTAAGTGCCATTTGAAGGGGAAAAAGTGATCCGTCACTTAAGGTCACTCGAACTAGATGAATCTATTTATTTTTACTAACCATACTAGTGAAGTTATAAAATCTTGTTTTGAAAAAATGGGGTATATGTTTTATAGTATATGTTATATTACATACATTTTCAAAGCTTTCTGAAGTTTCTAAGTTTTCACTATATGAACAACATATAGTGAAATTTCAAGTTACGTCATATAAAAGTCAAAATATTCATCTATATAACTGTATCATACAGACACAGCAACAACAAAAAATGAATATATATATATATATATATATATATATATATATATATATATATATATATATATATATATATATATATATATATATATATATATATATATGGTGAGCGTTGGTCGCGTTGTGAGCGTTGGCGTCGTATATATATATGGTGAGCGTTGGTTGGATATATGGTGAGCAGTCATGGTGAGCGTTGTTGGGCCACGCAGATAGCAGTTGGATCGCAAAAATAATTCAACTTCACATAGAATATTTAAAACACTTTCTATCCTTAGCGGAGCTCAAATTCGCACTCCAAAACTGTGTGCTTAAGTTTTTATCCTAGGGAAAGAAGCAAATGAATTTCCCTCTAATTTATATATTTAATTATATAATTAATTATATAATTAATATATTTTAGGGGAAAAGGGAAATCTTAGTAATTATAATTGGTTTGTTAAAAAGGTCGTGCGATTCCCACAAAGGGTAAAGGGGAAAAATGTCTTTACATTTAGTTATGCATACTTGAGCCAAAACTAGATGATTGGATTAATTAATTAGGAGTTGTTTTATAGCAAAGAAATAACATAAAAAGATTAATGGAAGCTTTGTATGTTGCAAATGTTTTATATATATATATATATATATATATATATATATATATATATATATATATATATATATATATATATATATATATATATATATATATATATATATATATATATATATATATATAGGGGAGAGTGGGGTCAATTGTAACAGGGTACAATTGTAACAGAGCAAAAATTTCGAGTGTCGGGTTCTAGATGTGGTTCCTAGGTGGCGCACAAGGTGTATTTAGTAAATCTACATGTACACCCCTGCTGGCAACCATTTTTATGTACTTTTGAAAGAGTTACATCACAAAAGATATTTTCATGCTACCTAAGTACTTTTTTTGGTATTAGAATATTATATTGTAACAAAGTAATTTTGTTTAAACAAATAAAAATTATTAACCGAATATGTTAGTGGACACCTTAATTAACATTTCAAAAAAAAAAGATTAGTTTTGTTAACTAACTAGCATTGTTTTAAACAAATGAAGCTGAAATGGCGTCTTGGGGACGATTGTAACAATAAGTAAAGGGACGAATGTAACAGCTGAAAATAAATAATCTTATGTTTACAAACCATTACTTAACTCTTTAAGAACCCCCAATAGTTTTCTATATCATTTATATTATGTTGCATGTGCATTATTTTATTTGTCACCTTTCACAGCATAAATTAAAATTTTTAACCCCTTAAGGTTAAAAGGTCTCTGATCATTATTATTTTTACTCCTAAAATATCACTACTATTTTGATCAATAAAAAATATATATCACAACTATGATAATATGTACAATTAACTATGTTTTAGTTGAATTTATGAACTGTTACAATTGACCCCGTAAGTGGGGACAATTGTAACAAGTGCACGACTGTCAAAAATTTTTAATAACTGATATAATAACATTTAAAATAAGGTATTTATTTTTTTTTCTAGTAGAAGATAGTCTACTTTACTCGCCTGTCAATTAATACTAATAATATGTTGGATTTTTTGTTAGTTAAAAATAGTTAAGTAAAAAATGTTACAATTGACCCCACTCTCCCCTATATATTTATATATATATATATATATATATATATATATATATATATATATATATATATTACAGCAACATTGGGAAACTCATTTCTTATTGCAAATAATTGAAAAAAAGTTATCAGTTTCGTTATATGAAAATCAAAATATAATTCTAAAAATGCATTAGAGGAATTAAATATACATATGAGAACTGCATTTCTTACATAAAATAGTTCAAAATCCATTGTATAAAAATCAAAATATAAATCTATGTAAATAATAAAACTATTGCAAAGACTGTTTCTTATTGTAAATAGCTCATAACAAATTTTATATTTAAATTGAAACTTTTAATATCCATCATATTAAAATCAAAATAGTCTTGCAGTATTGCAACTAGAAACTACCTTTCTGTTCTACTATTTGAGAAAGATTTCATGTATACTAAGTTTTATTTTATTGAGTCATATCAAATCAGTGTTAAGATTATTGATAAAAATATGGGTTGTTACGATCTAAAGTAATAAGCTGAATAAGAAAATAAGAATAAAAGAGCTTATCTTTTTTGTACTAATTTATATATAGCATTTATAATTTTTAAAGAAAAATTATGATTTGTTAATGAATTCCGACTGACAAATATGAATTATTTTTTAATTGAAATTTTTGATTTTTTTTTCTGCAAAGCACCACCTGCTTGTTTTAAGTAAAAGTAATCACTGCTTACGAGTTTTTTATTTTATCGAAATATTTCTGCAAAAGATATTTAATGCGTTTGCATTTGCAAAATATATTTCAACTAGTTAATAATTGCAAGCGATATTTTTTTATTTGTTTTCAACTGCTTTTTATTTTATTGGTGGCATCATTTCTCATTGTTCCATTTATTAACTACGTTTTTTTTGTAATGGTAAAAATGAATTGTATTTAACTATTTTTTTAAAACTGCACTACCCACTTATTAAATATTACACCTCATTTTTTTTAATTAAATTTATTTTGTTTCTACCTGGTATCGAAGTACTCATTTCATATTTTGGATTCATTTTTGAAGCAATATAAAGATTCATCTTCGCAAAGAACGGATTCTTACAATTCATCTATCGCCATGCTTACAATGTGTTGTACATATTCTTTTTAATTTAAGGTAAGTTAACTTTTATAATAACCAAAAGAAATATGAGTTCTTGCCATTTTAAGATTTTTTTTCTTCCAAAACAACGTTTTTGAAGAAAAAAAAACTACTTCAGAACAACGTTTTCTACACGCTGTAACAATTTCGACTATTATTGAATTGACTAATGCAGTGTTTCCCAAACTTATGAGTTTTGTGTACCCTTTCTAAATTTTTCGTCACGCTGTGTACCACTAATAAAAAAAAATGAATATATTTTTTTAAAAATATGTTTATTTTTTTTTCGTTCTAAATTTTGTTTGTAAGTTTATTTGCATCAGTGAGAAGGATGATATTGTTTTTGCTGTGATATCAAAAAAATTGCACAAAAGTTAAAAAAAACACATCTAGCTGTTGACACCACTAATTATTAACTGTTAACTCAGAAAAAAAAATAGTCAATAGAAAAATACGTAATCGTAAATTTTAATGGCTAGCTTTGTTTTTAAATAAGTTGCAAGATATTTCGCATAAGAACGCGTACCCCCGCTAAACTGTTCCCGTACCCCTGGGGGTACGCGTACCACACTTTGGGAAACACTGGACTAATGGATATTCAATAACACTTTATTAATAGCTGTCAGTATGAAATTAATTCATTTGAATTATCTGAAACCAATGAGCTAGAGATTCTTTACTTAATGTGCATTTTAACTTCTTTTTTAACTACTTCAAATATCCCCTTCTTTTTAAATTCATCCTGTTTTTCAACATTTTACTAGCAAGTTGAAGGCATTATAAGCACTTTGAACCCACATATCCAAAACACATCCATGCGTTGTGTTCTTAAATATTTTCTAGAGTAAGAACTTCTTTACATCGTAAAACTTCTTCACCGATACACGGATTAAAACGGTGGAAAATTTCTGGAAGTCTTGCATCTTAAAAGGGAAGGAAGTATAACTGGAAGAAGAAAGAGGAAAAAGAACATAGGAATAAAAAGAACCAAAAGAGGAAAGAAAAAAAAATATCCAATAACTTGGCGGGAAAATTGCGCTTCACTGGCATCATTTCGAGCGTAAGGAATGCCTAGAAGAAAAAAGAGGCAGCCAAAAGTAAGGTCTTTTTTATATTCAATATGTTTTTATCTGAAGTACTTGGACTCTCGACATTTTCTGTTCAGTTAACAGAAAATGACTGTGTGTCTTGCATGACTGGAAAATAAGAAGATATCTTCACCTAGTCATCGATGTTTGATGGGTTATTTGCATCAGAATGAAGGCATTGTTGTGTCTGCTTCTTTCTGTCGGTGTCATTGTTTTCCTCAAATGAAGCGGGGTCGAGAAATTATTCTTTTGAACGAAATGAATTATTAATTATTAAATGAAGGATTATGAATAAATTTACCTGAATTAAATTTCATTGCTACATTATACCACTAGTTATTAATCTGTCAGAAAATAATTATAAGAGGAATATTTATTTCAAATAAAGGATATTTCGAATATAAATATATTTTAATAAACATTGTAATATTTTTTTAGTTATAAGAAGGTAAATATTATTATTGTAATACTTAAAAAATCTTTTTCTTTCACTGATACATTTTAAAAAATAAAACCAGAATTTGCAAAATTTTAAGTGCATCAATTCTGTATACATCATTTTAATTTTATATACATAATTGCATGTAATAGAAATTTAAAGTCATACATATACAACTGTAATATGTTATACAACTGTATGCATGTTATAACATAACCGTATCATGTGATGTATTAATTAGTGAAATATTAGACAATTTTTTCATATTATTACTCTCGCTATTTTACATGCATATTTCTGTAATAAGCAAATATTATAGAAAATATTTTGCTGTAAGTTATGCTATATCGCCACATTACCTTAAAATAACATTTCAAAATGTTTATAGATATAATATAAAGTTATGTTTATTTTTATAGCCAACGCACGCCAATCAATGTGAAAAAATAAGCCAAATACCGTCTTTTCAAATGATTCCTTTGTTTTTGGAAATCATAAATGAATTTGTATTCTAAAATTTTCATTACATTTATTTTCCTTTGAAGTAATAGAATTGTGCTACAAAAGAGCAGCCATGTTGGATATCAGATTAATTTATGAAAAATAATTAAAGATTATAATTTTATGATTGATAAATTTAAAAGATTTTAATGGATTTTTTCTCCACCTGAAAAGTATGAGATGGCATACTCCAAAAGTAATAGTTCTACGATCCTTTAAATTCTTTTTTCCAACGTTATGTTCTGTATTTTGTGCTAAAGTTATAAAGGTGGATTGATTTAATTGTATACCGTCTGAATACGATACTTAATCTAGGCATCCGTTTTAATTTTTATAATATAATTTGTTTTTGTTTTTTAATATTTTTAATTCGTTTGAATTTTTTAGTATTTTTAATTCGTTTTAATTTTTTAATATTTTTAATTCGTTTTAATTTTTTAATATTTTTATTTCGTTTTAATTTTTTAATATTTTTAATTCGTTTTAATTTTTTAACATTTTTAAATCGTTTTAATTATTTTTTAACGCACATGTTAAGATATTAACATTTATGGACTACATACATTGTTTATCAAGACAAATGTGTAATGAACATCAAATGTTCATTAGAAGTTACTCTCATGCATTCAAGAAAAGAAGGTATCGTTCTTTTTTCGAAAATTGCATATTGATAAACATTTTCCGTTTCTAAATATTAGTATGTATGTGTTAGAATAATTTTATGATGTAGATAAACTAGTACATAAGTTATATTATGAACTAAAAAGAGGTATTTGTCTTATATAAATGTGACATAACATTATACACACATAATGCTTTTTATCAAAAATAATCCTACAATAATTAGATGAAACTTCGATTTTAAGTAGTTCGAGAAAAAAATGTCATTTTCGGATCTGAATATAGATAATACTATGTAATATCGATGGTAGTCAATTGATGTCTTGACTGAAAAGCTCTATTGCAAACACTAATATCACCTGCTGCAAGTTCATATCTTTCAAAAATGATCATAAAGGTTCACAGAGAAGGTGGGGACTGTGGAGGATCCTTGCAATTGTCTCCCCCACGGGTAATTTCGAATCCTCCTAAAAGTGATATATAATCTTATCAAACACCCCTCTCTCCTGTTTCTCTCACTATTTCTCTTTTTTTCCCCTCTGCGCTACAAATTACGAAGAAATACGGCTGAAATTAGGAATAGTACCTTCGTATTGGCTGATGCATGTATCGTCGTAAAAACTCGTAATGGGTTTGAATGGGTTTTTGAGGGTGACGACTCATTTTGTCTTGTCTTATATTACGAAAAAGTTGCGTTTTTTTATATATTTTTATTTTAGATCAGTTGCAAAGAAACATTCTATCTTCGATTGACTTATGAACGATAAAACTCTTACCGCTGTAACTGATGTAACAATACAGTTTAGTGACTATTTTTACTAGTTAATATATATCACAACATCAACTATCATCTAACTATGGAAATAACATAGTTATCTCTTAAACTCTGCTAGATATAACACGTTTTCTTAATGATCTTATTACTAAAAAGGTATTTGCGCCATCCTAATTGCCTAGTTTTTTGCTTAATTTGAAACGATAATGTGCACAGATTTATTGCTTTGAATCGAGGATATTCTAAACCGATGATGTGAGTCGATGATAGAGCGTTTGCCTCACAATGAGGTAACGTAGGTTCGAATCCCAGAGGTAGCTGGTTGGTACAAATTCTGTTTTTGTCTCACACTGATAACAGTGTTTACTTATATTCTCAGGGGTGGGCAGATCATAAGGTTACAATCCGTAAGCTAACCGTGTAAGGCTTTTGTGGTTTTTCTTCCCATGTAAAGTAAATTCGAGTTAGTTCCAACACAAAGTCTTCCCACTGACCCAGGAGTTCCCTTATTTTCTGGGTTCTGCTCGAAATTGCAAGGCTATGGAGTTGAACATGATAGTCGTAAACTCAGCTTTGTGCCGGCTGTTCAACGTCAGGTTTAAAATAAAATAAACCATTGTTGTAGTTCTCGTTACTCTTTAATTTTCTACCCCGCATTGAGTTTAGGTTACAACGTATTAACTGATTATTAAATATATCCTAATGGCAGCATTAGTTTCGTAAAATGTTTTGTACTGCAGCTATTTGTTCAAAATAAGTAAGTTGAATACGGAGATACGGTTTATAGTATGTTGACTAAACTAAACTAAACCTCAGTGGCTCGACAGCCCATAGAGGGCCAAGGGTAATTGTGCAGTTTTCTTGACCTTCGGCTCTGGGGTGCAGGAGCAGATATTCCGGTTAGGTGGTCAACCGAACGCGAAACCCCCAGTGTTTAGTTCCCAAGCATGCTTGGTACTCATTTATCGACCCACTGAATTGATGAAAGGGTGAGTCAACCTTGCCCGGCCCGAGGATCGAACCCAGGACCTGTGGCACGGGAGCGCAAAGCCACCACTCAGCCACCGGGCGTCAGTATGTTGACTACTGTTTCGAAAGTAGCAACGTGTTTACTCAAAACAAATTATCATACATACCTAATATGAAATTTACTATGTGTGTAAATCAAAATTTGGTTGGATAGGTTACGTACATGAAATGTATTTTAAGATTGATATTATACTAATAAATTAGAAACTAGTCTAGATTCTCTGAAGCAATGAAAATATTTTTATATGTTTGCATAAAACATAAACACTGTTTTCCTTTCTTTTAAAAATGTTTATATACCAGTTTTAGAAATTGGTGCAGAGAAAACAACAACAATTGGCACGCAAATTTATTTATTACGTATTTTGTATACTTGTTATTAGTACTCAGGAACGTTTTAGTCAGATCAGTCATCTAGTTGTGTAGCCAAAAATATACTTATGTTTTCAGTCATTGTTGTAATATGTTAAAGGTTTGATATGTATACTGATTCTATTGATATCTTTATGTAATACGGTTGGTTTTCAAAAGTGTTCAGCATTAAAGAGAATTCTAAACAAATAACTACTCCGTCGGAAAGTACAAGTGACTCAAATTAACAGTTTAAGCAGGATAGACATTAATTTCGAAAAACAAAATGATATTATTTTTATTCGCTGATATCGTGAAAGAAGAAATTTTAACTTTCTCGTATGTAGACTTGATCTGAACTCTATAGAAGACACTTGAGAGTTAAGCGTTCAGAAATTTTAACAAATAGTTAAAATTTTTCATTGTAGAAAATCTCATCGGGCCATAAGAAAAATGAAGTGGTATCTTGAGTCTTGTACAAAACTTCCCTTTTAACTTGAGTTAAACTGTATTATGTTCACTTGTATTTAAGAATTAAAGTAAATGAATAAAGGAGGACTATGCGTCTTTGAGTTCAACTTGTAAGGATCTTTATTATAATCGTTTCTCTTATTTTCTATCAGCTGAAAACCCCTTCTTAGTATGGAATGAAATAAAGTAAATAATCAATGAATAAAGATTAATCAACGTTATAAAATCGTACATAGAACAGAAAGACTTGATCCGACTAAAGTAACTAAGCTAAAACAATTATTTTATTACTTATTGTCCTTCCCGATAGCTTGACGTTATCAGATTAAGCAAATTATGTTTTGAGTTCATTCGTTCGAAACAACAATTAATTATGTTCAGTATCATTTGGCATAATGCTGTAGCCTGATATCAACTCTTAATAGTCAAATTTTACCACATTTAACACTTTTTTTCTGTACCAATTCTTTTCGGTGGACTGTAAAAACCTATTTCTACAGAGGTATCTTGATACCAATAGTAGCATATTTCATATCAATCGTACCAAATTGCTCCAGCCGTAGTATGCTTCAATTAAGTAGTATCTGTTACTAAAATAAACTGAACAACATTGGCACAGCAATAATTAAACAAATTTTTATGGTTTTCCTACTTGAATAAGTAAGTACGTTTTCTCATTTAATTTAGTACTTTAGTACAAAACTTATTTTTCTCCCATTTGTATCTATTACCAAAATTAATTACCTGTAATTCCCCAAAATAATTAGGAACGACACTAAAATTTTGTAATAATTTTTAACCAAAGAAGTATTATTACTTATTTTGAATGCCTTAAAAATCACCAAATTAATATTGACACCGGTAATGTTTAAATAACTGTGGTATTAAATTGGTCTGATACTGCCGTTATAAGTACTATGGCATTTACAACTTATTATATCAAGGTGCCAAAATAGGTACTGTGGTAATAGATTTTTTGCCATCCTCTGAAACGGATAAGTACACCATACCACACATTCGTGGCAATCTAATGTACTACTTTTTTATTAATTGTTTCATATTCTGATGCGGGTTTATGATTTTAGATTTTACATAATCTGAATTAAAATTTAAACTCACTTATATAACACATCGATAATCTTATAATTTCACATAAAATGTAATATTAGAAATTAATCATAATTTTTCCATTTCTTAATCGATGACTCCGTTTCTATTTCATTAGTTCTCGTTCGCTTTCCCTTATTTAAGTTCATAAAGACGCGCTTTAAAATCGTAAGCATTAATAAAATAAGCAGGTGATTTCAGATACTTTTTAAAATACGAATTCATTGACGTCATCACCATACATCGTAAAATCATTAACGTGGATTTTACTTCATAATAACCTAACAGGGGAATTCGAAGATAAATAATTCATAAGAATGAATAAAACTAATAATTTTTATTGGTTATTGCAAGTTAGCAAATCACGTTATTATAAAATAATTTACAGCAGTTGTTAAACAGCCGATCCAATTTTAAGCTTCCGACTACCAATGTTTAATTCCATAGCCTTGTAATTTTGAATCTAATTCAGAAGACAAGGGAACTCCTGGATCAAGTATTAGGAGAAATTTGCCATCGTTATGACGATTTGATGAAACTAAATCGCATTTGTGTTACATGAAGAGGAAAACGACGGAAACCTCCCACGGTTAACCTGACGACAAGAGAAATCTAACCAATGATTCGTCTACCATTAATAATATTTTACGTCAGCACTGTGGTCGGTGTGAGCTGGGTGCGAAATTCGTATCGATCAGCCGTCACTGGGATTCGAACCCGGTTCATTTGAAGTCGAACTTTCTATCCCCTGAGCCAATACAACTCCCATTAAAATATATATTTTATAACTGTCATTGAACAGCCGGCCCAGCTTTTGGGTTTACGACTACTAATGTTCAACTCCGTTCTTCTTCTTCTTCAGGAGCGCAACAGCCCTTTGCAGGCCTTGGCTGCCTCAACAGTACGCCTTCTCCAGCTCCCTCTGTCCATGGCAACTCCCCTCCATGGCAACTCCGTTCTCCCATTATAAAATATTTATCAAATCTTATGGAAAACTCATTCTTTGGGATGTAGCGCGTGTACCTATAGTTGGAGGTAGTTTTAAAGTCGATAACTAGGCCCGCTGTGTCTTTAAACGTTTTTATATCAAATTTGGTGCGTATAGGATCCTAATAGCGGATTTGCAAAAAGCACATATACATATACATACATTTAAATATTCTGCTTTATTTAAATTGATGGTTTAAAATATGAAAGGAATATGAAGAAGAAGTTAACAAAAACATGCAAAATTTTTCTTGATTTTGGAATTGAGGGATTTATGGGATAAGACTTTGTTTCAAACATTATATTTCTGCATTGAATTATACCGAAAAAAAGTTCTTTATCTACTGATAATGGTAAGGACCAAACAGCTGTTTAGGATCAAAACTACATGTAAGCGAATGAATTTACAAGACCAGTAGAGAAACCGATTATTTAGTTTCTTTCATTTACGTGAAAAATACCACCAGCTTAAATGTACCCAGTTCCCGTAATGTGTTTCTGGGATCCTTTAGAGACGCTGTTTATTTTACACCCCCATCATTTTAATATCCTTCTATGACATTTCCAGCACAATATCATTGCCCTAAAGGCAAACTCTCCTTTCGCATATGTTTGCAAACAGGCTACCTTTTAGGACAATTCACTTTCCCCATAAGTTTTCGAATTCACATCTCTACGTGCCTAATGGCCAAAGGTTCCTATCACTTCTACCTGCCACCCCCTCAATCATGTCCCCTGCCCCCAAATGAGGCTTCCCTCTTATTTTATGGTGCACCCTGATGTGTCTAGGAGGGCAAGGATCCAGTGTCTCTGGTACAAGGAAGATAGCATTATGTAATTGCCCATAACGCCCCCTTAACGCCACCCATCATGGGATGAGGATGGAAGTGTGTGGTGGGGTGCATTGGTATGAGGGGTGAGGATGTTCCCTGATGCCCCTGAGCTGTTCCGGAGGCACGAATCTGGAGAAGATTCCGTGACTCAGACGAACAAAAAAAAACTTCTTCTGGAGTTGGTTAGCACCTCGATTGCAATCAAAGTGTCGGAAAAGAGACGTTTTGATATCCGTCAAGATTTTCCTTTTTTGCTTTATAGAATTTGGAGGCTTAAGTTTAGAAGTTTTGCTTTAACGTTGAAATAATGGTGGTTGTAGTTTATTTTATCGTTATGTAGTCTAGTTCAGTTTATCATAGCTCTTAAACGCAGCCATAGTAATTAAAACTAATTAAACGAAAATGGCTAAGAGCATACAAGTTATTTTAATCAATTCAGTTAATAAACAGGCAATTACGCGTTTTTCTAAGCCTCTATTGAAAAAATTATTATTATTTAGGAATAGTTTTATTTCAACTCACTTAAAAAGAAAAACTGTACCTTTTATTGGTATGAATTGTAATCAAATTCACTAATTTTCTTTTCAAAACCGTGAGAAGTTTGAAATTTTTAAGAAAAATTAAGGAGCGTTAATTTAAATATAGGATAGTTAAACGTTTAAATTTGAAATGAGAGGTTTGAAAAAATTATTTTCGACTAGCGTTTAAGAAAATTTTTACAATTAAAGAACTAGCAGGCACTATTTAAAAAATTAAACGATGAAGAATAGTATTCATTCTGGGAGAAAAGCAAAAGCAAGTCTTGTTTCAGCCCTAATTCAGTAAAAACAAACTTGTGTTAATCTGATATCTTCTGATTCCTCATCTATAAGCTGTACAACTTTGTGGTTGACTTTTGCCGTAATTCATACTATTGAGAAAAAATTTTCCAATTTTTTTTTGGCCATCTGATAGTCACTTTAGTATACAAGTATTAAATTTTTATGATTACTTAAGTTTGAAAGTTACGGGTTCAATACTGATTTCGCATTTCATCCCTGTGTATACAGAATAAGAGTGTAACAAATTTGCATTATTTTTTCAAACCTCCATTTTCTTGAGGTTGTCTTTCAATTTTATGATATCTTGTGAGTGCATGTTTAAATAAAATAACATATTTTTTCATGCAAAATAAAAGCTTTTCATGAAAATTAAAAGCATTTTCATAAAATTTAGAAAATGCTTAAAATACTCCAAAAGGAATAGCTTTACGTTATTTACTATATCTATCTTATGAACCAGGAGCCTGAAGACGATCATATTGAAAAACATGTAAGTGATGAGTTGCGGTTTTTATGGGTTTTAGGAGTACTCAATATCGAGCTTTTATCTCATTTCATTGAAATCGTTTTTACCTGGGGCTTATTTATTACATAAGGTTTACTAGGTCTTCAACAACACCGATTCTGAAATGACTTGGGTGATAAAGGTATGTAACAATACAAAGACGAAACTCTTTACACTTATAGCGAAACATATTTTGCCCGAAGGCTTGTGAAATGAGAACGAGATGCTATTTCTTACTTTCGAATAAGGGATCTTTCTTTCGAACGAATATTTTTTTAAAAAAAAACTATCTTATTTATGTGTTCTAGAAAGTTATCGCATTAAAGTATTCCATTCCAAATACTATGAATGGCTTCCATTTATATAATTGCATTACTTCTTAGAAACCAACATTTCTTAAACTAGTATTCTTTTTGTACTTCTTCACTATTTATAAAATATCTTTTTTTCAGTACTTGAAGTAGTGTGTATAAAAGGAGAACATTTCAAAAAGGTTGAAAGTTACTTTTATGACTTTAAATATTATTTTAAGGTTAACTTTAACCATGAAAGTATCTTGAAAATATTCCTCTTTTTTGTGAGCTTGAATTTGTAAATAAAAGTTATATCTGTCATCTTATATATATATAAAAGTAAAGATGAATCTAAGACCGTTACTTTTAAATAACGTGTTCCGGGTATTACGATAAAAAAAGAAATTTCTGCTACAAATAACAGGTAATTCAAAATGCTTTTAACAGCTTTCACTTATATAATCGCTTTATTTCTTAGAAATCATTACCTCAGTATTTTTTTGCTGGTATACTATATAAAACATCTTTTTTTCGTATCGTTTGTCAACTGTTTTTTTTATTACATTAAAATATATAATAACAAGTATGAAACACCAGGAATGCTGGTTTTGCTGTTATTAGTCGATTGATAAATCGGAAAGAAAATATGAGGAACACTAGAGATCAGGATTACTATAGTCTGAATAAATCTATCGATAATTTTTACTTCAGTCTAAGGAAAACTATATATTGGACTTTTTATATTCTAAGAAGCACTTAGGATATCTATTGTCTGAGGAATTCTATCGACTAATATTTTTATAGTCTGTAATGTCTATAGTTTGAGGAACGTTATAAATTGTACTACATTCTAAGGAACACGATTATTAGGATCATTATATGCAAGTTTTCAGAAGATAGAAGTCATGAGTTGTGAATGAATAATTAATATTTCATTGATATGTTCAATTAGAGATCAGGAACGTTAGAGATCAGGATTACTATAGTCTGAATAAATCTATAGATAAGTTTTACTTCAGTCTAAGGAATACTATATATTGGATTGTTTATATCCTAAGAAGCACTTAGGATATCTATTGTCTGAGGAACTCTATCGATTAATATTTTTATAGTCTGTAATGTCTATAGTTTGAGGAACGTTATAAATTGTACTACATTCTAAGGAACACGATTATTAGGATCATTATATGCAAGTTTTCAGAAGATAGAAGTCATGAGCTGTGGATGAATAATTAATATTTCATTGATATGTTCAATAATAATAGTATTACATTTATAGATCTGTTCAAAAACAAAGGCTAATATGTGTTGAAGTATACTTCATTCCTTAAATAAATCATAAATATATTTGTAAACCTTCCACTCAAAAGCTTATTTACGCAAATATTAAAACCAGACGTTCATAACACATTTAAATAAACATTAGTCTTTTTATTATTTAAAGAAATAATAACAGATTATTAGGTGTCCAATGATCCAGTCACTTCTTTGTTTCCACTTGAAATTGCTTTTCGATGATGCAAAGAAAAATTTAAAAATATGGTACGTATTTGTTTGATACAATATAAACATACATTATCAAATCTCACATGAATTTTATTTTAAACTATAACCATCGTTAAACAGCCTACCAGATTTTGAGTTTACTATTATGAATGTTCACGTCTGTAGCCTTATAATTTTAAACCTAATAAAGTAGACAAGGGGCCTCCTGGATCAAGTATAGGAGGAAAATTGCCTTTGTGGAACACCTTTTGATGGCACTAACCCGCAATTGCGTTGCATGAAGAGGAAAACCACGAAAATCTCCCACGTTAAAATGGGTATGCGCATTTTATTATTTTATTTCTTAATTAGCGGTGAAAAGCTGACACTAATCTGAGTTTAGGACCATCAATGCTCAACTCTGCATACAGAAGACAAAGGAAGTCGAACCGAATTCAGAAGACAAAGGAAGTCATGGATTAAGCATTGGGATAAAGTAGACTTCGTAAAGAACTTTTTAATGTAACTAACCCTCATTTGCACTTCATGGAAAGGGAATCTATGAAAACATCCCATATTTAATCTGACGACAATAGGATTCGTCTACCACTTCGCCATAATTCGTCTACCACTGAGGATATTTTACGTCAACACTGTGTTCGGTGTGAGTTTGGTGTGGAATTCATATCGAACCCGGGTCACCTCATTGGGAGGCAAGCGCTCAATCCAGGAAGGCATAGTTTAATTCTTAATTATGTAATGCACCAACTATATCTTTTTATAACCGTCCTTGAACAGCCGATCCAATTTTGGGTTTACGACCACTAATGTTCAATTCTTTAGTCTTGAAATTTTGAACCCAACTCAAAAGACAATGGAACTCCTCGATCAAGTATAGAAAGAAATTTACTTTTTTTTCATTTAGTAGAATTGATGGAACTAACTCGCATTTGCTCTACATATAGAGAAAAACAGTGAATACGTCCCACGGTCAGTCTGACGGAAAATAGACTCTAACCCATGATCTGTTTATCACTGAGGATATTTTACGTCAACACTGTGGTCGGGGCGAGCAGGGTGTGGAATTCATATCGCACCCGGATCACCTCATTGGGAGACGAGCGCTCAATCCCCTGAGTCACCTTAGCTCAATGAATTTTATTTCCACATTTCAGGGATTCAGTTTTTTATCAATTAAAAAAAAATCTATATTTTATTGACAAATTTGGCAATCTTACAGGAAAGGTTATAACTAAATATTTTATTCGAATGAAAACACTCAAAAGTGCATTAATTATCATTTTTTTCTGCAATATTTCAATTCAATAAGCACCCTTTATCATTTTTTTCTCCTTTGTTGCTATTTTTTAATGAATATTAAAAAACATATATGTTAAATAAAAAAAAGTATCTTGCTTTAAGAATCTGTTTTGAAGTACTTTGTGACTAACATTCTCTAAGAGCATATTCAGAATGTTTCGATCCATTAATGTTCGAACTTAATTATTCAAAAATGAGCCCTAATGAAGGTTTACACAGCACAGCTGTTACTTTATCACAAATACAGCCGAACCCTCGTTTACTGGTGAGGGTGGAAAATGCCTGCAAGTAATTTTAGTACTCATCTCAACTCTTATAATTAAAGTTTCCTTATTCTCTGCGTTCATTTTAAACATCAATTATTAAATCGATGCTACATATTAGCGTCGACGTTTTTTGACGTCTCTAATTGCCCGGGTAGCAACTTTGTTTTGGTTTCCTCACACAGCCGAAAGCTATATTAAAATATTGATGAATCTCTCGAGTTTTCCCTAAATCTTGTAGCTTGAACTGTCAAGTGTGGCGGAATGTGGTAGCATAAGTAAAGTGAATTAGCCCCGAATCTAAAGTAATTTAATTGCCCGAGCAGGGAGAGCAATGTGTGACAAGTTTGTTTAAAAATTCATTTATCAAATAGCAGTTCATGTTTCACTTTTACACTACTATCTGGGTATGTTAATGTATGGGCATTAGTGTACTCGGATTTATCTGGGTTTTTTTTTTCCCTAGTTTGTGTTATCCAATTTGATAGATGTTATTTTAAAAGCTCAGAATAATCCTGAAGGCCATTATCCATAAGCAAAACAGTCTTTATTGTTAGAAAACTAACATAATTTGACGTCTACATGTTAATAAAGGAAGATGCAATAGCTTATATATTTTCCATTTTTTTATTATTCTAATTTTTGATATTCAGTATTGACATTAATAGGACACTCTTTTTTTATTATAAACGGATAATAAAATACCTTGCCTTTTTTGTTGTTGATAGCTTATGCGTGCTTCATGTTTTTAAAAATCACTGTCTATACACTCAAAAAAATCTTCGGTGATGATATCATCGCTACTTATACAAATAATTAAATACACAAACATAAACAAACAGAAAATTTACACATACATATAAACATACATAGGCACACATATAAATAAATATTCAGAAATCAGAAATATTCTAAACCAAAAATGTTTATTTTATTTTCATTTGAAATAGAGAACACGGCACAAACAATCCTTAATTTTAGGTATTAGTATTTCATTGATATATATTTGTGCAAATTATATATATATATATATATATATATATATATATATATATATATATATATATATAAAAGTGAAAGTCTAAAATAGCTTAAAATATTCTTATTTGTGTAATGCTTCCGGAAGTTATATACTAAATAGTCGCCTGACTAAATTAAATGTCCGGAATTGGCAAACTCTAGGTCATGACAGATAGTAACTGTGGCATCACAACACTCTTAAGTACAAAAAGTGCCGGTACTATCTTTTCTCTTAGTATACAGGTAAGATAGAACTAAAATATTCACTACCCGCAATTATCCCTAGTGCCTCAGCAATCTTCGCGTTTTTTCCTCTCTTAGCAGATTTTCTTTTCTTTCTTATTTCTTTTTCCCTACTCTTATCTTTTTGCTTCCTTTTCCCCTTTTTTTTATCCCTCTATCTTAGAGTTGTTCCCTTTTAGGTATTTCTCCAATGTTCCCTCTGCGGGTAGGGAACGTTAAATAATAGATAATTCTGGTTCGTTTTGTGGTCCGTTGTTATTAATAATTCAAGACTAAAAAAGATGTAGTGGGCAATTACTCATCGATTGGTTTTTACACTCTTCTCTGAGGGTGATTCTGATTTTAAATAAATTTATTTAGACATGTTGGTGTACTCGGATTTATTTCTTAGGAAAAAGAATTTTTAAAAGTAGCATCAGTTTTTTTTTTTTGTAAAAGAATTAAAAATTTTGCATTAACATACTTTCAAAGACATTGAATGAACATTTTAAAGTTTACTAAATCCTCAGTTTAATAACAATATTGCGTTCAGCTGATAGCTTTAAATCAAGTTAAAAAGTTTACATTTAATTAAAAATTTATCATTTTACCACCAAAATTTTATTTAGCATCTTATATGATGTATCACGCCGGCCAGGTGGCCGAGTGGTTAGCGTGTCTGACTGCGGAGCCAATGGCCGCGGGTTCGAATCCCGCTCTGGGCATGGATGTTTCTCTCTCTTTGTTGTCTTCTGTAAATGAGTGAATGTGGCCCACCCTATGAACGGGTTTGTGGCAGTATGGCGTGGGTAACGTTGCTCGCCTCCGTGAATTTGGTTCACAGGTGCCCACTGGGTAACGCTAAATGAGTAACAATTCCGGCATCTTCTATGGCGAAGAAAGAAAAGTTCAGTGCCTGCCGTTATAAAAAAAAAAGATTTATCACTGAAAGTTACTGTAGTCTTATGCTGTCACCTTAAGCTTATCTAATATTTCTATTCATCATATTATGTTAAATTAATTACGCGAGTACTTAAAGTTGATATTACACTGTGTATGTACATATACTCTGTCCTTCTTTCTCCTCCCTGTGCACTGAGTTAAAGCTAGGAAAATGAAAAACAGACTTAATAAAAACCGTATTTCTATAGCAAATATTGTTGTATCAATAAACCTGTCCCATGTATTCAAAATATCCTTTTTTTAAATATTAAAAAATAAAATCATAAAAAAGTATACTCCATAAGGGAACAAAATCAATAAGTTCATCTAAGTTTTTAGAGTCATTTCCTTACAATAAACTAAAACTGAAACCATTCTATTGAATTAAAAGATGGGAAAATTTGTTAAAAAGAACGATTAGTTCATTTTTTTAAGAACGATCATTAATTAAAAGTTGGAAAGAAAAATGATAGAGAAAAAAGGGAAATTGCGGAAATGGGAAGAATGAAGTTCGCGAGTTTAAATAAAATATTAGCAATCAATGACAGCAAATATAAATGGGAATTTTATTCCCACTAGGCAAAAATAAGTACTCTTGTTAAACTTGTACAAACATTATTTTTTAGGAAGAATATTTGGGATAAGTTTCTGTTACAATTAATAAAATAAATTTGTTTATCATGTTTATTTTATCACTATGAAGAAACAATATTTTATTTTGTGGAAAAATGAAAGCTCACTGATTGCATTATTATAATTTGAAAATAAGAATGAGGCTAAATCTTCATGGTGTTTGTAATAACGGTTTTAGTGCCCATGATATTCACATGAATTGTTCTATTTGCGTATGGTATTTGTAAGACTAATACCAGTGCCATAGGCATGATTAAAAACTAATAATTGTCTCTTTTATAGCATTTTATTTTAAGGAAAAATGAAAGTATAAAAATTGCATTATTGAAGTATAATAATCAGAATGAGGCTAAATGTATTTGCAAGAATGGTTTTAGTGTCCATGATATTTATGTAAATTGCGCTAAATGCTTATGGTATTTATAACAATTAGGAAAGACATTAATGATCTTATTATTCATAAGAATGAAATAAACAAGAACAGTATTCGTGTTCAAGCGAAAGGTATTAGTGACCACTCTATTGACAAGAATAGCATTTTTGTTCTTGGTATTCATGAGAATAAATCAGATATTCGTGGTAATGGTTTGAACGATGCTAGTGTCTATTTCAATTAGAATACGTTTCGTGTCTTGAGCAATCTTGTAATAAGGCCAACTTGGATTGAGTACAAACAAAACTACACAAATATGTATGCTGTAGTTTCGGTTTTAAGTACCTTTTGACTAAAGGAACATAATGGAATGGAAGAATATAGAATGGTAGGGAAGTAGATAGAATAGAATGGAAGAATACAGAATGGAAGAATTACAGAGCAAATTATTAACAAGTTACAACAATAAAAAAGAGGTTGACCTATGGGGTAGGGAGAAATATCATGAACAAGATAATCAAACAAAAGATGATAGATTAGATAGAGATTAATTATTAGAATTGTAGGGTATTGGAAGATATTATATCATGATTTTTAACTATTGTTTTACGTTTTTTAAGTCAAAATGTCAGGGCATATTTAGTTTGTTCGCTATGCACGAGATGAAACTTGCCAAATATTTTGACAATACACTAGTTATTAATGGAAGATATTATATCATGATTTTTAGCTATTGTTTTACGTACTTTAAGTCAAAATGTAAGGGCATATATAGTTTCTTCACTATGCACGAGATGAAACTTGCCAAATATTTTGCAAATACTCTAGCTATTAGTGGAAGATATTAAATCATGATTTTTAACTATTGTTTTACGTTTTTGAAGTCAAAATGAAAGGGCATATTTAGTTTGTTCACTATGCGCGAGATGAAACTTGCCAAATATTTTGCAAATACACTAGCTATTAATGTCAGCAGTTTTGTCTTTATTGTTCGTGAAATTTAGTTTCCGAAAACGAGAATAAATAACTTGCTTCACCATACGTATTTGCTGCTTGTGGTCTACATTCATGTCATTTCAGTTCTATTAGTTCAGTTCAGTTCTAATTATTTCAGTTCAGACTAAATATTTTGTTACTATTTTTACTGTCATGAAAAAAATGAACAATTTTCAAAAATGTTTTTTTTTCTACGGCTGGCACTGAACTTTTTCGTTTTTCACTTCGGAAGATGCCGGAAGTATTGCTCATTTAACGTTACCCAGTTGTCACTTGTGAACCTAAGCCACGGAGGCGAGTAACATTACCCACTCCACACTGACACAGATACCCGTTTATAGGGAGGGGGCACATTCGCACTTCACACAATAGAGAACAACACACAGGGAGAAACATCTCTGCCCTCAGCGGGATTCGAACTTACAACCATAAGCTTCACACTGACCGCTCGGCCACCTCGTCGGCATTTTTAAAAATATTATTTAATATGTATAACTTTTATAACAAAACAGACAAATGCTGAACCGAACAGATTTTGTTTTTTAACTGATATTTTAGATAGAGAAGCAGATTTTTGTGACCGAAAGAATAAAAAACAAAGAAGAATTTAATCAAACCGTATTTATTGCAACAATAGTATTAAATCAAAATAAGGTTGTCATCTGTTTTAATGTTTCCAGAGACAATGATTTCATGTGTAAAAAGTGGGTAAGCAAGCCTTTTTTGTTCTTAAATGGAAAAAAATGCCTTCAAACACTTCTATGTGCAGCTGAATTGAGAAACCTTAATCTACATACTTTGTATATGAAACTATATTAAATAAGCATATGTAGTGTAATTTGAAACTCAATAATTTAGAAGATGAAGCTTACTGATTAGCCTTAAATATTTCATCTCTAATGCCGAGTGGAAATTTCGTGCTGTGCCTGATCTTAAACATCAAACAACTTTTTTTCTTGTAATTTTCTTCTGCATTTCTATGCCCCTCTTTAATTTCACAATACTTTGTTTAGCTTTATTTTTAGATAGCGCTAAGTTCAGCCTTTCTTTATTTGAATTCTTACTATATTGTCCTATAATTAATTATACAAATGCCAATCTTGGAAATTTTTTTAGAAAAATTTTATCTCTTTCACTTTTTCTATAAAGTGAAAACAATATTTTAAATAATTTATTCATTAAAGACCACATTTATGTATCATGTTATACTTGCTTTAGCATTAGTAATAAGCAAAGTTTTCTAAGAAATCATCATTTAGAGGTTGATTAAGTACAAAAGGTTAGTCATTTTTAATTTTCTGGTGTAATATTTTTGTTATAAATAAGAACAATTGAAATACAAAAATTAATTTTTACTCTAAATATAATCTATACGAAATAATAAAAAAATAAAGAGTTCGAAAGGCTTAATTTGAGAGATTAGCTCTAAATTGCACCAACTAAAACATGTTTAATTTTCGTTTTCTAAATTAAGTTAAAAGTTGTATAAAATAAGCGTTTTATATTTAAATTCTTTTTCACTAAAACAAATGATTAAATTCCGTGAGGATAGTGTAGTCTAATGATAAAATAAAAATTTCGTTTCCTGCACTATCAATGTTGGAAACGAAACTTTTTTGAAAAATTCTACGGCTGAATTTCACATCATTAAAATCCACTTCCGTAGCTACTATAGAATTCTAACAGTGAAGTTACAAAAACGAAGTTTTTCAGTGGCAAGAAATATTTTTTTTAGACATTTAAATTTTTTTTTACAATTCAAACGTAAACTCTGTAACGACTGCAGTTCCCTTCAACGCTCTTTTTTTAACATGTTAGGTCATATTAGATCAAAAATACTCTATAGCGATATTTTATACCCCGCGACAATGATTAAAATTATAATGTCGTCATTTTTAAGTGACTTAATGGTTCACGGTTTAAAATAAAAATAAAAACTTTAAAAGCAACATATTAAAATGATAAATAGCTTAACTTATCATTTAGCAAAAAGAAAATTAAGTGTAAATAAAGGAAAGGAGGTAAAGCAAAAAAAGATGCGGCCATTTTTCCTCCAGGAAAGTTTTTTGAAAAGTTTTGCAACCAACAATGACATAATTTCAAAGAAAAAGTATATATCTTAACACCGCCGTCAAGTATGAGATTACGTGTTCTTTACGAAGGGGGTTTTAACCGCATTAACAACTGTCTCACGAGTATATCAAATAACACGTGACTTTGGCCATACATCAAAATTGGAAAGGGTAAAAGTTTTCTTTCCTTTTTCTCATCACACACAAAGGAATAAATTATGATAAAAGAACTTTTTCTTCACTCGTGAGCGTAATTTAAAGCAAAATATGACTTGGTATCTTCTTTTAAAAGAATCTGTTCTATTAAACGAGGGTAAATAAAATACCATCCTCTTGAAAATTAATGAGGTAATTTTTAGTTTTTACTTCCGATGAATGATAATATAGTTGAAAAATAAGGGGAAAAGGAGCTTATTGTACAAAAATGAAAGCATTAAATAAATAACAGTACGAGAGATTAAGTAAAAACTTGGTACGTAATATAAGATCTTCTATTTTTGTCGCTAAGTAGGCCTATTAAATTAGTTTTAAAATACACTTATGCAATAACGTAAGTGTTAAAAATTGGTTTTGTATAAAATATGTTGAATTTAAAGAATCAATTATCAAAATAAACCCTAAACAACTATTTTACTTTAAATTAAAACATTCCTCTGTGCCAATTCTTCCTTATGAGAACTCAAAAGTTACTCATTAGTTGAAAACATACTGAAAATTAATAAAAAAGTAATTATAATAATTAATAAATAAATAATAGAATTTTTTAGCTGATATACTCAGAATTGACATTTGTCTGTCTCAAAGTTGATGCTGGTTCTCAATCATAAAAAACTATAATGTGCTAATCTGCTTAAAATACATATTTTTTGGTAACCTTCTGTTGAACAGCCATAACAAATTTGTCGCTGTTCACATTAACAATTCCGAAATCATACAATTTTAAACCCAAGTCAACTCAGGAGGACTCATGAGTCATGGAGCAATAAAACAAACTCACTTTGGAAGTTACTTTTTTAGTGAAACTAAGTTGAGCATGTGAAAAAGAAAACCATTAAAACATTTCAAGGATAGCCTGGCAGCAAAGATACTTCGATCAATTGCAATTTTTTGCTTCAATGTTGTAACATTCTGTCTCACCCCGAAACATTATGCATTTATAAGCCTTTGAGGGTTAACAATTCACAGTTTAGAAATATTTTATTTTTGTTCTACAGTAGCCAATATGTATTTTCATAACTTAAATATTTCACTATTCATATCTTTCAGAGATTTAAAATTGTTACTCATCTTTAAAAATGAGTCAGCAATACGCAAGTGCTTTTTCATACTGTCCTATTAAAAACGTTAACATATGTTTTTCACACATTTACAACTTTGGCTAAAAACACCAGAAAATGTTAAAAGCCAGAATTTACCATCATCATATGTGCAAAATTCGTTTCTTTTTTTTACACTACGAAAACGTATTTTCCTGTCACAAACACAAAACGGTTTGTTTTGGGTTTGTGATTATTTGTTTAAAAAAATTCCGTTTTTTCTCGCTATTTTTGTTTATTCTTAAGAACACCAAAAGTGTAAAATCCATTTTTTCTCTACGACTATGGTTTCTTTTGAGCAAATATAAAACGGTCTTATACATGCAGTTTCGTTAACTTTTTTTGCTATCACAACGCATTTAAATGTTAGTAACAGAATTGCTTAGACTTTCACAATGTCGATCTTAAAAAAATTTAAATAAATAATAAAACAACTAATAAATAAATAAACAAATATGTAAATAAATATAATTGTCAATAAAATTGAGGGAAAGCACGATTTAGCTTTCCTTTTATACAAAAAATGAATGAAAAGTAACTTACGTTTGTCGTTATGTGTTTATATTTTCTCCCTTTATTACATATACATTAATTAGTTTGTTCGTTTTGATACCTGCAAAATTAAAACTTTATGCCTGCAAAATTAAAACTTTGATACCAGCAAAATTAAAACTTAAGATTATTCAAAATCAAAAAAATTCTTGTGTACGTTTTGAAACCTGCAAAATTAAAACTTTGATACCGGCAAAATTAAAACTTAAGATTATTCAAATTCAAAAAAATTCTTGTGTACGTTTTGATACCTGCAAAATTAAAACTTTGATACCGGCGAAATTAAAACTTAAGATTATTCAAATTCAAAAAATTTCTTGTGTACGTTTTGATACCTGCAAAATTAAAACTTGATACCTGCAAAATTAAAACTTTGATACCTGCAAAATTAAAACTTGATACCTGCAAAATTAAAACTTTGATACCTGCAAAATTAAAACTTAAGATTATTCAAATTCAAAAAAATTCTTATGTACATTTTGATACCTGCAAAATTAAAACTTGATACCAGCAAAATTAAAACTTTGATACCTGCAAAATTAAAACTTAAGATTATTCAAATACATAAAAAATCTTGTGAAGCATAATTTGTAAATTACACATACTTCAAGTATGTTTATTTGAATTGAAAATTATGTCTTTTTGTGAATTTTCAGATGCGTAACTACCGTTGAAAATCTTTGATGTCAATATGCCATGAGATAAAACGCATGCTTGCAAATCTGATCAGTTCCTCGTTCCCAGATTTAACAAGTGGCGATAAATCCAATACATTTACGGCATCTAACTTCTCTCTTTTACGAATAATCGATATGACCACTACATTCTTATCGTCTCATTAACACTGGGCTTATTATAAAGCCATTTCCTTAAAGGAAAATGCCGACAATACTGTACCGCTCCAGTAAACTTCAAAGATCAGCGGAGATCGCCAAGTTGAGAGGGGCTACGAAAAGACTGCCAAGTCATGGGATTCGTGTTTGAGGGAAAGCTCGATAGATCCAACCCTATTTCTAATTACGAAAGAAGGGCAGGGTGGTTGAATCTTTTGGTTGACGAACTTGCATCAAAAGACATTCTTCGTCAGAATTCCTGCTTTCTGCCTTTTGAGGGACTCGTTCTTGAAAATCATTCCTTGGACGTATTGCTCAGCAAATATTCACCCATTGCCTGGTTTAATTAGTTTTGTCCAAAAATTATTAGCCTGTAAATTAATTTAATGCAATGTTGAGATTTGAAGAGTTTGGGGAAACATAATGATAAGCCACATTTTTCCGAAAGGGGATATTTTTAGATCAAACTGTTCCATATTAATGTTTTTATATAGGATTTCTTCCAGATTTCTGGATTTTCAACTCGACAAAAGTACAATATACAGAAACACCTCATTGGTAAGACCGATAATAAGGATTTTTTCTACAAAATCGCTCTCCTTAGCATTTCAAATAATGGCTTATCATTATATTTTCGTCTTATACCCTCTATGTGTTTTATGAGAATATCATTTATTCTAGATGCAAAAGCTTTATACTAATATATCCAATCTCGGAAGCTTCTCGGTCAAGCCTGAAATGATCATATTTCATTAAGAAATAAAAAAAAACACTGAATTTTGCTCCCCCCCCCACTTTTTTATTTAGTTTATGATTAGTGCTTGCTGAACACAAATGCTTGTAATTTGAATATTGCACCCGTTAAATTGATGATGTTTGCATGCTTAATACGAAGAATAATGTTACCAAAGTAGATTCCAAGCGTTCTAATTTCTTCTAGTAATACGGTTTACACAAATTTTAAATGAATGAAAATTGTATTATATTCAAAAGCCTTTATCCTGATACAATGAAAAATTATTTGACGATTGCGATGCATAATTAATTTATGACTTAAACCAATATCTATGGAAATGCAAATTCAAATAGCTTATTATACGGCTTTCCAGACTATTGTTATAAGAGAAACTTGCAACCAGGATAGCCTGGTTGGTAGGGCACTGGGTTCATGTCCAAGAGATAGTGGGTTCCATCCCCACCGGCCGAAGACTCTCCGCGTAGTAAATGGTGAATTATGCACGTTAAATCTGTTTGGTCACTAAGTCCTCCATGTTCCCATAACAAATCATTCCTCTAAGGGTACTGATCCAGAAATTTCCTTGTCTTCTGGTTTGGTTCAAAATTACAAGGCTACTGAGTTGAGCATTAGTAGTCGTAAGCCTAAAATTGGGTCGGCTGTGTAACGACGGTTTTGAAGTATAATTAAAAAATAAAATAAGATAAACTTTTGTATGTGTGTAGATAGTACTATTTGAAATTTCTTATAAAACTCTTTTATCAAATATGCTAACGGTACTTACTCATCAGATTGTCTCGAGCCTTGAAAAAGAATACCGTTTTTTAAATGTATTTGAGTTTCGTATTCGCATTACCCCCCCCCCCCCATACATTCTCTGAAAAATTTATTCAAATTTGAACCGTAAGTACCTTAAACATTAATCGGTACGATATTAAGGTGTTAAATTACACAATTTTTTTTAAAAAAAACTTATATAATGAAATTAACTAGGCTAATAATTTTTTTTTTAAATATGGTTCAACTTAGCTATATTAGTACTAAAATATAAAATCCAAGAAAAGTTGTTGAAAAGGTTTTTTTTCTTCGTTCATATTCAAAATATTTATCAATGGAATGGATTTTGTAAATTAAAGAAATCTCAAATGTAAATAACTGTTTCTCTTAGATCTAAATAACTGAAAATACACCGAAAAGCCATTACACTATGACCACCCTCCATCTATAACAATGGGCTAGCCCAGGTTTTCATGGTTTATCGCCCAGGAACAATGTTTTCATGGGACACATTAGGACCCATAATCCTCATAGAACAATCCCTGACGTCTGTAAGCTACTTGAACAAAGTTGCAGACCAGGTTCACCCATTCATGGCAACAGTTTCTCCTGCGAGGGATGGTGTTTACCAACAGGATTATGCACCATGTCATAAGGGTCGAATCGTCGAGGAACATTCCAGTGACTTTCAAGTTATGTCTTGGCCCCCAAATTCACCTGACCTTAATCCCATAGAGCATTTGTGGTCCTACTTGGAAAACCAAATTCGGGCTGCCACGCTACCCTCTCGCAATGTGAGGGAATTGCAAGACCAGTTGCGGAGCACTTGGTACCAGATACCTCAGACTACCTATCAGCACCTTGTGGTATCAATGCCACGGCGGGTGCTAGCAGTTTTGAGGGCTAAGGGTGGTCCTACGTGTTATTAACAGGGTGGTCATAGTGTAATGGCTCTTCAGTGCATATATATATGCACTTTTCTTTAATTTAAACTTTACTCATTATAAAAAAAGCATTATAATTTTTATTATATCATTTCTAATATTTGGCGGCACATTTTAAGAATTTGGCGGCTTACTGAAGTGCCACGTCACAGTGGTTGAGAATCAGTGCTATAGAATAATAAAAAAAAGAATGAAAAATCTGTTTAATTTAAATTCTGTGTCAAAGATTTTAAGTTGTGAAATATAATTACTATTATTTTAGATGAGCATTAATATGCGAGATGGACAATGATATCTTTAGTTGTGCAATATTTTGTCGATCCCTTTGAGGCAAACAAACATTTAAAGCTCTAAAATTAATGTAAAATGAGCTTACTAGTGTAAGAATTTACACTTCCTTCCCCGAAGAGATTTAGTAGAGGGGAAAATTTGGATGGCTTCGCTCGCGCCTATTACGCAACCTTTCCCGCTCGCCGCACACGCACTGCTTTCGAGGCTAGATTAGAATAGGCATAGCCTTGCACACAGATAAGCGTTTCTTGCATGGTGTCATTTTAATCGTGATCCTAGAAAGGCATCTGCTGGAATGCTGAACATTATTAATACAAGAGCGTAATATAGCTTAAGAATTAATGAGTAAGGATTAATTTCCTTTGTTGTTAGTTAGAAAGGCACTTTAAACAGTCACTAAAAATACGAAGGAGCTCTGGGTTTTAGATAACTACGGAAATTAAACCTCCTACTTTCCCAACAAGAATAATAATTAATTCTTGAACGAAAAATATTAATTTGATATAGTTTCAAGAATGGTCTTTTGCTCGCCTCTGATAAATAGCTCTCTTTGAGGGATGTTGTGGTGTTGGACCATTGCCTCTCAGATAATTAGTTTTTAAAGCCTTGTGTGATTAACTCATATTAATCATTCGATAACTTATTTTTTAAGAGAAAGAAATGTATTATTCATATTTTTAATTTTATTTGAACTTTGGCTTGGATTTAGATTTATCTGTTTAGGTTTATTCTTATGTGTTGGAAGGTACTTATCTGTAGACCCCAGGACATCGTTTCTTAATAATTTGATCGTGAAAATTTCAAATTTCACATTTTTTTATTGCTCAAAGTTCCATTATCGATTTTCTTTTTAAAAAATGTGCATTTTAAAAGAAAATGATAAACCTCGTAATGAAAAGCTTATTAACCAACATAATTTGGAGAGAAAAGGAGGAAAGCTTAGAAAATCTAACGGTTTTGGAGAAGATGAGCAGAAATGGTATAGATGCTGAATACTTTAAATTGCACTCTCTAACCCAAATATAAATACTAACAGCCAAGATTTCTAGACCTTATTACATTTACAGAAAAATTAAATCTTAAAAATACAGCATAGAAAACAAGAGTTGCAAGTTTCATACCATTATTACGTACATTAACAATGAAATATTTTACACATTATTCAATTTTATCGTGTTACGCTTTTTGATGTATATAAGGTAATTTCATGATGCATTTCAAGGTCATTTCATTAAAATATTCTAATATTTTCAGAAAGGCTTTCCTTTTCTTATTTCTAATAATAATGATAAAAGAAAAATTATAAATACTTCGCAGTTTTCCAAGAGTATAAAATATTTTCTTCTAATACTCACTATCTTCCATGTTTTTTATGCTTAAGTAAGTGATTTTATTATATATATATATATATATATATATATATATATATATATATATATATATATATATATATATATATATATATATATATATATATATATATATATATATATATGTATATGTATGTATGTTGCGGCGAATGACCGAAGTCTGGAAAATGCCGACATTCACCGGCGAATGTCAACATTCACGTAGTCGCTTTAGTGAATGTCCGAAATATTTGTTATATCCAATTTTATATTAATTTATTCGTTAATATTATTATATTTATTTGATATATTTATATTTAATCTATATTTTATTACTTACTGACGATTGATTAGAAGAAACATCAGTGTTTGGAGTATCGGGTAAATATATACCGGGCAATGGCACTTGACCTTAAAAAAAACAGTGTAGGGTTAAAATATCGAATAAATGTAATTATATCCGCAAATAAATTCATATCAAATCGAATGTAATAAATATTTCGGACATTCACCAAAGCATACCTGTGATTGTCGACATACAACGGTGAGGGTCCAAATGTACAGGAATGTAATGAAATATTCGATCTTTCACCGACGTATTTGGTGTTTGTCGACATTCACCGGTGAAAGTCAACAACCACCGATTTCGGTCTTTCGCCGTGACATATATATTACGACCTCGAAAATCCGGACTTCTGAAATCCGGAAATCTCTAAAATCCGGACTCATACGTCCAGTTCCTCAGAAAAAATTTTCAAAAGAAAAAATTTTAAAAAAATCGCTTAGAGTAAAAATTTTAATGCAAAACCACAACTCTTCTAAAACAATGAAGCAGTAGGGGTAGAGGTGGGGTGTGAATGAAAGCTCATAGCTGATAAGGAAATTCCAGTCATTCTTATCAGCTCTGTATGGATAATAAAGAATATAAAGGGAAATCCCCTCCTCCTGAAGGGGAATCCCACAACTCTTTTGCAACAATGAAGAGGTAGAGGTGGGGAATGAATGAAAGCTCATAACTGATAAGGAAATTCCAGTCATTCTTATCAGTTCTATATAGATAACAAAGAATATAAAGGGAAATCCCCTCCTCCTGAAGGGGAATCCCACAACTCTTTTGCAACAATGAAGCAGTAGATGAAGAGGTAGAGGTGGGGAATGAATGAAAGCTGATAAGGAAATTCCAGTCATTCTTGTCTGTTCTGTATAGATAACAAAGAATATAAAAGGGAATCCCCCCTCCTTCTGAAGGGGAATCCCCTCAGAAGGAGGAATTCTTCCATCTCCTTGTTTTTCCCCCTTGTGACGAAAGAAAACTGGTTCTTTCTTAACCTTGAAGCTTAGGAGGCGGGGACAAGTTCTTTCATCCCCCAACAAAAAAAGGATTAGTATCAGCAGGTACAGTCTAGTTTAGAAGCATCTGTTTTGGTTATAAGTTGAAATTTAGCTCGCGTTTTAAGCCTATATTTTTAGTTTTAATTGCTAATATTATGTTATCTAAACGATCGATTGCAGGGGGAAAATGACGAAAGTTTGATTTTTAATGTCTTTTATTTATTATTTAAAGAGTATATTTATGTTAAAATTGAAGTCGGAGGTGTACACACACGTGATTAATCGCGAAATCGGCCTGGCGAATTCGAAACTTCGATAATTCTATCAATTCAAGTAAGGTATCTAAAATCCGGAAATTTCGGAAATCCGGACCTTCCAAACCCCCCAGCAGTCCGGATTTTCGAGGTTGCACTTATATATATATATATATATATATATATATATATATATATATATATATATATATATATATATATATATATATATATATATATATATATATATATATATATATTTATATATATATATATATATATATATATATATTTATATATATATATATATATATATATATATTTATATATATATATATATATATATATATATTTATATATATATATATATATATATATATATTTATATATATATATATATATATATATATATTTATATATATATATATATATATATTTATATATATATATATATTTATATATATATATATATATATATATATATATTTATATATATATATTTATATATATATATATATTTATATATATATATATATATATATATATATTTATATATATATATTTATATATATATATATATATATATATATATATATATATATATATATATATATATGTGTGTGTGTGTGTGTGTGAGTATAAGAAAACTAAGAAATTTTTGTTTTAATAATTAAATACGCCAGAATATCGATTAGGATGAATTTTTAAGAATTTCATTGAGAAAAAAAAAATTTTCGTAATGCACAGTGCATGAGAAAAATTCGCAACTTTTTGTGCCTACCGTTCCAAAATAAGGGCAAGATATAAACGCTAAAAAACAACTAAAATGAAAAAATTTGAAAAAGTGCAAAAAATACGTATTCTAAAATGACATTTTATCTAATAAATAACATTTAATATAAAACGATTGATAATTAAAATAAATACAGTATCTTTATTTTTCTTACTTAATAATATTTATCAGGACTTCTGTAAGGAAATATTTGTTTCACCATTTTAATTCTGGAATTATGCTGATTATGATTATACTGATTATATATTAAGAACAAATACTCAGGATTTGTATTGTGTAATTTTGAAGAGATCAGACAAATTTTGTTCCCTTGCGAACTTTTTAAATAAATCGACCTAAAATTAGTAAGTCTATTTATAGTATTAATATTTTAGAATATGCATTTTATGCATGCGCATTTTACAAAGTCGAATTTGGTTTAATAAACCTTACTGAAAAAGAATGAAAATGTAGATTGTTTCAAAAGATGTAGACTACATTGATTAAATTCTACGCCAAAAATTATGAAAATATAAATTGCGACATTAAATTACGTAGATTAGTTAAATTTCAGAATTGTGACACTAAATTGTATCACTTGATCAAATTTCAGGGTAATGATTTTAACTTGGCAGTTCTAAAGGGGATCACTTAGCTAAATATCAAGCATTGTGTCAGAAAAAAAAAATCTTTAAGATTCCTTCACATATCTTAATTATAAAATCATAATATTTTCGTTTTCTCACAAATTTAATACTTGAAAAACGAAACAGTTATTGTAGATTTCAAGGCAATTTGTTTTCACACTTCTCTAAAATTTCACTTCAAAAATCTTTTTTTTAAAATTTTAACTATGAAGTTCTTCATTTTTCTCACTATTTGATATTTTTTACAGAATTTTCTAGTATTTTCTGTAACTGATCAAATATTGAATTTAAGGAGAGAATCTTTACAACTTGAATTTTTAACTAATTGAAGAATTGAACCAAACAAATAAATTATGAACTGAAATTCCTTTAAAAATTCAAGTAATAAATGAGTATTTAATAATCTCTAGTAATAATGAGTATTTAATAATCTCTAGCTCTAGTGCGACGTAAATAAACTACAATAATTCAATTTTTAATACTTTATCTTTATCTCTTATTTTTTTATCATTTTATGTAATAGCATATTAATATACAATGTGTTTTACATAGTATATTAGATAGGGTGTTTAGGATAATGAATTTCCCATACTGTATAGATTAGAATTTTTTTCAAAAATGAAGTAAAAAAGCATGCACTTTGAGGGTAGGAATTTAAAAACTATTGTTAAAACCATTTTCAAGTTTCAACTAGCATTTAAATCAGCGTAACTGCTTTCCTTAATTACAGTTTGGCTTATTTCGATATCAATTTTCTTCTTTCCTCTACATGTGATCACTAGATATTACATATTTTATTTCATTTTTCACAAGGATTCTAAAAATGTGTATAAATGGCTGTGATTACTGAACATCCCTTTTATACAGGAGGTTATAAGTTTTTCGCATCACGAGAAGAATAATTTAATATCTCTAAATCCCTCAATAAAAAAATATGGCCATCTAGGAATAAATAATATTTTATTCAGATGTTAAATTAATATAA
The DNA here is from genome assembly GCF_982258835.1 of Parasteatoda tepidariorum. Lineage (NCBI taxonomy): Eukaryota > Metazoa > Arthropoda > Arachnida > Araneae > Theridiidae > Parasteatoda > Parasteatoda tepidariorum. Next base: position 58,026,652 of record NC_141761.1, read on the forward strand.
TATTAAAAATAAATTAAAACAATTTTTCTGTACCAAAGTATTATTTTATGTTTGTATATTTTTTTATTGCATTAAAAATAACAATAATATATAAGAATTAAAAAGCGGAGGGTGAAGTTAGAAAAAATAAAAGTAAATAGTATTCTAACGAAAAAAAGAGGAAATCAAGTTAGAGCTTCTTTTTTTTTTGCTACGCTCGATTTTTAGTTTTTTTTTTGTTTTTTTTTTTGTTAATTTGTTCGTGGAAAAATTCCTGTATTCTCTTGACGATCCTTTCTTCACCTCATCTGCTTACTTCATTAAAATTGTAACTTGGCATAAAAAATCACACTTTTAATTAGATATGTTGTATTTAATTATATTTTACCTTCATTATTTCGTAATTCAATGGTACAGAAAAATTCTTGGTGTTTCAAGAATGCAATTTTATTTATTTATTCTTGAGATTTTTTTTTTCTTATTTTAACGAAACAAACAGAGCGTGAATTAAAATCAAACTTGCTTTTTGGTAAAGGAGTTTCATTGCGTTTTATAATTTTTTGAAACTTTCTTTTTGTTTGCTTTGTTTATTTTGCATTTAATGTTTGAATTAAATTTGCGTCCTTAAGACTTCAAAATAAATTTATTGAACTTAATGTTTTTTAATGCAATAGAATCCTTATTTCAATTAATTCCAATATTCTGATAACCAATATTACAACTCACGCCTGTTTTTACTAACGGCATGTCTCGAGCATGCCAACAATAAAAATTATGCATAAAATATTTTTTAACTATTTTCTACTGCAAATTGTTGTATCTATCAAGTTACTAATACCATTTGTACTTCGGTATTATGCAACTGGGATTCAAGATATACACATTCTATATGGTGATTTATTTTGACGATAGAAAAATTGCCGAATAAGAATTTGCAACATTGCCGATTTTCTCGGATTATCGAGTCTCTACTACCAATTAGAATAATTTAGTGGCATAATTCAAGAACAGCCAATGGCAAAATTCAACTTTGTTTTAGGATTTAAATTGTTAAAATTTCTATGAAAAGTATTTGCTGTAAGTTACTTATTGATTTATTATGGCATTGCATCAAAGCGAGTTCTGTATAAAAAGCGAGTGTTTGACAGTTTTCAAATTGTATACATAGCATTTTGTCATTACATTACAATATAGGTTTGGTTCTATAATACTTATTTTTCTCTTGATGTTAAAGTTTGAGTTTAGTTACATTGCATTTTTCCACTATTTTACAGCTTAAATATGGCTACGCAAATTTTATTTATTACTTTAGATAGGAAAAAAATTGTCTGGAAAAATTATCGTTTTTTATGGTTAATAAAACTGAAATATATGACATTTAAACATGCAATTATTTGTTTTACCACCCATATGGTAACAATCCACCGAAAACGTTAGTTTTTAAAATATATGTTCTTATTATTTCATATTTAGCAAAAAATACAAAATGGTAAAGTAAATTTAACTGAATTAATGGTTTTCATGCCATGCGTTAAGGTATCGTGTTAAATTACGAAATGTTACAGCAATTATCAAATTTCATCACATATATTATAAAATCATATTTTATTGTTAATTTTAACAAAATCATTACCAACGATCCTCGGTAAAAATTACCGAGCTTTTTAGTGTTCCCATTGAGCTAGAATCACAATAAATTTTATTATATTCTGGTAATTTTGACATATCTTTTTTTTTTTCTCAGAGTACATTTTCATTTTAATTACACTATAGTTTGTCAATTTCTTTATAATTTGAGAATGTTACTTGATTAAAAGTTTTGACCTCTTGAAATATGTTGACTTTTATTTCCATCTGCATGCATCAATGAAGTTTCTTAATCAAGCAATATCTTACATCTTCAGTTTATTCGGAATATTTCTTTAATTTTACTTCGCAGTTTGAGTTCGCATGCTTAACATTTCGTTCATTAGATAACAGTTTGATTAAGGCTACCTAACGTTTAATTAATTGCTTTAAAACTTGAGTTTGGTTTCATAATAATTTGAAAATGTTTTTTTTTTTTTTTTTTTTATGAAGTTAAGTATGATTTTTTCCAGCTGTGTAACATCATGCCAAGTATTGATCGTAGTTGTACTTATATTTGACAAGAACTATGACATTTGATTCTCGTCTGGATGTAGAAAAAGGATTTTTAAAAAAACATTATTTTCATTGATTGTGTAAGGAATGAAAATATAACATTAATTAATGTAATTAATCAAACCTTTGAGATTAAGTGCAAGTAATTATAAAATTGATCAATAAATTTTCACAATCTCTGTGCTTTTAAGGATATTTTTTTACATATTTTTAAATAGATTTTTTTTTCTAACTATGTATAGAGGAATTTTGTAGTTTATATTGATTATTATTATAGAATATTTTATCTGGAAAAAATAAAAGAATGCATTTTTAAAATACGTTTATAGCAATTTATGTTTGTTGAGATTACTTCTCATAGCTCTAAAACAGCAGCTTTTCTTTAGTTTTTCTAGTGATAATTTCGTTATATTTATATTTAAAAGCAACTATTTTTGTATACATTCTTTTAGCTGTTATTATTGGTATTGAAAATACTTTTCACGTAAAGAACTACATTGTTTTGTACATGCACAGCGAAGTAATATTGGAATAAAAATCAACTCAAAAGTGTAGAAAATAATGATTTTTATAATTTTTCACTCTAATTTCGTAACTTTGCTACAAATGATTTTCCAAGAACATAATTGATTTTTTATTCAAACAATCGTTTAAAATGACTTCTAAAATATTTAATACCTACTATAGTTCCTATCATGAAATGCACAAAAATTTAATAAAATTTTTATTTAGCTGAACAAAAATTTTAAATATAAGCAAAATAAATTACTTAAGTAATTAAACTCTCACAGATTACTTAAGTAGCTAGTATTCCTTATTAAAATGATTAAAAGGGGTGAAAACAAAGTAAATGAAATGATCAAATAAAAGGAAAATAGCCATGTTTAAGTTAAGACATAAAATATTAAAAACAACAAATAAAAATTTGAAAAATTTAACTAGCGATTAATAACAAGAACAAAAATGAAATAAAATAAAGAGAGCAAATACATATTTTTTAGAAAGTTAAGAAAATCTAAATTTTCTTCATGAAAAATACTACAATATAGAAAATAAATGTTTCAAATACAAGAAAGCAGTATATATATTTTTAGTCGTCAACTATATATATCCAAAAATGTGACTATTGAAGTAAAATTATATATTTTACCACCACAACTAAAAAATAATTTTTTTAAATACATTTTCATTAATCCTACTAAATATTGTTTATGCCTCAATTTTTTCCACCCAGGGGCTATTTTTTGTGAAACTCTTAAACATTTGTGTTTCCCTGTTTGGTTTAGCTTTTATCATAACAAAAACAATTTCCATCATACTTTTACCAGGCGTCCGCAAGATTTAATTGCTATTTATCGCAAAAGGAAGCTTTTTATTCGCTACACGGAGTTCATTATGCTGATATACCAATTTATCTTAAAAAGAAGTGCTGGAAGCCAATTTTAACAATTTTTCTCTTTTTTCCTAATTGATGACATTTTGTGAAAAAAATATTGCTCAACTCGAAACACTTTTTTGATAATTGGATATATTGTGTGGTTTTAATACAGTCAGTGCGTAAAATTTCTTTACAAAAAAACATGATTAAAGTGAATTTGAAAAGATTACGTTAATAAATTGTAATTACATTTTAACGAGCTATATATTAATTTAATAAACATGTAGCAAAAATGGAAAAATTATTCGATTGTATTATTTATTCAACAATTATAAGCTATTTAATAAATGGAATTTCTTTGTTAATTAGACAATAGTTAATAAATGTAATGTTTGTTAAAGTGAATTTAAATGAGAAGTGAACTTATTGAATAAAATTTTGTCATTATTTATTGTCTGGTTGTAGTAAATGTTTTGTTGATTACTAACTGCTTTTTATTACTGTTTCATTGTTTATTTTGACTTTTTAAGTAAAATTGTGAATATTATTAATGAAAAAATTTCTGTGCTGTACTCCATTTTGAAATCCCCTCTAAAAATGGATACTTTTTCTCCATACAGTAGCTATCATTTTTTAATGGGAGGATGTGTGATATAACTGCTTACTCTTTTAAATACTTTTGTTGTATTAAAAAATTAATTTTCTCTTAATTTTAAAACACTAGATTTTTCAAAAATCAATTAAATAATGCATTTTTACTTAATGACCAATTAATATGCCGAAATGATTAAATATAAATGATTAAATATATATATAATTTATGAATTGATTGAATATTGATTGCCGAAATGATTAAATATATATATATATATATATATATATATATATATATATATAATGTGTGTGTGTTACCGTTAAAGTAATAAGTGGGGTTATTATTAATAATAACACCTTCTTTTGGTCAAAGGGAGAAATAAAAAGGGGAGATTTTTTTTTCTTTCCAATTTCTATTTTAAATTAATTGTGTTATCTTTCTTAATCACCTGGATAGGTCTTTCCTCTTGGCGACGAATTTTTATATATATATATATATATATATATATATATATATATATATATATATATATATATATATATATATATATATATATATATATATATATATATATATATATATATATATACACATATATATATATAGAGAGAGATATCTTTGTATTTATATGTTTGCTGTTGCTCCCGATAAAGTTTGTTTTCGATTGTTAAAAAAGATTTCCGTATTGTGATGGTAAAATAATGGCAAAATAATCTTAATATTAAGTCTTGGCAACTTCCGGGCAGTGGTAAGCGAGAAACTAAAAAACAAAAATCACAGAAATGTGCCAAATCGAAGGGTATAATATCTTGTAGCCACCCTCGACCAAATATCCACATATTTTATGTTTTTTTTTTTTTTTTGTGTGTGTGTGTGGGATTTTTCCAGTTTAAATTCCATTTGGCGCCTTGGCGATTGTAATTTTCTTGGCTGATCACAATACAGAAATATCCCCAATGAATACGGGAAAGAATGACATTGGCCAAAATTTCATTGTTTATTATTAATAATAACCGATTAGTGTAATAAATTTGCTTCAATTATTCACTTTAACCGGCTTATTTGTTTATTATTAATATTGACCAGTTACTATTAATAATAACCGACTATTCACATTGACCTTAATAAATAAATAAATAAATATATATATATATATATATATATATATATATATATAATTATAATTTATTATTATTTTACATAAAATCGTTTAACGTCAATTTCTTGTACTTGTAACTGTAAAAAGTGGTTTAAAAAATTTACCCTTGAAGAGAAGTGATTAATTTATAACCATTGAATTACATTATTTTGGTCTCTGTAGATGATGTTTTTCCTGCTAGTGAGTGTAGATGCCGTAAAACTCGTTTTATTCCGAATCATTTTAGATCTCTGTAAATGATGCTTCACCTATAAGTGAGTGTGAGTGCCGTGCAATTCGTTTTGTTTCGAATCATAGCTAACAAAATGTGACTGAAGATTACAAAAAACGGTAAATAAAAATGTTCAAGTCATTAAATAAAATTTTATTTTTTGTTCACTGTAAATGTTGCATTATTTCTTAGTGAGTGTAGATCTCGCCAAAAATTTCGTACTTGTATTTCTCAAAATTTTAGATCTTTGTTTTGTAAATCAAACAATACAATGGTGTTTATTTTAACAATAAATATTAAAATATTATTTACATATTTTTCCACATATATATTAATTTCTTGTTCTAAATCAAAAGATTTCATGAATTTACTGGATATGCCTTTTAATATTTACGTAAACAAAGAGTATTTCCAATTAAAAATTTAGAAAAAAAGGATGTATTTTTATTATTTCCATGTAATACTTTATAGTGCACGAAGAGCTCTTTCTATTCTCTATTTCGAAAAAAAATAACTATTTTGTTACAATCGCAAATATATGCTAATTTTTATGAATAGATATTTTCTGTGTGCTGCTTTTAAAGTGAGAAATGATGACGCATTAATTTAATACTTTAGTAATAATTAAATGAAGTAAAATATCTTTTCATTATAGATAATTTTTTTAGCTATAAATGGATAAAAGTCTATCTTTCCCTCAATATTTGCCATAACTAATCTATTTTACCACATTGCCAGTTGATTAAAGTTCATTTTGTATTGTAAATGAATGTGGGGTCTAATTTATAGTTTGTTAAAAAGTCAAAATATGTCTAATTATTCCTTTGATTTATAGGGGGGTGTACTAAAGACTTTTCACAACTTAATTCTTACCTTCGACAATTATAGTCTGATTTGCAATCTAAAGACGAAATTTTCCTCTGCACTATATTTTTCCAAAATTAAAATTTTTAAGGTACTTATATTAGAAATTGCGAATCACTCAAGGTGAAACACTTTGTTGTACCGTAAGACGACAAAGTGTTGTTCCTTGGTACAGCTTCATTTGAAAAAATTTTGCAACAAACACTTAATTTTTTGCAAATATGATTAAAAAAAAAGAAATCTATGTTCAAAGTTGTAATGCACATTGCAGTTTTTTAAAGTTAAGCCCACAAATATACTACTTAGATTTTTATTGTTCAATATTACGATTAATTTTCAGTTGAATTACACACCATTTTAAAGTAAAGTATTGTTCAAAAGAATTCGTTCTAAACATTCTTGAAATTTCTGGTAAAGTCTATACAAAAAAAAAAAACTTGCAATCGAACAAAAACTAAAGAAAAAAAGAGGAGAAAAAAAAGGAACGGACCCAAGTCATAGATCAGGGAACTATTCAGGTGAAGCAGTGGTGGAGACAACCCCTTGAGATTTCTACAATTTCTGGGGAGAAAACGGAAGAACTTTTTCCCTATATTTTATTTATTATTGGATTTTCTTCGCGTGCGGTAAAATGGCTACCAAAGAGAACTTCTGGCGATCAAGCCAGTGTCAGTTTCATTGATAGTAGTTTTCTCTAAATCCCTATGGTCGAGACAGACAGGGAAATTTGAGGTCACCTGAGGGACTTGAAGGGTCATATTGAACTATCATTTATCTTGACCTCAATGGCCAAAAAGTGTGCTCATCTATACGGATCGAATTCCCCTATTCTTTCTAAAAGAACATAAGTGTAGGCTACATCTGAAGCGACGCGGAAAAGGTTAAAAGAATTGATAATAAAACTATCTTTCTATTAATGTCTTTTTGTCGTGAATTTAGATTTAGTTCGAAATTCTCTCTATTGAAGTTGGAATGATTTGAATCAATCGCCAAAATAATTATTCCATTCGAAACTATATTTTCACTTAGATTCAAAAGTTTGTATTGGACCATTTAATTTAAACCATTGGACTTGAGTTAAAATTGAATTGGATAATCTCAATGTACAAATTCGTTCATTCATTGAACTTTTAACTCTGTTTTTAAACAAAGATTCTATTTTGAAATATTTAAAGATTTCACTAACATTTAAATACATTGAATCCGATAGAATTTTTTCGAAACCGTTTATTTATTTTTGCACCGTAACCGATTTATTAAAGTCAGTTGATTCTAATCAACTGATAAATACTGGACTAATACCAGGATTTTTAGAATTAAATTGATTCGAGATTGATCATTGGACTGAAGATTGAATTGCATAATCCCAGTTTCACATTTAATTTAACACTTTACGCTGATTTTCAACAGTGATACTATTTTGAAATATTTAAAGATTTCACTCACATTTAAATATATTGAATCCGATAGAATTTTTTCAAAACCGATATTTAGTTTTGCAACTTAACATATTTATTCAAGTCAGTTGATTCTAATCAACTGATGAGTATTGAACTAATACCAGGATTTTTAAAATTAAATTGATTCGAAATTGATCATTGGACTGAAGATTGAATTGGATAATCCCAATTTTCAAATTAATTGAACACATTACGCTGATTTTTAACAGGGATTCTATTTTGAAATATTTAAAGATTTCACTAGCATTTAAATATATTGAATCCGTTAGGAGTTTTTTAACACTGTTTATTTATTTTTGCACTGTAATCAATTTATTAAAGTCAGTTGATTCTAATCAACTGATGAGATTGAACCACCAGGATTCTTAAAATTAAATTAATTCGAGATTCCAGGGAAAGTTTTAAAACTAGATACACAGCCCCTTCTTCACGGAATAGTTTAAAGATTTTATTGAATTTACTTTTTTTGTTGGTAGATATAAAGCAGGACGAAAAGAACACCGCATAATTTTTTCTTCTCCATTTCACAAACAATTTAGGTATTTACTACAATTTTCGAGTATAGTAGATACTTTTAATAAATATCTATATGAAAAGAATATACATCTACAATTATTCAATTCCGCCGAATACAAAATACCTGTTCGATTCCACAATAATAAGTTTATAATCAATCTATTTTCTTTCCCTTCGGCAAATTTTTGCTCTCAACTAATCACAAATTGTAACAAGTTTTTTATGTTTAAAATGCATTAGATACTAGCAAAGATAGTAAAGATAAAGTCTAGTAAAGATAAACAATCTCTGGTAAGGATGAACAATTTAAAAACGAATTATGCTTGATATCAAAAGCTCATTCTCAAGGAAAGCTATGTATATGTTATTTCGCACGGATATACATGCTGTTATTTAGTCCTAGTATTTGTTACTTTTTTAGTCCTATACTTGTTGTTATTTGTAGTCCTTGTCCAAAATATAATGAAAAAGTAAGAACATTGGAGGTCACAAAAGAATATCTAACTGGGAAAGAAATGAATATCAAATGAATATCTAACTCAAAATCAGATAAATCACAGAACAGCAAAGTGGATGTATTAAACCTCAAAACAAGTTAGTTTGATGGAGATTAAAACTGAAGGTTTTTAAACAATCACCTTTTACCTTCTCTTTGCTTACTTCCGCAATCAAATCTTGTTTTTTATGTTATGTCTTGTTGTTTATTACATCCCCCTTCATTTGCTGCAATTTTTTCCCTTCCTAGCTTGGAAATTGTTTTGTGATCCCCAATCTGTAAACTTTTCTATTTTCATTTTCGGTTAGGTTTCTAAAAATGCATATTTAGAACGGTATTCACGGAATATTTTTTAAAGTACGGTGATGAAAACACCATGCGAATAATGTTAATGGTTATGGAAGTTTTAATGAGAGATATTTTTGTACGTGTCCTGGACATGAAGGCGTGATTTAATTCTTAATTATGCAGTGCGCCAACTATAAACATATTTTTTATTTCATTTAATAACCGTCATTGAACAGCCAACCCAATTTTGGGTTTTCGATTACAAATGTTCAACTCCGTAGCCTTGTAATTTCGAACCCAATCCAGAAAACAAGGGAACTCATGGAAGTATTGGGAGAAATTCGCCTTCGTGGAAGACTTTTTGATGGAACTAACCCGCATTTGCGTTACATGGAGTGGACAATCGCCCACGATTAACCTGAAGCCAAGGAGACTCTAAACCATGATCAATTAGCTACCACTGAGGATATTTTATGTCCATACTGAGGTCGGTGCGAGTCGGATGCAGAATTCGTTTCTATCAGGCATAGCTGGGATTCGAACCTGGAGCAATTTCGAAGGTGAGTGGTCTATCCTCTGAGCCACCACGGCACCACATTTCACCATTGTCAAAAACAGAGTTTATGAAAGAGGAAACACTAAGAATAACTATTTAGTTGCTCTCTAGTTTCGAAAGAAATACCAGATAGCAGGTAACCTTATAGCAAACACCAACAGCCAATGATCGCATTTACGTTACATGGAGAGGAAAACCATGAAAACCTCCCACGGTTAGGCTGACGGCAAGGGAGATTCTCACCAATAATCCGTCTACCACTGAGGATATTTTTGCATCAGCACTGTGGTCGGTGCGAGCCGGGTGCGAATTTCGTATCGACCAGGCATCGCTGAGATTCGAACCCAGATCACCTCACTGGAAGGCGAACCCTCTATTCCTTGAGCCAGCACGGCTGGATAACTATATTGCAATCAAATGCTTCTTGCGATATAGGAGTTACTGTTACATCCCATTAAATTTGCAATATCCCTGAGATTTTTTCCTTGAATTAATTTCATTGAAAATATTCAAAGAAATGAAAAATCCGGCTTAAAACAGCCAAAGAAATCTGTTTCTTTTTGTTTTGTATTCATTTGTAAACAGACTCTGAAGCACATTTTTAAAAACTAATTTTAATTTTTTCTAGTTTAACCTTCAGAATACATCTTTTAATCGTTTATATTCTTTCCAAAGGCAACTTTCTGAAACAATTTTGAAACTTTTGCATAAAAAAAAATTCTATGGCATAGCAATATCCATAACATTAAGTTTATAAATTTCCTTTCAAAGACGAGAGAAATAACTCCATATATAGCCTCGTAACAAGAAATAATTTCTGACAGGCTATGCGGATATCTGATATTGTCCATGTCATTTCTCGAACGCCAGCTGTTTTATTGGCACTTAATTGTCTTTACTCGCCACTACGCCTTTCGTATTATTATAACTCGCTAGGTCCATGACACTTCAAGATATAACACTCCCGTCTCGGATTAATTAAGCCTATGACAGAAAGATGGAGTATTTTTGTGGATAAACTTTTTATAAGCTTAGTCATTTTTTTTACCGTCAAAATTGTCACTATCTTAAATTTTAGTTGCTTGCTTCAAGTATTTAAAAAAGATACTATACAAAATTTACTAAGCTGTTGGTAGCTATTTATTCTTTCTTTCAGTTTATTCAGTATTTATCTATAAAAAACTGATGAAATAATACAATTCAAGAGCTTATAAGAGAAGGTTTTCGTGATATTTAAGCATTTTTTAGGAATATTTTTTATCGTCAAAATTGTCACTATCTTAAATTTTAGTTGCTTGCTTCAAGTATTTAAAAAAAGTCTACAAAATTTGCTAAGCTGTTGGTAGTTATTTATTCTTTCCTTGATTTTATTCAGTATTTATCTGTAAAGAACTGATATAATAATACAATTCAAGAGCTTATAAAAGAAAAGAAGGTTTTCGTGATATTTTAGTATTTTTTAAGACCATTTTTTACCGTCAAAACTGTCACTATCTTAAATTTTAGTTGCTTGCTTCAAGTATTTAAAAAAAGTCTACAAAATTTGCTAAGCTGCTGGCAGTTATTTATTCTTTCTTTCATTTTATTCAGTATTTATCTATAACGAAGTGATATAATAATACAATTCAAGAGCTTATAAGAGGTTTTCGTGATATTTTAGTATTTTTAAGAACATTAGAAAACTTTTTACGAACCACATTTACTCATTAAGAGCTGCTTTCTTTAATTGACCATAAATTGTTTTTAAACTAAAAGTTCCATTTTTATTTAGAATATAAGTTTATACCTTGTTCCTCGAAGTTCTAAGTTTATTGAAGAAATATTATAATAGAGAACAGTAATTGTATAAATTTAAACGCGAAAAATCTCATATTACTATTACTTTTACTTTTGGACATGTTGTTTAATAATATTAAAATTTAGGCAAACATTGCTATTGCTTTAAAAAAACTGATATTAAATCTAAAATTTTGTACATTCAAAACTGCCACTTCCACTACAGATGTTTTTAAGAAATTTAAAAAAAATATTGCTCTGCAAGTAAAAAAAACTCATATGCAACTATTATTTAATAATTAATATGAATAGTACGTTGTTGTGTCAACCATTTTTCCGAAAGAATATTGCTACAGCGAGTGAATGAGGGAAGAAAGGGGGAATTAAGAAAGACAAAAATGCGAGAATAAAGGAAGACAAGAATAAGAGATCAAAAGAAGCGAATCAGTAAGTGGGTGAATTAAAGAATCCTAATTTTGGCGAATAAATGAATCTGTGCATTATTGACTCCTTGACTCAGTGAATGAGTGTAACAATGCTTCTTTTAAATAAAACATGAATCTATAAATCGGCATATAAATGAGAAAGCGATTCACTGATTCATCGTAGAATTGAAAGAGAGAATTTGTGGTTGGGTGAATTCGTGTGTAAACTAATGAAATGTTTATTGATCTACTTGTTTATTGACTTCGGAATGTGACAACAATTTTTTTTTCTCCTTAGTACGTAAAATTTATGCATTATATTTGTTTTACAAAAGAATTATAGAAAAAAACATGCATTTTAGATAAATTTGAAAACGACAAATGCTATGAAGTTAAAAAAAAACATTTTTTATTATAATTTTATTTTATTTTTAGATTAATTTTAAATATTTAACTAACTTTTATATTTTGAAAAATATAAGGAAAAATATTCGTTTTTTCTTGTTTTTTTACTGAATTTTAAAAAAATTAAGTTGTATGAAATACTTAAACAGGAAACATTTTAGATAAGTTCTAATTTTGTATGAATTTGAAAACAACAAATGATGTTACGGCTTGAGTTTGCTGTTCTTAACTACTATAACAAATTTATGTATGAAAAAAATTCCAATCGATTCCAAATCTTACATTTTAGTTCTATTGTTCGTAAAAAGTGTTTCTGCATATTTTTATTTACTCTTTTCTATTTCATTCTGTCTAATAATATATTGTACTATAAAAGGAAAAAAGAAAAAATCTAATTTGTTAAATCTTTTTCATTTTTATTCTTTTATCAGTTAAAAAAATTTAGTGATGCATGTCATCTATACACTGTTAGAATTTTATTCTATAATTTCGGTTAAATATTCGGTGGCAGTCTGTCCATCCAATTAACCATAATATTTACGGTTCGTAACCTTTTTTTGCCTTTACGGGCATAGAATCTTTTAAAACTGGTATGGTTAAAGGAACCGTGAATACTATAATGTTTTGTAACCACTTGCAACAGCTGCATGGTTTCAAAGCCACAACAACGAAATTTAACTAATCATTGAAATTAGGTCATGTTAGACTTTTCGCTAGGCAATAAATATTGGTGTTGGGTTGTGGTTGTGTTATGCTTTGTCAAATGATCCGTGAAGTATGGCTTAATTAGTTTATCTAGTGGTGCCATCTATCGTGAGAGAGGGGAAATACTAGTCTATTCTGGTGTTAAACAGCATTGTAGTGCTGCCATGTATGTGTAGAGTGAGAGTTAGTTTCATATATCAATAGTCCAGGGTCACCAATTAAGAAGTACGAGACATTGTTAACCCATCATGTATTAAGGAAATATTGTGATGTTAACGCTGGGATTCGGACCACGTCCAGCCTGTCAGGAGATCGATATATACCTTTCGGCCAAAGTATGGACTCAGCTTCAAGGAACTAAGTGTCTTCCTAGGGTGTTCACCACACATTTATTACTATAAGATTATTAGGCCGATGATGGAAAATAAAAATATGAAATAGTACTCTTCATCACATGGCTTAGTTCCCGTCTTCAAAAAACGTGAGCTCGATTCTCAATGGTTACAGGCACAGTTGTGGATATTCTGATTTTTTAAATGTAAAGGGTGTAAACAGTCGATAAACGATTTCTCTTGAAGTTAAAAAATTGAATGCTGTCTTTTTATTGTTATTTTTCTACTTGATGGTAAAAAAAATTAAATTATCGATTAACCATTTTTTTTTCAAAATTTTTAAATTCTGTTTTATAATCAACATTAAAATCTAAAATTTAAATCAGCTTTATATTATGTTTAAATATTTTTGTGTCGCATATTTGATACATTTCTAATATATTTTAGTTTTAGCGCCAATTAAATTCATTTTCATATTTATAAGTTTCTAATACAATTTGCATTTTTATTTAAATGCAGTTTTGCACTTATTTAATAGACGTATGCTAAATTGTCTAACTTTAAATTGTCATCCTGACCCTTGTTCAACGTTTCGTAATTATTTTTTTAAGAAATAAACAGATATGATCTGTGATTTTTATTGGTTTTGTTTAAAAAAATTTAAATAGAATGAATTTTTAACTAAATGCTTATTGTTATGTTGATTATAGTATTTTAAATGAAGCAGAAAAGTAAATTTTAAGAACAGGAGAATTCTATAAATTAATCTTATTTTCCTATCTTATTTTTACTATCTTATTTTTTTTATTTGTTTTTAAAGCATATTCTATATTGTTTTGTGATTTAATGAACATTCATTTCCATGCAATTATTGATTTATTGATTATTTATTGAAAATTTAACACTTTATCAGTAGCTACAAAATGCCAAAATACTGTTACAAATATCGAATCATTTCATTGTTCAGATATAAAATAGAAAAGGATAAACACACAAGTATAATGAACACTACAGACCAAACTTTACCTTGATCAACTACCGAGCTTATCGACTAATAAAAATGATTTCTTACGCCATTTTCCATCAATGGCAGCATGAATCAACTTAAGAGGAAATTTGTCTCTTTCACGCTATAAAGAAGCTCTGAGATAGTCCAAATTTCTCTGCAGCTTAACATTAGCTTTAGAATTTAAAATTCTCCAAATACAATAGTCTAAAGTATTCGAATCCGGTGAAGAGGATGTTTAATCTTCTGTGCTTAATAAAGTTCGGACGATTGACATGAAGCCAAACCTGAGATGTCTTGGCTCGGTGCGATGGTGCAGAATCTTGTTGAAACATCCAGTCCTTTCTGGGGTTCAATCTGTCGACATATAGCAATAAATGCGTAGCCAATACTTCCATTCCATAATAGCATTTAGCATTGGTTTTTACCCTTTTATTGATGAATTTCCGAGGAAATTTTCCGTTTTTTCGCACTGGGACTCAACCAAACCATTATAGAATTTTAGTTTTAAAAGCATTGCACTGTTTGAAACTTTTCAGGTGTATCATCGAAGATTGGTGAATATACAATATTATTTTTAGTTTTATAACTTTGCTCTGTTCAAAATATTTTATCATCAGATAAGCCAACACTGTGCTGGTTAAAAATTTTTTTACAGCTTTGTAACCTTTTTAATTTATGTGCAGTAGTCAAAACTTGAACTTCCTTTTAGTGATAAGGGCGAAAACCCTGTTCTTTATTTAATATAACTTGCATTGTTCCATGCCTCACATTCTCTTCTGCGGCCATTTTGTTAGCAGAACGTTGTGGATTTCTTAGTATTTTTTCATGAATTCTTTGTATGATCTCTTTTGTAGTATTATTTTATATATATTTGTATTATTGAGCTATTGGTTCCCAATAATTGGTTTATAATTATATATATATAAATGTTCTATTAAACCCAAGAGATTTTTAAATACTTAAACATTCTATCTACAGAAAATCTGTGACCGAAAAACTCTTTAACCATCATTCTTTTTGATTTTATATTGGAACTGATTTTAAATATTTTGATTTAATCAGAAATCTTCTGCACTCATAGAAAAAGCAACTTACAGGAAAAGAAAGAGAGCAAATGTTTAATCAAACGGTTAAAAATAACTCCTATTGTTTGGAGTGTTTTAGTATTCAGTAGCCGTTCTAAAATTTTTATGGATGTATATTATTCAATTTTATGAAGTACGGTAAATACAATTTTTATATATCACGATTTTTTTCTATGGATGTTTTATTATTATTTTTTTAAAGTATAAGAAAAAATATTCTTTCAACAATTTCGTATTTTGGTTAAAAAAATCCTTTAAAACATCCATTCAAAGGTTTTTTTATAATTATTGAAAATTGTTACGCAATAAAAAGTCTTAAAAAGATTAAAAATAGTATCAGTACAAAACAAGTTTACAAATCATTGAAAATATTAATAATGCAATGAAAGCTTAAAGTTCAATGAAACATGTAATCAATGTTTAAAATTCATTACAGTTATGTTTAAAATTCATCAAAGTTTAAAATTCATTACAGTTAACATAACTTAAAATAAAATTTAAAATTTATTTAAAATAGTATCACTACAAATAAATTGTGAAATGGATTGAAATTAGAAGAAAAAATTCGAAATCATTGTATATAGAGTTTAAAAAAATCGAATAACTTTCAACTTCAGGTTTTAAATCTTTTGAGATAGCTTTAGAAAACTCTTCACAAAGCTCACGTATTATGAAATGTTCCATTGAATAAAATAATATGCTTCGGTTAATAATAGACAGACTCGCACACCCGTGAAACCAACCGAACCAATCAGGCGGCATAGTTTCTGCACATAACACAAAATATTAATTTCCGCCTGGAGTAGACCGCTCGACCACGGGGCAGGTGGGGAAGGGAAGCCCCCTTTGAACAGGAAAGTGAGTGGATGGTGAAAAGCGGGGGTGGTTGAGCTAGCTAGTTATCATTGACCGAAACTGATTAATTTCCGATGTATCGACCAACCCGTCGAGAAACAGGTGTTTCCTGTACCTTTTCAGTAAAGGTTAGAAGCAGGCTGTCATCAGCATTTGTTAGCTGAACGTGTGTAGTACGTCACTGAACAATATGCATCTTGATTGGTCTTTTCATCACTTATTTCTTCCCTCGGTTTTATGTTTTTAACTAGAAGTTATTAGCATTAACGCAAATTAGATTGAGGTAGATTAATAGTGACTTTTAGTTTTAATGAAAAGGAGTGGTGTTAGTTAACGGTATGTGCTTTGCCAGTGAAGCATTAATATTTCTAATGTTATTATAGACTTTAAGTTATTGCATAATTTGTGATGTAATAGCCTATCAGTATAGTTTAACTTAAACATTATAACATTCATAATTAATAATGTTAATAATTATTATCATAGTTCGCATTTTGGCTCAACTTTTTTTTATTTTTTTATTTTTTTTTTTTAATAACGGTAGGCACTGAATTTTCGTTCTTCACCTTAGAAGATGCCGGAAGTGTTGCTCATTTATCGTTACCCAGTGGGCACCTGTGAACCAAAGTCACGGAGGCGAGCAACATTATCCACGTCACACTGCCACAAACACCTATTCATACATTCACGCATCAGAAGACAACGCAGAGAGAGAGAAACATTCATGCCCCGAGCGGGATTCGAACCCGCAGCCATTGGCTTTGCAGTCAGGCACGCTAACCACTCGACCACCTGGTTGGCTCTTTTGGGATTGTGAACTTAATCCAGAAAACAAGGAAAACTTTTGAGACAAATATCGGAACAAACTTCAATTCGTATGCTCTGTAAAAAATTCCATATCAAATTACGGTATAAAGTACCGACACTAAGGGTACCAGTAATTTTTTCTGTAAAATCCATTTTTACTGGAACATATTTATGAAACAAAAAATCTGATTTATAATAATTTCTACAGTAATAAGTACCGTGAAATCACTGAATCATTCTAATTAAATAAGTATTACTGTAAAAATTACAGTATAATATTTTACACTAAAAATGGATTTTACGAATGATATTCCCAAATTGTCACTACTTTATACAGTAATTTTATCCGGAATTTCTTACAGTGTAGGACTTTCTAAGTAAAAATAAATACTCGGATTACTTTACGTGAAAAATTCCTCACACGATTAGCCTTACCGTATTGGGACTCATGCTCAGATTCAAATTGATCAGATTCTTATTCCGTTATATAAACACTACCTTGCATTTATTTTATCACAATGAGATAAAATAATAACTTTGAAAGAAATGTGAGGCAATAATTGTTTATCACTATATTCTGATAATATTAAACTAATAAATGAAACTAATAAAATTAGTATCATAAAAATATGGAGATAAATTAACTTAAATTAAAATAATACGATGATTCCTTTTATTCTAATTCTGCCGTTATAATTATTAAGTTCCACAGATCAGAATTTCAAATTTTGATAATTGGATTTTAGAATGCGTTTTGATTATTGTATTCTAGAACAAAAATTTTAAATTTTGATTCTAAAAATCCTTTTTTATTTTATTTTATTTTCGTTTCGGATTATTCGAACAGAAATCACTAAAATGAAATTTCAAACGTTTTCTCTCTAACCTCCTCAATTATTGCAATCTGTAAATTAATTTGTCAAACATTTGTTTAATTGCTAATTTGTCTATAAACAGTTTTATTGGATTTTTTTAATTAAAAATACTTAAAAAATTTTTAATAAATAAATTAACATTAAATTTAAAATTTTAAGCAATACAACACTTTATTAAAAAATTAAAATCATTCTTAATATAATAAATTTTAAATGAAACGAATCTTTGTGATGAGAAGAATCTTAATCGCACTGTTAAAATTTAAACCAGGACTTTAACTTAACTAATAAAATCTTACTCCAAACTTTGGCAAATTAAATAAAATAAATTCCCGTGAAAATAATTCCAGTTATTTTTTCCTCGAGCACTTTGCTTTCTCCTTTTGACAGGAAAACACTTCGTTAAAAAAGTTTCGCTAATTGGAAACAGAAATTGTGTCACTTATATTCTACAAATAGAAAAGCACGAGGAAAGATGTACAGTGTGTAAAATAAAAAACGTACTATCCTGAGTAAATTTTGATCAAATGATCGGATCTTCAGGTTCGAGGGTGTGACCTCAATTATCCTTATTAATTAGTGCAGACGGTATTTTAAGTTATAAAAAGAGACTCAGAAACGTACTTTCTCTGAATAAACATATCTTTTTTACAACGATTTTGGATTTCTGACCCCCAAAATATAGGGTGTAGCCGCGCAATCTGGAAAGTAGGATCCCCATAATTTGAATAGGAGAACGGTTATAGGTTTGAATATCGTAATGTTAATTTTATTTTTTGCGTATTTCGCCGTATCTCAAGAAATTTTTAAGTGCATTTAAAAATATTTTGCACACAATTTTAAATTTCATTTATCCAAAGATAATTCCACGCAAAGTATAACTTTTAGTAAATATTTATTATTTTTTAATTATTCTATTTTTAAATAGATGAAAGAAACACAAGGTATGCAGTTTTAAACATCATTTTAAAGAAAGTAATTTTACATGGCAAAATACAAAATTTGAGCGAAATCTTTCGAAAAATTCCTAAAAATTCAAATTTTAGAATAACGGTTTCTTTAGAATTTTATTTCTCAAGAACTATTCTACCGATTTATCTCTAATTTAAAATACTGCCATGTAAAATCTTTAAAATGGCATAAAAATTTTATATTTTATAATTCGAAATATTATCGACTATTATTAAATAAAATAAACAATAAATATTTGAGGCTATTCTTTGCTTGAAATTATATTTTGATAAGCGACTTTTAAAATTGTAAGCTAAATTTTTTCAATTTGCTTAAAGAGTTCTTGAGATATAGCGAAATACGCAAAAAATGAAATTAACACCAAGGGGTACAAACAAAAAAAGAGATTAAGATTAATCTGTACCACTTTTCTGACCAAACTATGGGGACCATATTTCCCAGATTGCGGCCACCCCCTATATTTTGGGGGTCAGAAATTCGAATCCGTCGATAAAAAGGCATTCAGAGAAAGTACGTTTTTGTGTCTGATTTCGTAATTTGAAATATCGTCTTCACTTATTCATTAGCATATTTGAGATTACCCTCTTAAACCATTATGATTGAGTTCTAGATCCGATCATTAGATAAAAAGTTATTTAGGGTTGTCCGTTTATTAATGTGCACACTGTTAAAACAGAGGTAACCTATTCAAATTTGGCCTTGAAAACCCCTAGAAATTGTGTGAATTATTAATTTATTTCAAGTTAATACCGAATCGAGCATTCATAAACAATTTAAAGGGTGTAATTGAATCTTAACACCAACAAGTTCTAAAGTTTACAACAAACATAAATGTTTTTAACACCAGTCATGGTCAACAAAGGGCTGGAGGATGTGTTGTTGTTGTTTTTGAGTGCTTCCTAAATAAAAATATTTGTGTTCTTATAAGATTTACATAAACTTTTCAATTGTATTAAATGATTTTATAATATTCAGCTTCTATTTACTTTTTGTTAAGTCTAGTTTGAATTCATATTCTGCATGCTCCGCAATATTCTGTCTTATATGCATACATGAAAGTTAGTTTCATAAACTCGTCTAAATTTGATTTTTAGAACTTTTAGAGAATTGAATAAATATTATACAGGGTTATTCATAATTCCCTCCGAGGTTTCGAAGCGTTATAGTAAAAAAAAACGAAGACGAATATGGCAAAAAAGAACATATGAAATTTAATTAAGTTTTAATTTAAGCAGTTGCCGGTAGATGGCAGTAAAATGTACCACTGAAGCCAATTGTTGTAAAGAAAAATGGCGGTTAACCGCGGAGGGAATTATGAATAACCCTGTATATATGCATCCTAAGTTAATGATTCTGACTTTATATTGTATCGTAAAAACAACTTTACTATCTCGAATGTTTATCTTATCAAACTGGAACTATACATTTTAATGTTGCTGAATAACAAAAATGGTGGTGGATACTGTACACCAAAGAGTATAAAAGAAAATTCTTGGTGTTTCACTACAGTAGAATTATCCTTGGTATTTGGTGTAGTGCAACACCATTTTGGTGTACTGTAGTTGCCAATAGTTTTGGCGTAGAAATACACTAAAATATTTTTATAGTGTAGTGGTATCAGAGAGCTTTGGAAATTTTTGCGTTGACACAGATCGTTTGAAAGTGTAAATGACATATTCGATATTTTTTCATTATCTATAGTCAAGAATCATATTGAGCTATTTAAGAGTTTTTATATCGCTATATCGTTAGAAAATAGCGATAATTAGTGACATGTTGTGACAATACAATAATTAAATTGCTTAATTTTATCACTTGAAATATTTTGTTCTATAATTTCTTTTTTGTTTCCACCAATTTGCCCCATAGAAAAATAAAACATTTTATATTAAACTTTTTTATAATTGATGTGTGATTAGTATAAAAATTAGGTTGAGAGTAATTGTAATAATTTTCTATTATACATAAAGCAAAAAATATTATAGGCTGTTATTATTTTACTTTCACTTTATTGGAACAATACTATTTTAATTTAATCATTCCTGAAACTCCAAAAACATAGAAAACAAAAACCATTTTGAAAACATATTCTAAAATAGTTTAACGTTTTAACTGAACAGTTAATTGATTGAAACACTAGGAAGCAAACATCCGTATAATTTCAAAGTGAACATATATGAAAGCTAGTTTCATAAACTTGTCTAAAATTGATTCTTAGAACTTTCAGAAAATTGAATTTAGATATTGAGAAATTAACTATAAATATTGCATTAACTATTTTATGCACTTTTTCTTTTAATTGAATAGTGAGAGCTTATATATTGAATACTGAAATAATGATCTTATTAAAATCTAAGACAAAAAAAATCGTTAAAGTCTCAGATAAATTTAAAAAATTTTCAAAATATGTTGAGAACCTTATATGAATCTTACCTCGATATTTCAGTACACGTTATGCATAAAAAAGATGGTAAAAATTTTTACTTTTTGTAATATAATTTTAATACGTTTTTTGCTTACTAATTTTAACACATATTTTAATAATGATTTTGTCTATTATGTGCATATTTTGTCATGAATGAGTATGCATATGATAATCCCCAAATAATTTCTGATATACGAATCTAAATATGACTTTAGAATATGCATATGTGAATATAAAAAGGAGTTTAGAGTAAGCACGTATGATGAACATTTAGGCACTCTTTGAACTAATAAAATAACATTGCTTAAAATGATGTTTTGACCAACTTTTGAGTTATACATTTAATATAAATCACTCGTCAGCATCGAACAGTAACATTTCCTACGAAAGTTCACCTGTCACATTAGCTAAAGTTCACTGTTATTCCTCCTTAACTTAGATAGGAAAATATCACAATGAGAATGTATATACAGCTTTAAAAGTAAGCCATTGAAATTTCGAAAACTGATTCTCTGAGCTTGGAGAGTCTTCCATTTTTGGTCACCATTATAATCTGACCGTTTTTATATTAAAATCAGATACTAGAGTTACAAAAATAAGTGCAAAAATGTAACCGTTCTAAATTGTATGAATAGGTACATGATAAAGTATTACCGGCGTAATGTAAAATAATAATATATTTAAAAATTTTTGTTTTTAACTATTAGAAATTGGTAAAGTCACGAACAAATGAGTCATGTTAGTAAATAATTACATTTGTAATTTTCTGAGGATTGTGCCTTGATATAGATAAAAATCGGCAATTTATAAAATAAAAAATTTAACGGATTTATGGTTGCACTGCTTACTTAAAAAGTGCTTGATGTATGATAATTCATGAGATTTTACGCAGAATACAATTTATATTTTCTGGATAATTTCTTGTTTGTTTTCTAAACAAATCAGTGATAATATCATCAGATGATTAGAATGTTAAAATCACATTTAATGTTATTTTTAATGTTTATTTAATGTCATTTTCTTTTCTTTATCCTTTTCGTGCTTCTTAACTGTTTCTTTATTTCATCGTTCACGTACTATCATTCTGATAAGAAGCTTCAGGTTCAAATGGTCGGAACTTGTCGCCCTTTCTTTTACGTCAACTTTGAAGCGAAAATTATTTTTTTTCTCGGATATAGCATAATATTTATGAAATATTTATTGAAATAAACAGAAGTGTTGGGAAGCAGGTTGGACCCTAAAACATTTTTAGCTTTAACATCTATAGTCAAATTTTGAGAAAGACCACCTTTAAAGACGCATACGTTTTATTTAGCAACATTTTCGAGCACAAACGAATTTTAAATAAAGCTTTTTCACCGCCTAAAATAGAAAGTATAAATTGTCCTAAGTTATAGTGGTACCAAATGGAAACAACTCATTGGTACTGTTTTAATTGAACATATTTTATACCAAGAAGCAAACATTACATTTTATGACATTAAATTTAGAAAATAAATATGACGAATATTATTGTATAGCTAATAAAATTTCTTTTTTTAAACCTAATGTATACAAATTTTAAGCAAAACTTTTTCACCGCCTAAAATAGAAAGTATAAATTGTCTTTGAAATATTTGAAATCGCATTGTATTCTAATCAAGAGGAATTTTTTCCTGTCTGTAAAATTATTTTTGTTACAAATTTTTGTGTGTTTTAGAGTTTTTAAAACACTGTATTATTATGCATATGAAGTTCAAAATTCAAGAAGTTCTAATATTTTGAAAACTCACCGACAACACAAAATATTTATGAGTTACCTTTTTTAATAAATAAGTTTCTTAGTAGCTTCATGTACTAATATACTGCAAAATATAAAATAAAAATATCTGTAGGATATTTTTTTACTTGGATGTAACCTTCCCAATTACAAATCGGTCGCATACGAAAAATTTCCAACATAAACACTTGTGATAAATCGTGAACTTTTCAGTTTCATATAACTTGTATACCACGATTTATTTACGCGAAAAGATATGAATAAATTTGAATTTCTCAAGTGTGAAAAAAGATTGTGCTTCATAAAGAACTTTTGACTTTTTAAAAGAATCTTAGATTTCTGTGACTATTTAAGGGCATCTGATAAAAAAATCAATTCATTGTGGTGATATTCAGCATGAGCTAATAATTAATGTTGAATAAATATTTTTAAAAAACATCATATTACTTCGCTTCATACTGAGAGTTGTAATCAGCATTCACTAATGATGAATGCGATAGTAGTACTTTATGTTCGTTGAACTGAGGCTGCACAATGGGCTGTTGGTAACGGTCTTGGAAAAAAAAAACTGAGGATGATCCAAAGACATGCCATCACATTTTTTATCTTCTGCTGAAGGATGGTTCTTTCCGCTTTAGTAACTTGAAGACTGGTGCGAACATTTTACAGTTTAATGAGAACCTATGGGGAAGAAGAGTTTAATGAATACCGATACTGCGCATTCTTGGTTCGATCTCATGCTAATCAAATTGATCACCCACCCACTCACTGACCGCAGAAAGTGATGCTTGAATGGAACCACGCCTTTGATGAATATTGTTGTTTTTGTTGTTATTAAAGCCACTTGTTAATATCCGAAAGTCTGCGTGGGAAATCAAGCAATTTTTTAAGGCAGAGGGTGCATTTCTGGTTTTTACAGTAACGCCTTCTATGACCAAGAGTACAACTTCAGCCACACACACTTCACAGCACGTTTTGCAGGGAATACCCAATCATACTCCATCACACATCTTTATCCACAGATCCTAATTTTGATCAATCTCCAATTCAGTATTCCCCGAGATATTGATTTGCTATGGGAACTTGGAGGACTTTGTGATCCCGACAGATTTAACGTGCATCAGTCATCATTTAATACATGGGGATTTTATTCGACAGTTGGGATTTGAACACACGTTATCACGAACATGAGATTAACGCCCTACCAACTAGGCTATCCCGGCCTTTTAGTGAAAGCTCAATAAATGATTTTGTTAACATATTATTCTTTATTTTTAGCAGCAAAAACTCATGGTCAGCATGGTAAACTTTATCCATTTATTTTTTTAGTTCAATAGCAACTCAAATGTATTCAAAAATGGCTGTCTTTCTATGTCAGCATGAAGATACCCTTAGAAACCTCACCTACTAGTCTTAATACTGACAAAATGCCGACACAAAAGCGAGGGAAAAAATTCTGCACCCTACTACTTGCGATTACTTTTAAATCCAACCGCCTGCAATCTTCTAAATGGAAAGTGTTGACCGATATATATATTTCCCTTTCTTTTCCGTAATTGTTCTCGCAGTCTCTTCCTTTCTTTTACAGATTTTTATTACTCCTTGGTGTTGGCAACAGCTTTTTCGCTTCCTTCAATTTCTACAGCCTACCTTAGACTTTGTGACTTCAATACTTTACTTCTCTTCCTTTGTTTCGATTTTTTTTCTTCACAAGGAAAAAACCTTTGAAAAAGTGTTTTTTTTTTTTACTTCATCGGTTTTTTGTGTGTGATTTTTTCTTGTCTACTAATACTGATGAATGGAAACGTGTAGAAAATTTCGAGGGTGGATGTTTTCGCATCAAAATCCATCAATCAAACTATTTTATAGATATTTTATTAAAAAAAAACTATATACAATAGATAAAAGCAATTACACAAAGTGTTTTTTTTCATTTGTTGTAAAGAAAATGTAATTTTGTAGGCTAAAACATAAATTATGCCGAGACAGTTTTTTCTACGTCAGCAAAACTAATATCAAAAATATAGTAAAAATTGCACAAAAACATAGTTGGCTTTTCTATTGTATGATAATTAAATAATTGAATATGGTGTAAGTACGTTTAAGCAGACTTTTTCTATTTTTTGTTATTTATTTTAAGATTGTGTATCTATAAGTAGTGAAATAATTTAAATTATGTATATTTTTCTTTCAGCGTGTTGTGTTCACCTTTGTTAACTTTAGTAAAGTTCTACTGTTGTTCCATGAAGGTTTTACCCCAGTTGTAAAATCAACAAGTAGACCTCATTGGTAAGTCCAAAATAATATCATTCTGTCTTTTTTTATTGTTGTTTCTATACAGAATTTAAAGTCACATGATGAAGTATTTTGCCTGAAGCATTATGTCTATAGTCTAAGACAGTTTAACTATTTAAATGCCCAAGAAAAAGGGGTTAAACAAATAACTTAAAATTTGATAAATTCAGTTCTAAAAAACATCTAAATAAAAGAAATTGAAAAAAAAAAATTTAAGGTGCGTTTTTAATGTTGTCTCATTTTTGGAACACAAGGGCATTTTTTATAGGCTGTGGTCAAGATCGCTACAGCTGCGCTCCAGTATTTATCTTCGACCGAACAAAGTGATTTCCTCTTAGAAGTGCATGAAAAAATAATTCATTTTGTGAAATATATTAATAGTTTAAACTTTTTTAAAGCTTAAATTGATTATATATTGACAAGATACTCTACATAGTTTCCAGGAATAGTTTTTAAAATACATCAGAGCGAGCAAAAATCAAGCGTTCATTATACTTTTTACAAAATTGCTGCCGGTTTTTTCAATTCTGTTAGATCATCAAACTTCACTTTCTTATTCAATTTTATAATTAATTTTTCACTTTTTCATTTTGTTTGCACTTTACTCTAGAATTTGATTTTCCACTTCATCTTCCCCAAGTTTATTTTTCAAAACAATATCCTACACACACAGAATGGAATAAAAGTTTCGAAGTTGTTTTATCTTCAGTTTCCGTATGATTTAAAAATCCTGGTTCATGAAAATATCTAGATCTTCCAAATCTGAATCAGAAAATGCTTTCAACAAGGCCCTTTAATTGTTGTATCGTTTTGCATCTCTTAGAAGTGGTGTTAAGGGCAAGCAAAATTTGTAAATATGACAGATGAAAAAAAGGACAGATTGTTTTTTAATATTTAATATCATTTTTGAAAACGTATTCAAAAATCCCCTTTCATGTTAAGTTTTGACTCTATCATTGTCAAATGAAGCAATAACTTGCATCATTCCCTTGAAGGCTATCACCTTATCTGAAAGACTTTTTGTTTTAAATTTCCTCAAAACAAGAAAACAACTAGTATAAAAGAGTGCAAATCTTGCATTAATTTCTAAGTAATATTATTCCTGTCACTATCCATCTATTACTAGGGACCTGCAAATCCATGTCAAATTTAGTATATGTATATACACAGTCCAGTCCCATTAATGTGACCACCTGTCAAAAGCCAGAATAACCACCTTTGGCTGAGCGGACCGCTACGAAACGTGCAGGAAGAAAGTCAATTAGGTTTCTGAAAGTGTTCACTGGGA
This sequence comes from Parasteatoda tepidariorum, assembly GCF_982258835.1. Classification (NCBI taxonomy): domain Eukaryota; kingdom Metazoa; phylum Arthropoda; class Arachnida; order Araneae; family Theridiidae; genus Parasteatoda; species Parasteatoda tepidariorum. Next base: position 58,053,309 of record NC_141761.1, read on the forward strand.
TGTTGAGCCATGCCGACTCCAGTGCCGTGACCAGCTGCGCTAGATTACGCGATTGAGGATCTATGGCCCGAACAACCCGATCGAGGTGGTCCCACAGATTCTGGATTGGGTTCAAATCCGGTGAGTTTGCTGGCCAGGGGAGTACGGTAAATTCATCCTGGTGCTCTTCGAACCACGCACATGCACTGCGAGCTGTATGACACCTCGCATTGTCCTGGTGGTAGATGCCATCATTCTGAGGAAAAATCATTTGCATGTAGGGGTGGACATGGTCCGCAAGGACAGATATGTACTTATACTGATCCATCGTGCCTTCTACAATGATGAGTGCATCCAGTGAATGCCAGGAAAACATTCCCCAAACCATAACGCTCCCTCTTCCAGCCTGCAGCCTTCCGGCAATTGTTGCTAGGTGTTTGCTTTCAGACGTTTTACGCCGTATACGCCAACGTCCATCTGTCCCATGGAGCATAAAATGTGATTCATCGGAAAAAGCCACCTGTTGTCACTCTGTGGACGTCTAGTTGCGGTACTGGCGTGCAAATTCCAGCCTTTGTCACCGATGAACAGCAGACAGCATAGGTGCATTAACCAGGCGTCTGCTGCGGAGACCCATGCGCAGCAACGTTCGCTGAACAGTTGTTGAGGATACACTTTTGGTAGCCCCTTGGTTCATCTGGACGGTCAGTTGCTCAACAGTTGCACGTCTATTCGTCTGAACGCATTTCCGCAGCCTTCGTTTGCCTCTGCCATCTTTGGCCCGTGGTGCACCACATGTGCCCCGCCGTTTGTTTCGTATAGTGCCATTTTGCCATGCACGGTATACTTTTATCACGGCGGCACGCGAACAGTTCACAAAATCAGTCGTTTCCGAAATGCTTCCACCCTTGGCCTGAAAGCCAATAATCATGCCCTTTTGGACGTCGGATAAATCGCTACATTTCTGCATTGCGTCAACGACTGAAATGCTTTTCGATGCCCTAGGACATCCAATATATACACTACACTGTAATGTGCTGCCACCTGCACTCTGTGAGTGGTTATTTCACGTTGACGTCGAAAGTAGGTGGTGGTCACATTAATGTGACTGGACTGTGTATATACACATACAGGGTTATTCATAATTCCCTCTGTTTACTACAACTGGCTGCACTGGTACGTGTTACTGCCATCTACCGGCAACTGCGTAAATTAAAACTCGAATACTTTCGGAATAATTTCATATATAATATATATATATATATATATATATATATATATATATATATATATATATATATATATATATATATATATATATATATATATATATATATATATATATATATATATATATATATATATATAATAAAAATTAAAAATTGTTATGGGGGATTAAAAAGAAACTCGATGAATATCGTTACTTTTCTTTACAGAATAAAATCGTTATTTTTCTGATATTATAATGCAATATTAAATAAAATTTGGGTTGGTTATTACATTCACATCTGACAGAGGTATGTAAATACTCTGTAACTTAGTTAAACATAAGTTTGAATACGTGTCTAGTTCAAAGCTATTAAAATTTCAGGATTTCTTAGTGATCTGATTTAAAATTATTTACGATATGGTAAAGCTGAAAAGTGAATTCTTCTGATAAGGATATGCATATTATCTTATATTTACGTTTAAATCACGATAAGTATATATAATTTAACGCAATTAAAGAAATTTATTTTTTTAAAAATTTTATTAAAATTCTAAGTTAGGAGAAAAACTGGACGTCTGAAGAGTTCTAACAAATCTTAAAGTTTATAGAGAAAAGTTTGTAAAGAGCCCTGAATTTCCTTTCCTTTCTAATCTATTTAATTGCATATCTATACATGATGTTGCCTAATGACCGCCTTAAATGCAGGTTTCAGGAATCCTTGTCAAAATTTGTTTTTCAAGATGTCATAAAAATTCGTTTTAGTTACTACCAATTCATCTGTTTTTTTTTTGCTTTTTTTTTGCAGGTGGTTTTGCTTTTTATTTGCTTAAAAATTAATTTTGATCACTGCTCGGTATCCTTTTTTTCATTTTCTTTATGAAAAAGAATTTAAAAATACAATATTAAGAGTGGTTATTGGGAAACACTTTTTGCTTCCATATCAAAATATAAATATAATTGTATATTAATACCCATATCTTCAATATTAGTATTTTCTTATATATTTTTACATCTTTAGAAAACAGAAATTTACCAAAATTATATTACACGAATTAATACTTTAAAACGAAACTGAAAATTTAAATAATTCTAAAAAGAAGCATCAATACATTTAAATTTACGTTTACATCCATTGAAATGTATTATTTTTTAAACTTCATCTTTTTTATGAAGCAAATTATTCAAAAATATTTAAAATTTTAAATTGGCTAGGTAATCTTGCTATAGAATTAGGTTTCATATAATGCAAATATTAAAGAATCTGAAATAGATATACCAATGTTTTGGATTCGCCTGAAACGGAATTGAGTTTGAGAGTTGGTCATATCGTTCAATCTTTTCTTAAAGTAGTTTTTTCAAGATTTCTTCTAAAAAAAAAACACTATATTTTTATACATGCCAAACCCTACATGTACCCGACGGGAGATTTAATCTCCCATCTTCTTTCAAAAGGGAGGACGCCAGAAAAACGTGAAACAAGAAAATGGAATTGTTTCTTTCTCCCAGTTGTTGCTTCGTTGACCGTAAAACTACATAGGAAGTTTCACTGTATTTCCTCAAGCAAGCTTTGAAGAAAGAAGAAAAAGACAGAAAGAAAATTTGAGGCAAAACAGAAAAGAAGAAGAAGAAGAAAAAAGCCTCCGAGGCAACAAGAATGTTCCAGTAAAACACGAAGAACACAGATGTCCTTTTTTGGAATGTCAGAAAATGCACAGATAACTGTCACAAATGGCTAACTGCGTTTGCGGAATTGCGCAGCTTACAGGGCAGACAGGGCGTATGCGAAAAAATTCAGAAAAAAGAAGAAAAAAATTCAGCATAGATAGATACAATGCAACGAAAGATAGATATACACCCTAACTATATTTAAGCTTATGCTACCCTTCTGAAACTTTCACCTGACAATTACCACACTAAAATGTTTTGGGGGGAAAAAGTCTCTGCATGTTTTCTGTCGTTAAAAGTCTTATTGGTTTGTTTATAATATGACACATGATACCTTGTTTCTAAAGTCTCAGTGATTTTTAGTTTTTATTTATATATGTTTCTCTTAGATTTTTATTTATTTTTTTAATTTATTTAAATTTAATTTTTTTATTTATTTATTTGTGACAGCTAAAGTCGTTGATATGCACACTACTTAGTTAATCCGTAGAAACACAAAGGTAATCCATTTAAGTGGGGAATCAAGATTTTTTGAGCAATTTACCTAGGTAATGCACGTGGTAAAGGTTTTTTCATACTTAAAGTTCAAATATTTGTTGCCCTTATTCCAATCACGATTTAAGTGATTGCTTGATTGTGACATGTTTATTGACAAGCTTCTTAGACATTGAAAAATTTATGACGTTGAAAAATATGTCAATTATCTTATTCGTAACAATATTTTGTATTATCATTTTTAAAGTGATTGATGATTGATTCTATTGACTAATGTGTTGGTTGTTTGATTGCAGTAACTTGATTTTCTAGCGAAATATAAGTAACATTATGTTAGTTTAAGCGTACAGAAACGTTCTGTTGTTCCAGAGATATTATTTTCATTTAGTACGTAATACGCAGATTATCCAGGCTGTTTAGAGATTTCGTAGATAATTTGAAAAAATGAAACAGTTTTTTGGTGCATTAACGAATCATCCAAGTCAATCTGCATAATAGCTAGATTATCTATAGAATAACTGATTTCTACTGTTTAGTTGACATATTTTATTACAAAAAACTAAACAAACAAGAAGTATTTTTCTACCTGAGATCACATGTTTGCTTATGATAACATTGGCATATATTTAAATTGTATTCATTCTAAGAAAAGAAAATGACAACACATACAACGTTATAGACAACAGCAAAAAATTGCAGTCAACAACAACCTTGTGGCAAAAAGAGGTGTCAATTCTTGGGGCAAAAAAATTTCCAGTTAATTTGTTTTGTTGCGACACAACGATAATTTAAAAGGGACAATAAGATTTAATGAAGTTCTTACTATCTTTGAAATGAAAATTCCTTTATTTTTCGCTTGAATGAAATAGAATATATGAAATAGTTTGAATGAAATTATCTCTCTGTGTTTTGAAAATTGATGGAAACGTTATAATCGACTCAAAAAATCTTTAATAAGATATAAAAATTCATGTATAAAATATTTTTTTGAGGTCAGTATTTAGTTTAACTTATTGGAGAAATTAATTATAATTTTCAGTATAGTTCCAGGAAAGAAGCACAATTCTTTTCAAGGATACGTTCAAACTAATGATAAAATTAATCACTCAAAGTCTCCAGTAAATCGGAGGTGACGAGCATTTATTTTATAGAAGAGAAAAATTTAGGATAGTCATGATGGACCTCAATTTAAACAAGTAAAACAATTTGTAATAACTTCGAAATTGATTTATTTTGATTAATGTTAAATTAATAGAGTTGTAGATGATATTCTGGGATTCGTGAATATATATATATATATATATATATATATATATACTAGCCGCCTAAGGCGCCAGCTGTCCGCCACGCTAAAGGTTTTCACAAATGAAGTTTTTTAAAACAAGGCAGGAAATCTGAAGATTAGTAGCATCATATGCTTTTATATATTATATAGCTACAACGCTTAAGAAAAAAAAAAACTAAAATACTAAATACATGAAAAGAACACGAAAACGAATTAATTTTTTATGGTATCAATTTCTATTTCTATGTAATTTTTTATGGGAACAATTTCTATTTCTATATCGCTACACAAATTATCGTCGTCGCTTAAGAAAAAAAAATAGAGCGTGGAAAGAAGAAGAAAAAACTTATTATAACAATTATGAATAGCAACAAATATATCAAAGCGAAGCGTTCTATTTACGTATCGAATATGTTGCCACATTTTTAATACAAAAGTTAAACTTTTCTCCATTTTGATAAATGTAAACTAATGCGAAGCTTACAATTAAATTATTAATTCCTTCGTATATTATTGGTTTAAGTTGTCGAAAATTAATATTTCAATTGTAAGGGTCGCATTAGCATACATTTATAAGAGTGGAGAAAAGTATATGCATTTTTTAATAGTTTTTTGAATATGGCTCTTTGAAGACGAAGAAGCATAGTTTTTCTTACAAAATTTCTGATAACTAAAAAACTAATCCAAATTTTTGAAAAAGAAAAAAAAATACTTCTTCATTATGTCAAAACACAATTATGTGCCGAGTTTCGTGTCTGGGTGAGGCTTCTGGGGCTATATATTGTGATTACAGACACACACTCAGCCGCTTTTATTATTATGTATAGATATACATTCACAATATCATAAAAAATGAGATATAAGAGTGAAACAAAATATATTGGGGGGAAAAAACAGAATATAGCTTAAAAAATAAATAAATACACAATACAATTAAAAAAATATTTAAAAACATGGAGAATATAAATAAAAAATATACGAGAACTGCACAGCATTTCAGATGTAACTATCCATTTCGTTTTTCAATTTAATTCAAATTCTAATCTTCAGCAATCGATTACAAATTATACATTGCTTTATTTACTTGCAACCGGTGACAATATCACCAATGACGTCATCTAGTGAAAGACTGGAGCACAGGAGAATGTACACTATGGCGTGGAGGGGGTGAACAAGGTAATTGGGGAACGCAGATGGAATTGCGAATTTCCAATCGCTTGATGGGGTGGACGTGAATGAAGGGAATTTCCTTGTTGCGGTTACGGGTAAAGCCAGCCATCACATCACGCAGGCTATGGAAGGAGGCGCAGTTCTATGACCAAAAGGACTTGCTTCACTGAGTCAGCATTCGAATACGAATGAAGTTCCAAACAAAATGTACAAGATAGTCATGATGACTGCAGTCAAAGTTTTGAAATGAAAGACGTGCTTCATCATTGTCCATGTAGGACTGACATTCTAGAACTTTTTGATGCCTTTTGTTTGGAATCATATTTTCCCCTTCTGTTTGGATGGGAATTCTTGTTGTTAGATCAACTAATATAGAAGTTCAGGTTTATCCATGTTGTACTATGTTTCTTTTTCGGATCTAGAAAGTTCTTATTGATTTTAACTTAGCCGCATTTTTCTTTTCTTAGTTTTTTCTTCTAATTTTATTTTTAAAAAAAGTAATATTGCAGCACTTTTTGGTGTTACGTAATGCTTAAAATGTGTCGTACTTTTTTAAACTAAATTGACAGCAAAGTAGTTTATTGCTTCTTAATGGTGTATTATAAAACTGCTATATTTCATTTAGCATTAGTTGTTTCCTTTTTTTTTACACATATTTTTCAACTTTTTTCCGTATATTTATTTTTAAAAAAATACTATGACACCATTTCCAGTGCCATCTTATATAAACAGTGCTCTGAGTGCTTCTTAAACTTTTGCAAAATGGTTATCTTCAATGATTTTTTCCCCCTTTATGTTTTTCCTTTAATGTTTATTATTAAAAAAACTATTGCACTCTTTTAGGTGTCATCTAAACGTACCTAATACTCAAAATGTGTCACAACTTTTGTCAAACTATTTACTCTTTTTTTAGCTTTTTCTACCAATGTTTCTTGAAAGCAAATGCTGCAATGTGCTTAGGGACAACTAACATATATATCGCTCAAAAAAAAGGAATTTTGGTTTCATTATCCAGTCAGAAATGGGATATTTTTACATACAGTTAATCAATATGTAAACATTTGCATTTATTCACGATTCTTCTAATTTTGGATTTTAAACTATACAAACTAAGGTGACCGTTCTAAAATCTCGAGGACAGTCCTCGAATCTCATTGATTGTCTTTAAAAACGTTCAAATTCTTTGAGAACACATATTAAAATGTACCCAAATTTTAAAATGTGTCCTGAAATGTACTCGAATTAATCGAAAACATCACATCCTTTTTTTAATATGCAGTGAAATATCAAAATAAATCCACATGTTTTTTTAACCAAGACAATTTTGTCTCATGGAGAATATTATTGAAAAGCAAATAAAGCACCACACCAAAACTAACATATACTCGCCTGAAAGTAATTTCAGCAATAAATAGATAAATAAACTAATAATCATTGACTTCTTCATTTTGTAAGTGTTAAACAAATACAGAATACCATATGATATATTAAAAGCATTTAGTTATGATATCAAAATTGATGAAGATGGTTCTACATCTAATATTTGATATTAATTTTAAAAAAATAGAGCTTTATTGCACATATAAATCAATTATTTTCCATAAATCTATGATAAATCTATCTTAAATTGGTTTATAAATCTGGTCCCCTTAATACAGATCATTTTTGCTTAAGTTAATTATAAATTCCTTTTAAATGTTAATTGTAACAAATGATTATTATTTTTAGTGTCTAAAGCAAACTTTGGTGTACTTTTGAAAGCATAATTAAAACTTCTAGCATAATACAGGTTAATGCAGAATTAAAGCACAATAAAAAAATAGCATTTTCTTTAAAATTTCCCGAAACAGTTTTGATTAACTCTGCGAATAACATTTAAGGGAAAATTAATTTTTTATTCAGATACCATAAAGTCATGTTCCAAAGCTTTCATAACTTGGTTGAATAATGTTATCAATATAATGCAGAGACGTTATTATAAGTAAAATGGGAAACGTTATTCAACAATGCGTACGTGAAATAATTTCCTCAAAACATTATCATCCTACTGCAAAACATTAAATGCTTCGCCCCGTGAATTTCAAAAAGCCTAGAACTGCGAATAGTAGGTACATTACGAATTGCGTAATGCTTGCCTAATTTACCGACAGCCATTCAAAACGGAAAACCGCAAGCCGAATGCTATAACTGCATGAAATGAAGCTAAAAAAAATGGTAATACAAAACTTACATCCTTTTTTGCGGCCAAAACGCAACTCTCAAAAGAAAAGGAAAAAAAAATAACAAGTATACGTGATCGCCATTTCTATATTTGAGGAAAAGGAAAAGAAAAATGCTATTTTTTTTAATATTTTTTAAGCCCACCTTCCATATCTTCACTTCAGAAATGTAAAACTTTAAACGTATGTGTAGAGTCTACAAAATACCATTCGGCCCCTGCGTCTATTACGTTGTTCAACCCCAGTCACGTATCACGTGGCTTTTAAGGACAAAGCTTTTTTTTTTTATTATTACTTTATTTCTCCTTTTTTTTCTGAGAGTGGTTAAAATGGGAATAGGAGGAGGAGAAAGAAGACTCGGTCTATTATTGACACACATCCAGGTTTTTACTGACCTCTTACATGATGGGGAATACCAAACTCAGTTTTCAGCACCCCTCCTCTTGCTTTCCCAAACGGGATACTGAAATTCGATTTTTTCTTTTGTTTTCACGTATAAAGCAAGATAAGATCTAAAGATGACAGAGAAAAAGAAAACACGAAAACACAAAGTTTTGTCGTGAAATGTATCGGGAATCTTAATAAGGAATTTTAAATATTGTATTTATTTTTTGTTTACACCGAACGTTTGATAAGCATGACTAACTTTTAAATACTCATTCAGACTTTTTTATTTGTTGTTACACATGGCTTTATTGGAAATATTAATCCATATACAATGTTCAGCTTTAAGTGGAGATAAACAAAGAATAAAAAGGAACAAAATTACAAAAACACATGACAAACGCACATTAACACAAAACGAACACAAAGATAAAATTTAAGTAAAAAAATATATACAGAGGAGAATGAGTAGTAGTCATTACAAAGAGTTCTTTGATTTCTGGCATCCCAGTAAAGTTTACGGAGATCACCCCGCTCTTGAGATTGTTTGTCTAGTAAAGGGCATACAAGCAAGTGGTCTGAGATCATGGTTCCCGAATTGCAGATTTGGTACTCACTAGATGGAAGGATACCTATTCTGTTGAGGGTGCTCTGCCAAGCAGTCATGGCCAGTTGAGAGTAGACTTTTTTATTTATTTTCATCCTACTTAAAGTTCTGAAATACAAACTATTGAACTTAATTGTCCATATATTATTCTAAGCAGAGTTCACCAAAACGCATCCAGACAGTCGCCTTGGCTCAGGAGATAGAGCGTTTACCTCCCTATGTGGTGACCCAAGTTCGAACCTCAGCAGTGGCTGGTTGACACGAATTCTGCTCTGAGCTTGCACTGATCACAGTGCTGACGTAAAATATCCACAGTGATAGACAGATCATGGGTTAGAATCCCCTTGCAGTCGGATTAACCGTCGGATGTTTTCGTAGTTTTCCTTTCCATGAAATGCAAATGCGGGTTAGTGCCATTAAAAAGTTCTTTATGAAGGTTACTTTATCCCAATGCTTAATCCACGATTTCCCTTGTCTTCTGGATAGGGTTTAACATTGCAAGGATGCAAAGTAGAGCATTTATGGTCATAAACTTAGATTTGGGATGGCTGTTTACCACTAATTATGTAAAAAATATGCATACGCATTTTACTCATCAAGTTGAAATTTTACTACTGATTGATAGTCCGTAAACTCAGAAATGGTTCGGCTGTTCAGCGCTGGTGATGAAATAAAAAAATAAAATACGCATCTCGACACGTCTTTCTCGCATCAGGTTGAAATTTTAGTACTCAAAAATTTTAGTGGGTTTAAAAATACTTCTCATAATTTTTTGGGATTTTATCGGCAAGCTTTATTCTCATTACGCTGCAAATAGAGTATAAAAATTTAAATTAATGTGGAATAATATTTTTTGATTAAATATTTAACTAATGTTTCTTCAGTTGTTGCTTCACTACGGCGTTGGTTTTTTTAATTTTTTCTACAATCTGTATTATAAAATGTCTATAATTTACACAAGTAACCTCTGTTTACAATTCACTTCACAAAATCTAATAGAGGAATGAAATTGCTCTCTATTTTTATATAACAGAATTCCTCAAGGATTTTATAAAGCTAATTTCGAATTGTTTTTTAAAGAAAATATTAGAGCTCTTTCATTATTTATCGTCTAGTCTGTTTTATTTTTGAACAATTTAAATAACAATAATGTGCGTAGATAAATTAATAATTATCTCCAATAACCATTTTTTTTAATGTTTTGTGTTGAAAACGTTTCAACTGATTTATATCAAATGTTGGATTTTATTCTTTGCTTTATAGATAACTAAAAATGCATACTGTATATTGAATAGGGGTACAAGCTAAGAGCAAATACTCAATCGCTAGTACGCCTATTTAATATACAGTATGTATTTTTAGTAATTTTTTCCCAATATTTAAAGAAAATTTACTTAAAATTAGTTTAATTGTAAAATGGTTGCATAAACCCTCCAGTACGGCAGCGGGCGTTGCAGATGAAATAATCTGCGCAATATTTTTCACCCCACATAAAAAAGTTAAAAAAATGGAGTATAAGTGAAAGTTAAGGATAGAATATTTAGGAAAAACGGAGAAGTTTTTCTTTTTTTTAATTTGATGTCGACAAAAAGATACTAAATGTTTAGTTTTTTTTATCATTGTTTTATCTGTCTGCAAAGTACCTGTGATACTACAAGGAATTTAATGTGAACGAACCTTAAATAGACACAAATCAGATCACCAAGCATTATAAATCTCTGAATTTCTCTCTTGTGAAGATTTTATTTTAGCATCATCTGCAAAGTCATCACTTCTTTCTGACTTTTTGTGGTCATAGTATAAGCATCCGTTTTTCGACTTTTGAAAAAGAAAAGCCAAAATAAAATTGTATAAAATTGAAATTGAAATAACATGAAGTTTTTAGAATAACTTTAATATTTTCAAATTATGCTAAGTATATGTTAGATAAAGCTTACTTTTCAACATAAGATAACATAATATAACACTTGGTAAAAAATTTCTTTTTGTTTTCTGTTGCTTTCGACTTTAAAAAAAAAAAAGATCTTGGATATTTTCACGTCAATAATTTCAAATCTGTAACCTGTTCATCCTTAAGCTGGATTTCTTTAAATGACATTTTCGGTCTATTTTTTGTCGAAATGTACAAGTTTAAAAACGTTATACATAACAGGGGGTCGTATAAATATTGCTACAAACTTCTAAGGGTGTTTGGGCGCATCATCAGGATAAAACTGCGTAGAAACCCATGTCCAGAAGTGTCTTAGCACACCGCTGAAGTCGCTTCCTTAATATGAATTCTTTCTTCGTGTGCTTCTGAACAGATCATAATATAGAGAAGCACCCTTAGCCGACACCTTCAAACTAGACGATACTTCCAAACGTGGATTTATATGCAGTTTTATTCCTGATGATATGTTCGCACTCCCTTTAAAAAATTGTAGCAACATTTACGCGTTCCTTTGTTACATATGACGTTTTTAAACTTGTACATTTCGATAAAAAATAGATTAAATATATCACTTGAACAAATCTGTAGCTTTAGGAACAAATCTAATTTCAGATTTGAAATTTGAATTTTGAAAACAGTGCCTGTAGATCGACTCTGCTAATTCTGCTCCCGGGGTTCTGGATTTACGGTATTATAACTTTAACTACCTAAATCAACATATGGATTGCAAATCCTTTCTTCCAATTTAATTTATTCATCATAAACATTCCTTTCTTCAGATAAACACGCATTATATTATTTGATTAAACAAAACGCTGTAGATATAAATATCAATAAATCCCGAAAACTACTTCCTAAAAAGCATCAAAGGATTTCCATCCGGATTATTGCCCAGCTCCAGGCTTAATTAAAACAACACAAAACGCATTGTCTAGTTATAAATATTTCTCTTTGTTCTGATTATGATTTAGATGGAATTATCGATTTACTTATAAGTTATTCATTAAGTTTCTCTTAGCTAGGTTATAATTTGGAATGGCAATGCAGTTTATTCAGGCGTTTCAGGCACTAACCAATCATTCACCCGACGGGATAATCAAATAATAATTCCATCCTTCGCCCAGTGTCCAAAGCATCCGAGATCGTAACATCTGCCCCGATTACTTAATTAAAGATTTTCCCATACTATTCATCGCCTGGATTTCAGGAGTGATTCATTTTCTTTTAAATAAATTGCATGATTGATAGATTGATGGATTCGGTACATCTTTTTAGGTGTGTAGAGTTGCTTTGCTTATCTGGTCATTTAATAGCGAACTGATTGATAGTTAAATCTGTATAAAAATGACTTATTTTTATCAGTCATTTTGTGTTCGATGTTAAATAAATTTGTATTCAAGGAATTTCAGTATTACTATTTAAATTTGTTTTTAATTTATGTATTAATTCATTTGCTATTGTAGAACAGGAAAAGAACGTTTTATCACTTTATAATAAATATTTGGCAATTTTTTTTCTTTTTTGATTTTTTATTAAATAAAGATTTTCTCATACTATTCATCGCCCTGATTTCAGGAGTGATTCATTTTCTTTTAAATAAATTGCATGATTGATAGATCGATAGATTCGGTACATCTTTTTAGGTGTGTAGAGTTGCTTTGTTTATCTAGTTATTTAATAGAGAACTGATATATAGTTAAATCTGTATAAAAATGACTTATTTTTATAAGTCATATTGTTATTATTTTTTGTTATGTTAAATATTTTTTTTGTATTCAAGGAATTTCAGTATTACTATTTAAATTAATTTTTAATTTATGTATTAATTCATTTACTATTGTAGAACAGGAAAAGAACGTGTTATCACTTTATCATAAATATTTGGCTTTTTTTTTCTTTTTTGATTTTTTATTAAATACGTCTAAGTTTTTTCATTCCATAAAAATAAAAACTTATTGAAAATTATACTTGCAATCAAAATTTCATGTTAATCATTACCAATATTAGGTTGAAAACACTTCATAAATTTGAATAAAATAATTAAAAGAGACAAATAGCTATTTTGGGAGTATGATATGTACCACCATTAGATGATCTTAGAGAGATTCTAGTCCAATAGAAAAATAACCTTTTTTTCATATCTTACCACAACCATTTAAAAAATACAGATCTATCTATCTTAATAGCAGTAGCTCAAGCACTTACAAGGTGATGTTTCAGTACGAAATAAGAAAAAGCGTAGAAATCGCTTAAGAGAGAAGACAATAATTCATTTCTTATTGTTTATTATTAATATCTTTATTACAATAATTTATTATTATAATTACATATTATAATAGTTATAATTATATATCATAATTATATATTATGATATATAATTATCACTTTATCACTTTATCACGTGTTATCACTTTATCATAAATATTTGGCTTTTTTTTTCTTTTTTGATTTTTTATTAAATACGTCTAAGTTTTTTCATTCCATAAAAATAAAAACTTATTGAAAATTATACTTGCAATCAAAATTTCATGTTAATCATTACCAATATTAGGTTGAAAACACTTCATAAATTTGAATAAAATAATTAAAAGAGACAAATAGCTATTTTGGGAGTATGATATGTACCACCATTAGATGATCTTAGAGAGATTCTAGTCCAATAGAAAAATAACCTTTTTTTCATATCTTACCACAACCATTTAAAAAATACAGATCTATCTATCTTAATAGCAGTAGCTCAAGCACTTACAAGGTGATGTTTCAGTACGAAATAAGAAAAAGCGTAGAAATCGCTTAAGAGAGAAGACAATAATTCATTTCTTATTGTTTATTATTAATATCTTTATTACAATAATTTATTATTATAATTACATATTATAATAGTTATAATTATATATCATAATTATATATTATTATAATTATTTATTATTATATATTATTAAAATTTTATTTATATATTTTTATAATTATATATTATTATTATTATAATTATGTATTTTTATAATTATATATTATTATAATAATTTATTATTATAATTAAATATTATTATAATTAATAATGTCTTTATTCAAGTTTCATAAACACAAAAAAAACATTCTAAGATTCTTATAGTTAGTGAATTAGATATTTATAGTTATTGAATAGTTATCAAATTTTTACATAAAAACTTCACATCAAACCTACAGCTCAGTAAAATAAGCCAAAACTGTCTTAATTTGATTCTTAGAAACACTGCTGTTTAATGCAAGATTTCGCAATTTTTCTTTGTCCGTGAAAAATTTTAGGTTCACAATTATTATACTTTAGCTGGGAAATTCTTAGCCATCTGCATCATTGACAATATCAGAGATTTTAGTTTTAAATAAATATATATCCTTATGATAATTCAAAAAGTCAAAAATTATTATTACCTTTAAAAGATTATTTATAATCCCCTTCTTTAGAAAAGCAAATTATATCACACTTTGTAAAACTTTCAAATTCTTGTTTCGCAACAAAGGAAAAAAAAGAGAATGTATTCTAATGTATTTCCCGATACCTCGAAAGTTTTTGTATTTATAAAAAAAAAAGTTCAACGTTTTTCCTGGTAAAGAATAAAACTTATCTCCTTTGCAAAAACTTTTGAATACAAATCATGCGGCTTCAAAAAATTGGCTAAAAAGATTCTTCAACAGGAAGAAATCCTGTAAAGAACATTCTGTGGTCGCACGTTAACTTCAAAATAGATTTGTGCTTGTGTTTACATGGGCGACTTTTTGATCTCAAAAAGTTTATTTTCCGTGGAAAACTGGCGTGATTTACTTTTTTTGAATTAAATTGGATTGCATTTTAAAAGTAAAAATCTTCTGTGGCAACATTAAATTTTACGTCTCGTTATAAATGTGAATATATATATATTAACATAAAAAGCTTCTATTAATCTTTTTATGTTAGTTCTTCCCTATAAAACTTAATTCTAATTAATTATTCAAATCAAAATACTTTTTCATACTTTTAAAAAGCCACATTCTGTTCTTAAATCTATTTTTGGCTCAAGTATGCATAAATTTATGTAAAGACATTTTTCCCTTTAATCTTCATGGGAATCACTCGACCTATTTCTTAAACCAATAGTAATTTCTAAGATTTCCCTCTTTCCCTAAATTAGGACATTTTTCCGGATTTTACTTTGCAAGATTTTCCCTAACATATAATCAAGAAGCACAACTTTTCGTACAGACTTTCATGACTGCTCTGTTTAATAATTAATAAATAAACTTTATACCCTCCTTCCCCGCCTGAGACCTGTTTCAATCCTTCCACTCGGCAACGACGTTATATATATATATAAATATATAACGTCGATTGCCGTCTGGTTGCCGAGTGGACCAATATCTCAGAAAACGAAATTTGTAAAAAGTAAACTAATTATAATTGCACTTTTAGTGCACTTTTATGCACTTAATAATAAATGCATTGTATAAAATAATTTGTAAAAAATATACCCATTCAAATTTTTGTGCTGCTATATATATATGAATGAAAATGTGCCGCAATGTGTATGATATATGAAGAAAAAAATCATCAGATGGTGCTCATTTACGGCTCAAATCTTCTATAGATACTTACTAAAAATTGTTCTAACACTGGGCTACTGGGAATAGTTTATCATGATTAGTTATCACCCTAAGTAAATCAGAGCTAATGATATGATCAAAAATAAAAATTGTAATAATTTTGTTAAAATGAAATTGAAAGAATGAATAAGGAAAAATCTTTACTAATTATATCTGTTTTAAAATTATCAGCCTCTTTTAAAAATTCTTTATAATTGGAATTATTTCTGTAAAATCTTAATGGTAATTATATTGGAAAAGAAACCTTATTCGCCAAGTTGAAATTAAAGTCTATACTCTTTTTAAGAGGAAAGTTAAATCATTTTCTTGTCAAAAAGTTTAAAAGAGATTTTTCTATTTTCATTATAATTTTAATTGTTATATATATAAAATTCATAGTCTGAGAGATTTCAAATATTAGTTTTGCTAAGAATTTATATTCTAGGACAAACTTGCTTTGCTAAAATTTCACAATCATTAAAATAAATGATCAAAAAATCGTCCATAAATATAAGAAAAGAGGAATATGCAGTCAGATTAAGATTAGCAATTGACTTAACAATTTATGTTCTTATAGGAAAAGAAAAAATATTGCAAACGTCAGTACTAAAAGTATTCCTCTTGGGAATACCATTATTTCGTTGAAAAAGAGAGTCATTAGATAAAGTATCATTGTTGTTTAACTTAACCCAGTAGGCACCAAGATTTTGGCTGTGGAAACAGCTACTCTTTATTTTTTCCTGTCTTTTAATGTATCACTATATATAAACTATAATGATCTTATAATAATTTTTATGAGAATAAAAAATATTTATTAAGTATTTAAAATTTTATAATGAAAATAGGCAAAATGAGAAAAAAATCTTTACTTTCTTTTCTATTCTCTGTTTTGAGCACAATCATTAAAAATATTTTTCACTGTAATTGTGAAAACTCTGTAGAAGTAAGTCATCTTAAATTCATGTCAAAAACTGATTCAAAATGTTTATTACAAGTAGCTGATTTTGAACATAATCCTTAAAAATATTTCTCTCTGTAATTGTGAGAAATATTTAGAAGTAAGTTATCGTCCATACCTGTCAAAAGTTGATCCAAAAAGTCTCTTATATTTAGCTGATTTTGAACACAATCCTTAAAAATATTTCTCTCTGTAATTGTGAAAATTCTTTGGACATAAGTTATCTTTTATTCCTGGCAAAAGTTTATCCAAAAAGTTTATTGCAAGTAGCTGATTTTGAACACAATCTTTAAAAATATTTCTCGTTATAATTGCGGAAAATCTTTAGAAGTAGGTCATCTTCTATATTTGTCAAAAGCTGATCCAAAAACTAGTAGCTGATTTTGAGCACAATCCTTAAAAAGATTTTTCTTTGTAATTGTGTAAATTCTTTGGAAATAAGTTACCTTCCATACTTGTCAAAAGTTGATCCAAAAAATTTATTACAAGTAGCTGATTTTGAGCATAATCCTTAAAAATATTTCTCTCTGTACTAGTGAAAAATCTTTGGCAGTCTTCTTCAATACCTGTCAAAGGCTTATCTAAAAAGTTTATTACGAGTAGATGATTTTGAACACAATCTTTAAAAATATTTCTCACTATAATTGCGGAAAATCTTTGGAAGTAAATCATCTTCAATACCTGGCAAAACCTGATCCAAAAAGTTTGTTACAAGTAGCTGATTTTGAACACAATCCTTAAAAATATTTCTCGGTATAACTGCGGAAAATCTTTAGAAGTAAGTCATGTTCAATACCTGTTAAAAGTTGATCCAAAAAGATTATCATAAGTATCTGATTTTGAACACTATCTTCAAAAATATTTCTCCCTCTAATTGCGGAAAATCTTAAGAAGTAAGTCATCTTCTATACCTGTCAAAAGGTGATCCAAAACGTTTATTACAAGTAGCTGGTAACGACTACTATGTTCATTGGTCCCTATTCGGGAGCCTTGGCGGGAAGTAAAGCCATATTCTATTATCACTTACTCTGTCTTTTAACATTTTAGCATTGAGTATGATAATATTGAGATTACTCAAACACTTTTTTTGTCTGATAGTTCTGGAATGGAAAGTGGGTGGTTTTTTGGTCATATGGTCTTCTTCAAAATCTAACTATTACCAATTTTTCTTTTTAATAAAATATTACCTGACATGAAATATAATAATACTAAAACCAAATAATGATGTGAGATTCATGCTGAAAAAATCGTAAGTGGATATAAACAATCAATATGCAAGTTCTGTAAAAATAAAATACTTGCTGTATTAAATGCAATGTTAAGTTACATAAAGAGTTCTCTAAGTTGCATCGAATTTACCAATTTGAAAAAAATAAGCAGGTTTATTGTGGACAAAATAATTATGTTTTTTTGTTGTTAAAATTTGCTAATTTTATATTTTATTTATAAAAAAAGAATGTTCGATTGTCTAAAATAGGAGGGTTTTCGACATAGAAAAATGGAGGGGGTTGGGAGAAAAATTCTAATAGATGTTTACCTGTCATTAGGCGCCAAAGCTCCCAAAGCGTTTCGGGGACAAGCTATAAAAATAAAACTAATTAATTTTTTAATACAAAATCTTTTATTTTGTTTTACACATGTTCATTAATAAATGCACTAATTCTAAAGAATTAAAAATAAAATATTATCACTTGACATAGAGGCATCTAATTTGTTTTAATAAGAACGAGGAATTTTCAGTTTTTTTTCCATCAATTTTATCATTAAGATTAATTAGGCTATGAATTTTAAGTAGCTCGTCAAGAATTTTATTAATTGAAAGTGAGGTATATAGGTTTTCGTAATCAAAACAGCTTAGAGAATCAATTTTATTTAAAGTTTTTAGTGTTTTTAAAACTTCTGTGTTATTTTTAATATTCCAATTCAGGTGATTATTATTTTTAGTATGCTTGTTAATTTTAATGTATACCATTTAAAGAATATTTTCAAGATAAACGTCAATTTTTTTAATGTTAATATTGTCGCCAATAGCAATAAACCGAAATTTAGTTTGGGTTTTATTGAATTTTGGATTAGCAAAAGGAAAAGAATAACTGTTAATATTATTTGGTTTAATTTCTATCCTTTTATCGATAGCTTTAATTTTATTAATAATGCAATCCACAGTTGGCGTTAATTTGTTTTAGAAAATTATGTTGCTTTGCTCAACAGAAATGAGTTTACAAAAAAAAGATGAAATTCAAATAATAACAAAATGATTACAAACTTTATCAATAGTGGTAATACGGAAACTGTTTTGAATTGTCTGTAGTTCTCGATTAAATTCAGAGTTTAAAATTTAAGTACCTACGAAAAATTAATTTAATATTTTCATTTTAATTTCAAAATCTCTAAATTTTGAACTTTTTCACAATAATTTATTAGTTTTCCTTCCATTCACCAAAACCTTTAACTGGAGAATTATGTTTGTATAATAATTTTAAAATGAATTTATCAAGAATTTTAATATAAATAGAAATAAACTTGTTTTTAAAATTAAGAAAAGGTAATCTAAATTTAAAGCCTTACACTTTGCAAATTTACATTCTTAAAAATATTTGATTATTAAAAATATTTGATAAATAACATCATAATTCTGGAAGATATCAAAAATGTATAGTGGTTTTACATTCATCACACTTACATAGATAGTTAAAATATTCTGTAGGTGAATCCCTATAATTAAAATAGTTAATTCAGTATAACAACGGAATTTATCAAAAGCGACCATTCTGTATTGTACCATATTAATTTGATAGCATAATTTCGCTTGGTACCGTATACATTCAATATGCGTGATTATTAACTGCTTTATTTTAATATGAAATCAAATAAATTATAGGAAAAATTACCATTGAAGAATACAGCTATTAAATATTTGCAACATTATTAAGTATTTGCAGCAAATATTTGCTACAAAACAAGACACTTGTCAACATGTATTTTAATGTTAAAAGAATTGCGTGCATTTTAAATAAACAGACTTTGAGTTTAAGAATTTAACATAAAATTTTCATAAATTGTAGTTTAAGAAAGTAGAACGTAGATTTATTCAGTTTAAGAACATTGTTTGTTCCAAGCCAACATTCTGCTTTGTACCTCTGTTAGCGCATTTCATCACCATTTACGCACATACTACGGGATGCACTTCCGCAATCTTATTGGCCATTCTGACATGAAAAGCAACAATTCTCGATGGTTTCAGTAAATACTGTGCTTTGTATTATCGTCTTTTTGACCATTAGTGAAACATTACTGCTGTCTTGTATCTTCATTTGAGGCGATTTAGAAATCGTGACACGTCCTCGCATTATAATCTCCCATTTTCACCTTGGTTGCAAAATACAGCGTAGGAGATTTTTAGGCATTAATTGGTTAACAGTGCAAAAGGGTCGTATATCCAGAATATAGTGATTGCTTTCAAGAATCCGGGATGCTTGGAGCATGTCTGGTATTATCTAGAGAGTTTTAGATTTAATGGTACCTGGTGGCCAGGTTGGTTTTCGATTAAATACTTACAGAATTCAAGTTTTTTGTAGTACAAGTCAAAGTGAAGAAAATTCATCCAATCTCGTGTAAGAGTAACTATGACTCTTCGAAGGATACATTCTATTCTATTATTTCAAAAATAAGGAAACATTTAATTATATATATCACTGAAATAAACAGATATTTTGGGTACAGGAAATATTTTTTCAAAAATAGTAAGAAATTAAACAAAAAAAAATCATGTTTACGACTAATAATGTTTTGATATTAAGTATTTCATAATGTATAAACAAATGTTTATATAAATAAATGGTATATAAACAAATATTTTGGGTAAAGGAAGTAACTTTTCAAAAGCAATAAATTGAAAAACAATTAAATTAATAATTTTTAATAATATTAAGAAAATAAGCAAAAGAATACATATTTAGAATAAATAATATTTTTATATTAGTTATTTAAATATTAGGTATTAAAGAAAGCCAGATTACTAAAAGTGCCTACTAAAATCCCAAAAAGAAATGAAATATAAAATGCTGTAAATGCCAAAAGACGATTTTTTTTGCTTTTTATAACAATTTTTTTCTTTCATACTTTAAGCAGATTTTGTTTAGTTCTCTATAATTTAAAAATATTTTTCTTCTTATCCTTATCTAAAACATTTTAAAAGGCGATGCATTAAAAAAGAGAATTAACTTATTATTCTTTTAAATATCTAGCTTTTTAAAATGTTATAAATCCAATTATTTCGTTAATATTTTAAATCAAATTAATAAAATGTTTTTTAGCACTTTTGTTTTACAACTGACGAATTAATTACTGTATTAACACCCTAGAGTAAGACTAGCATTACAACAGGATAAAAAAAATTTTACTATAAAAAGGAATTTTTTAAAATATTTTTTTTCTTTTTGTTAATCTAAACATGTAAGCATTTATGAAAATCTACGCATATAGTTCATATAAGCATTTAGGCTTTGCTTATAATAACTGATTAATACTTATTTTATTGCAAATATTTTATTTTGAAATATTTCGTTAATTATTTTCCTAACAGCTTGATGAAAGTAAACTAGTAAATTTATTTCATTCCTTAAAAAGATAAATCGACTAGGAATTGATATATTAAGTCATGGGGATTTTGAGTTTAAGTTCAACACTGTCTTACCTGAAATCTGCAAAAATTATATAGACATTTTTGCTTTCAACTGTTAAATCTTTGCTTATTTCTTTATTCTTATTTAAAACCTTTAACTAAAAAAATGACTAAGGTATCTGACTCGTGCAAAAACGCGAATTTGAAATTTATTTTATTATAAATTTAGAGTTTCTGTAGTCGTAGCTTTCTAAAAATACTTTTGTTTGTACTCCAATTGTTTGCAAAATTACAGCAGTTTTTGTGCTAGGTGATAACAGGGGATAGACTAGAGATTTTAAGTCTCAGAATGTTTCTGTAGTCGTAGCTTTCTGAAAATACTTTTGTTTGTACTCCAACTATTTTCAAAATTACAGCAGTTTTTGTGCTAGGTGATAACAGGGGATAGACTAGAGATTTTAAGTCTAAGAATGTTTCTGTAGTCGTAGCTTTCTAAAAATACTTTTGTTTGTACTCCAATTGTTTGCAAAATTACAGCAGTTTTTGTGCTAGGTGATAACAGGGGATAGACTAGAGATTTTAAGTCTCAGAATGTTTCTGTAGTCGTAGCTTTCTGAAAATACTTTTGTTTGTACTCCAACTATTTTCAAAATTACAGCAGTTTTTGTGCTAGGTGATAACAGGGGATAGACTAGAGATTTTAAGTCTAAGAATGTTTCTGTAGTCGTAGCTTTCTAAAAATACTTTTGTTTGTACTCCAATTATTTGCAATGTTATAGCAGTTTTTGTGCTAGGTGATAACAGTGAATAGACTAGAGATTTTAAGTCTTAGAATGTTTCTGTAGGCGTAGCTTTCTAAAAATACTTTTGTTAGTACTCCAATTATTTGCAAAGTTATAGCAGTTTTTGTGCTAGGTGATAACAGTGAATAGACTAGAGATTTTAAGTCTTAGAATGTTTCTGTAGTCGTAGCTTTCTAAAAATACTTTTGTTTGCACTCCAATTGTTTCCAAAGTTATAGCAGTTTTTGTGCTAGGTGATAACAGTGAATAGACTAGAGATTTTAAGTCTTAGAATGTTTCTGTAGTCGTAGCTTTCTAAAAATACTTTTGTTTGTACTCCAATTATTTCCAAAGTTACAGCAGTTTTTGTGCAAGGTGATAACAGTGAATAGACTAGAGATTTTAAATCTTAAAAAGCGTTGAGCTCAAAATCAGATTTTTCTTCTTCACATTCTACACCACCTTAAATACGATATTTCATATTGTTTTTAAAATAGTTGTTTACAATGTTTCATGAGTTTTTATGATTATAGCGCACATGTTTTGAACTACAAACTATGAGAAAAAATTTGATTTTTTTTACACATGTAGCAAAGAGGCGAGAGGAAAATTTTAAAAATTTTCCTCTTTAACTACATTGATCCCTTACTCAGAAGTATATGCCCTTGCTTTTAATATAACAGTTTAAAGCATAATTGATAACCTTGAAAATAAAATTCGCGAAGGATTTTTTGGGGGTGATAGAATTATTTTTTAAAGTGTTTAGTATATATGCAAAAAAGTGACTTACTTTTATCTAAAAATGGCCATTTAGAAAATAATAATTGTTTTGCTAGTTTTATAAATTTTTACGCATTATAAATCATGTAAACTAGTTTTTGAAAATTTTACATTAATATTTAAGAAAAAAGTAATCACAACTAGGCGGATGTCTAAGGATATGTTAAGTATCTTAATTACTCAAATACTTAACTGGAAATATGTATGCATTTGTAAAAAAAAAAATCTTTTATAAATATATTCAGTCTTATTTTTGGAATTATATGAACTTTGTCATTGCTAAATTCTTGAAATGCTATGATGGAAACACTAAAACATTGTTGTCGTTATTCATGTTTAATGCCTCACTGTCCCTTAATGACCCTTAGAGTCAAGTGGAGGAAAATGGGCCCGTGAAGTGAAGTATGATTGCATTGAAAAATATCTATTTTTTTCTTTTTAAACTAAGATAAGTAGTTCATTTATTTTTAGAGATATATACTGAGGTAGTAGCAAGCATTTTTAGTTTAATTTTAGAAACTGATAACTAGATAACTGTTTTCAAACTATCTATTTAGGATCAACTCTCAAAGTATGTTTGTTTAAGCTGCTGTTGAGCTTTTCTAATAATATAATAAATTGGAATTTCTACTAATTTTAAAATTGTAACACCGAGAAAAAATTTCTTATGAATTTTATGTTTTATAGTGTGGAATGATAGAAGAAAAAGGAATTATTACATGCGTGTGATTCAATTAGAACAAAAAATACTGAAATATTATAATATCTTGCAACTTATTCAAAAAAGTATACATGAATTTTCGCACAAGATTTTGTCTTGATATAGTAGTTTTTGAACAGAAAACAAAATGTTTGTTATAAATAGTCACAATGTCTGTTGAAAATAGTAAAAACACTTTAAATTTATACTACAGGCATTAATTTTGACCTTGTCATTTTTTGTTCAACTATGCCAAAACCTATTAGATTTTTCTTGCTAATTTTGATGAAATTGTGTACTGCATCTTAAGTGAAACTATAATTTCGATAATCAAGAAAATTAATTCTAATTGTATATCAAGATAAAAAAAATTATTTTGAGCATTTGTACTTTAAAATGCATGTATTTAAGAGAATTCTCATTTTAAAAACAATTTTTACATATTTTTATTGTAATTTACACTAATTTTAGAGTTACCACCAATTTACTTCTTCACGGGGGAGGGGGTGTATCTGAAATATGTTTTTTATGCAAAAAGCTATGTTTTATATTATTTAATTGGTATGAATCTAACGTATGTAAAATACATCAAAACTTTCGTTATAAATTTAATTGTCTGTTTTAGAACCTTCTTTAAAAAAGTTTTATATTAGCCCCACTTTTTACCTCATCCTACTTACCGTGTTCAGAATTTTTTTTAACAGTGTTTTTTTTTTTCAAGACATTTTTTTTTAAGCAACGTTTTATTATAACGTTGGCTGTTATAACAGTTTTGTTTCAGAAAATATTGAAATGACATTTTTCGCAACTAATTTAGAAATCACATTTATTTATATTTCTGAAACGCGTCTGCGATAAAATTATAAAAATATAACAGAAATATTTTAAATGTTTTTAATGAAAAAAATGGCATATTTTGAATCGCAAATTTAAATTATTAGAAACCAAGAATGCTTCAAAAATGCAAATGCAACATTTCAATTATATATACTGAAATCAGATATTTTTCTACTTAAAAAGTGAATTTTAAAATGTATTACAGTGTAAGAAATGCAAATATACAATTTGTAATGTTAGAGTTCTATAACGGTTTGAGGTAGCCTACAGATGTTAGTATAGTCATTGATTTTCCTAGTCAATTTTCACTTCCTTTTCGATATTGAAATCCACAAATTTTCAGAAATAATTAAATATATGTTTATTATTGCGTTCAATACTACTATAACGTAGTAATATATTTACTATAAGGTTCTGAACCGGGATAGCCTGGTTGATAGGGCGTTGAGCCCATGTCCAAGAAGTCGTGAGTTCGATCAGCGCGAGCCGAAAACTTCCCTCGTACTAAATGGCTACTGGTGCAGAAATCTGTCGGGTTACAAATTCTTCTATGTTCCCATAACAATTCATCTTTCTCTGATTTAGGTCAAAATTACGGTCTGTGGATGAGTGAATTAGTATATAAATAGATCCACTCTATAAACGGATTGTGACGTATGTGCTATTTAAGGCGGAAGTCGAATTCTCGGCCATAGATGGCGCCACTGGAAACCACGACGAAGCGCATCCCCTTTGCCTTAATGGTATATGACAACAAAAACTATAAGATTCTATAGTTACTGTTGAATTTTTTAAATTATAATTACTCAAATAAGCAAAACGCTTATCATTAATTGTTTAGGAATATATACATCGTGGTTAGACATATGCAAGTCATCTTCACTTAAAAAAAGTAATAATTATTCTATATATGTACAATTTTATGCTAGTTTTAGAAAATATTACGAAATGTTGCAAATCGGCAAAAAAACGCTTTTCTTTCCTGGAAATTAAATTGAAGTTTTCCAAATAAATCATGGCCTTAGAACTATCATTGCGGGAGATGAAAGATTAAAACAATATTCAAACACACTTAAAGTTTTCAATATAACTTCAAATGTAATAAACATTTTTCATGTTCGTAAATCTCATTTCTTTTCCAAGGAAATCATTTTCACGTTCAATATTTCTTTTACTTTGTATGTAAGTATTTCAATATCTAGTAAATGCCAACACTACCAGTAGAGCTCTCCTTTCATAATATAAAAGCATACACCACTTTGGTTCTATTGGTTTTAAGATCTTGAGTATGCAAAGAGAAAAAACCATTGCGGCCCTAAATCCGCATTAGAAATTCTTCACTTTTTCCAACACCAAATGGAAATGACTTAAGAATCGTTCGTAAAAGGAAAGATAAAAACAAAAAAGAAATCACTAGAAATATGCTGACGGGGGCTTATATATTTGCACAGAAGAAAGGTTGTGTACATCCTGGGTTTTAAACTTAAGCTGGTCTTTTTTAATACGTTTTTTTTTCGATATGCGTTTTTTTGCCATCTACTCTTTTCGTGTGCTTCGAAAAATGTTTCAAAAGTATGGGTATCTCAATACTTTTCTTATCTCCTTGTATTGTAAGTTTCGTTTAGAAAGTTTTCTTCGTGCATTTTGTTTAAAAGTTTTCTTAGAGAAAGCTGATGTTATTTCTTTTTTCTACGTAAAGTTGGGTAATATGGTTTAGAAAATTCATAATATTGTTTGTTAGTTTATTTCAACTGTGTTTATCAAACATACTTTTTTTTTCTTTAGTTTTATAGGTGTATGCATATAGATATGTTTGAACGCAATGAGCATTTTTTAATATAAATTTGAGTATTAGAGATATAAAGACAGTTATACAAACAACGTTATTTCAAAAAAAAAAAAAAAAAATGAAATATTGTAAAAATACAGAAGAGTGTATTTTGGAATTAAAACCGTGTGTGTACTTATACAGGGTTATTCATAGTTCCCTCCGGGGTTTCGAAGCGTTATAGCAAAAAAACGAAGACGAATATGGCAAAAAAGAACATATGAAATTATTCCGAAAGTATTCAAGTTTTAATTCAAGCAGTTGCCGTTAGATGGCAGTAACATGTACCACTGAAGCCAGTTGCAGTAAGGAAAAATGGCGTTTACAGGCGGA
Source organism: Parasteatoda tepidariorum (assembly GCF_982258835.1). Lineage (NCBI taxonomy): Eukaryota > Metazoa > Arthropoda > Arachnida > Araneae > Theridiidae > Parasteatoda > Parasteatoda tepidariorum. Next base: position 58,079,691 of record NC_141761.1, read on the forward strand.
GGGAATTATGAATAACCCTGTATAAGTCCAGCGTGTTTGTTGGAGGCTTGTTTGCCGACAGAGCTTTGTGGTCTTTAATAATAGACAGTTAATTGTAACTGGTTCTTTCTTCGCAATGTCAGCTGATTGTTTTCAGGGCCATTAAAAATTTCCTATTATTGATATTAAAAAAATAAAATATCTCTCAGTGACTCAACTCAGTTTTACTTTACTGTATGCCCCACTGCCGCATTTTTCTTCACTGCTACAATTCATATTGTGAACAATTTATAATTAATACCCGAAAAGAAAACAAAACTACGGAAAAACAATTGAGCAAACAATAAGAAATTAATACTACCAGTATAAAATTAGAGAATTAAAATAAATTTCTAATTAAAATACATGGAGCTTCAAATTAAATAAGAGCTTTAGTTTATTATATTTTTTCTAGGAATAGTTTAAAATAAATTTTGATTAATACCTAATGAACCTGAATGTTTACTTTAAAATAAAAGAATCTCCCAATGCATCTATTTAGTACAGAGAACATTCGAACTGAATTTATAATTTCCACAACTAAAATGAACAACTATTTTTAATCGTTGAGAGTGAATCGCCATGATTTGTTATAATTATATCACTCCATAGTTATCCTAAAACTCAGACGAATAAATGAACCGATAACAAACATAGGTTGGAGAACAAGCTTAGTGGAACAGCAGACGATCACTTTCAAAGCCTATGCAAATAAATTCACCCTCGTGCAAGCCGCTGTAGAAAATCGTTTGCATTAAACAAACGATGACTTGCTTCCAAATTAAGCCTCTCGCCTAAAAGGCCCATCAATCCTTGCTTATGATTGGTCGCTTCGATATAGCCTTTTAGCTCTGACGAGGGAATAATTCTCTTCCCCCTTAACGTTCTCCATTTCGTCCAATTCTCAATTTTGCCCCTTTCCACAGCTTTAATATCCCCAACCCTACGTCTTTGATTCGATTTTGAATCGCTTTATATACAAATGGATCGTTCTGAAGTAACGGCGCTGAGCTTAAGGAAGTTGTATAGTGATGCTTCATCATTAGTTTTCCTATTTACTCCATTTCTCTGTGAAAATTCGAATCAAAAGTGCCGCGAATGAAGATGGAAATAGTTATTAGAACGTTTTCAAAATATGGAAAATGACAAATATTCAGAGATGTAGAGATGTTTTTTTTTTCTTTCTTTACTTTCTTGAAATTTTTAAACGAAGTATTTTAATCCAGCTGCCTTCTATCAGAAAATGTTTTTAAATATATATTCTAAAATAAATATCATATTATGACAAAATATTATCTTAAAAGTGTTTTGCGATATTTAATTTTTTAAACAAAAGTACAACATATGACTTTCGATAATCGGTTTTTAAACTTGAATTTCGATGCACCTAAATTTAAATACATGAATAAGTTTTGAATCAATTGTTTTTGGAAAAAGACTGCTAGCTAATAAAATCTAATTGAACACATTAATATAGTCCTATATAACATAATAAGTATATAATGTAATGTATAATGATATATTCGTATTTTTTTAATAATTTCAGGACCGAAAATATCAAATTGATATTAAACTATGATTCTATTATCTAAATTGGTTTACATTTGATTTCCCTTTGCTGTTAATGATAACTAAGTAAAAACATTTGTATATATTATTATTCAATACTAGCTTTACAGATTTACATTTACGAATTGCAGGTCCAAGTTCATTTTAATATGAAATTTAAACTGTAATTTAATCATGAAAAGAATCTATTTTGGTTCAATGAATGTGAAGTGTATTGAGTACAAGGGTATTTGAACTCTAAATTTACAACATAAGCTTAGATAGAGGGTTTTCAGCCTGATATGTTAATCCTGTATATGCTATTTAATTAAATGCTAATTAATATGCCAATAGGATACTAATTAATATGCTAATAGGATACTAATTAATATTCTAATAGGATACTAATTAATATGCTAATAGGATACTAATTAATATGCTAATAGGATACTAATTAATATGACAATGTGATGCTAATTAATTAGTGCAGACGGTATTTTAAGTTATGAAAAGAGACACAAAAATGTACTTTCTCTGATTAAACATGTCTTTTTTTCGTCGAATTCAGATTTCTGACCACCAAAATATAGGGGATAGACGCAATCTAGGAAATATGGCCCCAATAGTTTGGTCAAGAGAGCGGTCTAAAGTTTTGACCCTTTAATATTAATTTACTTTTTGCGTATTTCGCCATATCTCGAAAACTTTATAATCGAATGGAAAATTATTTGCACACAATTATAAAATTCGTTAGTCCTAAGATAATACCATACAAAAAATAACCTTTATTGAATTTTTGTTATTTTTTATTATTTTATTTAATAATGGATGAAAAAATTTTGAATTGTAAGGTGTAAAATTTTTTTTGCATCATTTTAAAAAATATAATTTTGCATGGCGAAATATAAAATCTGAGGAATGGAAGTTCATAATAGTCAGATATTTATAATTCAATTTCTCAGAAACTATTTAACCGCTTTTACACAAATTTTGTATTTTGCCATGTAAAAGTTTTCAATTCACTTAAAAAGTTTTTGAGGTGGGAATACTTAAAAAGAAAGGAAGAGTAACATTAAGGGGTCAAGAAGTAGTGGAAAAAAAGTAGTGGAATACTCAAAAAGTAAAATTAACATTAAGGGGTCAAGACTTTTTGGACCGCTTTCCTGACCAAACTTTTAGGACGATATTTCCCAAATTGCGGCTACCCCTTTTATTTTAGGGTTCAGAAATCCGAATTCGTTGAAAAAAAATATGTATTTATTCTGAGAAAGTACGTTTTTGTGTCTGATTTCGTAACTTAAAATATCGTCTGCACTTATTAACTTATTATTATTTAATTATAACTTATTATTGTTAGCATATTTGAGGCTTGGCCAAAGAATACCTAAGAATACGTGTTTTTCGTTCGCCAAGATTTGAGGTCACCGTCACCCCCTCGAGCCATTAGGATTGAGTTCTAGAAGGTTAAGATCTGATTATTAGATCAAAGGTTATTCAGGGTGGTCCGTTTTTATTGTCCACTGTGCGTCAATTGATCAACTCTTTATGTAAATTAATTTGTAGTATGTTGATCTACTCAATAAGAAGTTGCTATACTTCGCGTTAAGACATTTCCACAACAAAATTAACAGTATTTGTTTAAATAACGCTCATCTACTCTGGTTAAAACTCAATAGTACACACTTTAACATATATTTTTCATTGAATAATCCGTAATTCAATATTAAATTAATATTTACTTTAAGTCATGATTAATCATCAGATTAAGGTAAGATTAATTTTCAGTTTACTATTAGATTAATCATCAATTCTATATTCAATTAATTTTCAGAATGTAGATTTATTTTTAATTGTTTATAATGCATCCTATATAAACATAATATGGGGTTAATATAAATTAATCTACAGATTTGCAGATTTAAATCGAGAAGGGAATTTCCTCACTATGCCATTTAGATTACACTATTCAATGTTGGAATCTTTATTCTAAAATTATGGTATAGCCGCCTGCAATCTGTCCATCCCATTAACTGTTATGTTAACAGTAAATGACATTTTTTTACCCGTGCTGTTTTGAAACTGTTTACAACTACTTTGGTTAAATAAACATGAATACAAAACAGCGTGGTTTAACTATTTAGAACTAGCATGAAAATACCAGACTTGTTTGTGTTTAGCAGCTTTATGTCGATGCTATATATGTGAGAGAATCGTGTTCTATTAGTCCAGGGTCACAAATTGGAGAATGCAGGTCACTAAAAACTCTTCATGTGGTGAAGGGAATGGAGGAAATACCGTGGTGTCAACGCTGGGACTTGATCCCCATTCTGTCGGTCATGAGACTGGCTGATTAGCCTACCCAGCTATAATATTTATTTCCAATGAGCTGCACAATCGGTCTTGCCGGTGAGCAGACCTAGTGTGTTCTCCAGAGGTGGTATCCACTCTTTCAGGACCACCACAATGGGTGAGATACCGTTGGTCATGTTAATTTGGACGTCTAGTTTCTGCCACACTAGATGGCAGCACCGAGACTCTATTCGGATGCTAAAGTGCACAAGGAATTTAATTTTTCCGGAAATGCCAAGAGCCAATAAAAGATCCCTGGAGTACCTCCAGGGATCTTTTACATGCCGCATAATCATACGACATGGCCGCTGAGGATTTTCTGCATCCCGAAAATCCGGTGTCTGGGCCGGGGATCGAACCCGCAAGCTTGGGCTCAGAAGGCCGACGACGAACCATCTGCGCCACCCAGCCTCTATAATATATACCTAGCTGTAAGAAACTGAATGGCTTTATTAGGTATGCCTAGTTGGTGCGATAAATTTCTGGTTGTTTAACCGTATTAAGTGAAAACAGTTAATAAACGGTTTTGCTCACAGCTAACAGTTTGAATACCATCTTATGTATGGTTATTTGACTGTTTTGATTTAATATGGTGAAATAACAATAAAATATATTGTCATTTAACCATTTTTTCAGAGAACTTTCTAACACTGTAATATGCACTTCTTTATTATCAATTCAGGGATTGGCCACTAAAGCAGTTAGAATGCTCTATGCAAAGTTATTTTCAAAGTTAAATTAGCAGCTTATTAAATTAACCAAATAATATAAACTGCAGATTAAAAATCTTTTTACGCTATAAATTTTAACAAGCTAAGCCTTCATTTTTGCTGGCAGAGAAATAAAATTCTAATCCGAAGTTTAAAAGTTTTTCTTCCAATCTACCGGGGAACCATTCAATTAAATGCCCTTCTCTTTTCTATCTAAGAATAAAAGCCTTAATTGAATTATCTTCTCCAGAATGCAACTTCGTTCCCCTACTAAACCTCTTTAATTTTCTAACAGTGAAATGTGTACATAAGAGTAGCTTTTATCCCAGTTTTCCATTTTGGAAGTAATTTGAAAACTAATCTTCTCCCAAGAAAACTGAGAATGATTATTTTCTCACATAAATCTTAAAACTTGAATAACCAAAGCAACTAACCAATCACTATAATCAATTCTCTCCCAGACAAACTTAAAGAAATGTTTATTATTTACGAACCTTAGGTTTGTTTTAAAAGGCCCGCTTTTCATTTGCAGACGATTTATATAAACGGGGACTCACACCACAATTTGATTTGTGCAGACGCAAACCATCTGAAGGGGGGGTAGGAAACATCAAAGTCGTCTCGGAATAATTATTTAGCTACATACAGTCAATAACATCTGACGATTTCCCTTTCACTCTGGTCCTAACCTGAGATGTTCACCAATATCAAAGTAAGAGCGGTCTGGAGACGTTTCGATCTCGGAGACTGTATTTCAAGTTGGGTGAATTAATAAGTGTCCGTTGCTTTGATTGGAATTCCAACTTAACTTCTCAGTGGCGTCTTTTGCAACTGGCTTGGATTTGAAAGCCGATGATATAAATTTAAATCAAGAGGAAGTCTATGAATAAAATTTTGGCGTGATAAGGTGCATTGTTTGTAATTTGAAAGAAGATTTCGAATGATGCGAACAGACGTGCTCGCATATGTCTTCCGAATAAATCATGGACAATAATTTAGAATCTGAAATCGTAATTCAGAAGAAATTGCATCTTTTCATTAAAATAAACTTTCAGTTGTATTTATATAGTATGAATAAAAACAATGTTTTATTGACGGTAACCTAGGAATATTCTAAAATCGCTACATCGATGAAATGTTCGATATTGAGCTTTTTATAAATGCATGTTCTTTGTACTATAAGCTTTCTAAAAACAATTCGTTTAAAAAGTTACCACAGTTTTGTGTTAGATGGAAGCAACGAAACAAACCTGAAATATGTTAGTTAAATTTGTTTTTGTTTTTTCTTCTCTTTTTTTCTTTTTTAATTAATCTTTTTTTTAATATTAATTTTTTAAAAAAATACTTTTAAAGGCAATGGAGTAATATTTCTTTTATGAATAAATTATTTAAAACCTGTCTATAGAATCATACATTTAATGTTAATTTTTGATTTAATGTTCTACTTTTGGATTTCAACTTAAGAGTGATAATTCATTTATATTGTGTTCACACATATAGTTCATAAATAACATGGTGAATTATCTTCTGATTAACGTTCAAGAATGATGATACGACAAAAATTGTTGAGTGTATTTGATATTATGTGATTTTTCTCCATTTTTTTAAACCATACGTATTTGACCTTTTGGATGAAGTTCATATGTTTACAATATATATACAATAAAGTCGATAAAATGTTTCGGAACCACTTTTTAAATTTGCAATGAGTATATTAACGAATGCGACAGTAAAAATATTATTTTTTATTAAAATAAAAGTTATTTTATTTTAGGACCTTCATTCAAGAATTAAAAAAAATATTGAAAAGGGGAGAAAAAAACATTAATCATCACTACTATGATCCTTTCTGGTTGTGATTTAATTTTATACATAAAATTTTTTCAAACTTTGGATGTGTTTTTTTTCTAGAAATATGCCTTTTTTAAACTTTTACGCCATTTTATTCATATATCTGATATTTATTTTAAGAAAAAAATTGTTTACAACTTGGCATGAGTGTTTAGTATGAGTTACACATGTGTTTTGAACTGCAAACTGAAACTCTTTAAATATTTCTTGCCTATTTTTTTCTCTTAAGTTCAAAAATGTCGACAATCTTCAT